>NW_021940379.1:8767219-8799960 GCF_001715985.3 Manacus vitellinus
TGCCCCGTGTCCAGTCACTGTCCCGTGTCCAGTCACTGCCCCGTGTCCCGTCACTGCCCCGTGTCCCATCACTGTCCCCAGCCGCGGTGCCCCCGGCCAAGGAGCTCTTTGTGTGTGACCTGAGGCTCCTGGAAGGGACAGGAAGCCCCGCGACTGGGGCTGGAGACCGAGGGAATGGGGCATTCACCTGCTGGTCACCCCACAGCCGTGCTGGCCCCACCAAACGCCTCTCCTTTCCAGCCGCATCATTAAACCATAAGCAGCCACTCAGAAGCCCTCGAAAAAACTCCCCATTTCCCTGGGCCGTGGTGGAACAGCAGCTGCCAAAGCTTAACCCGACAGAGCACTCGGCAACAGCTCCACCTGCCCCGGGGTTTGCTTTGCCCGGCACGGTCTGAGCGTGAGGAACTCCGGGAGCACAACAGCATGCAAGATACCCAGTGTAGAATGGAGAAATAAGCTGTTTACACCAACAGGTGTCATTATTTTATTTCATTTTTGCTTCATTTCAAAAATAATTAAGGGACACTATAACCAGCAGTAGGCACATCAGTGGGGTTTGCAGTTTGAGTCTCTAAAGACCAGATCTCTCATGCCAACTGCTGTTACAGGCACAGCCAGAGTGAGCCACTGGTCTCAACAACTCTTGGCTTCAGGATGAATATCTCAAAAGCATTCAGGGCCCCAGTCTCACTTAGCTGAAGTCAGTATTAAAACTGCAAGAAGATTAAAAGGAATGCAAACAGGATAAAATAGGTGGGCTTCTAAACATTCCCTCCCTCCCTCAGAAGAAGAACATTGGAAAAGATGCATCAAGCAAGAAGAAATTTTCTTTCTCTTTTACTGATGGGGAAACCATGGCAGGAGAAGACTAAGTCACTTAGCCAAAGATTCTAAGGCAGAGAAAACTGTATTTCTGCATTGTCTTAGTCCAGTACCTTAACTGTTCACTGCCCACCTCTGTCCTCACCTGACCCAACACAACCAGAAGCATCGTGGGAAGTGTGGCTGAAATACTGTAGCATAGGAGGGATCAAGCTCTGTAGCCTTTAGGACCTTGTGAGCCATTCGAGTCAGTTCTGGTCACTGTAGTTTATGATTTCTTTAATCTACCAAACCAGAGCCACGTCCAGCTCAGCAAAGCAATCAACATCATGCTAAAGAGTTCAAAGCATTAAAAAACCCACAAGATTGGTTCTTTAGGAACACAGGCAAGTGTCTGATAGTTCAAGTCCTGCTTTGGACTGCAGTCAGGATCAGATGTCTGCTCTGGGTATCACAAACCACAGGGGCTTGGCACATCATCCCCCCAGAGGAGGAGGGTCTTCAGTCTTGGGATGTTAATCATTGTCGTAGGGGTTTCTTGAAGAAGACACCCAAGGGTCAACCTGCTGGTGCAGTTCTCGGGTGGTGCTCCGGGCTTCAGCGGTCATCCTCCGAAATTTCTGCAGGTAAACGATGATGAAGATAACCAAGATACCCTGGAGGAAAAGGAGGATGAAGAGACAGAGCTGAGAGAGGAGAGCCAGGCTGCAGTACCAGTACTGGCACGTGGAGTTGACCTCGTCCTCTGTCAGGTAGGCAATGACCCGGTGCTGCAGGTGCCTCGGGGAGCTGCACCTCACATCCCGGTACAGGGTGCGGTTCTGCTGCCACTGCAGCCAGGAGCGCAGGTACAGGATGTCACAGGTGCAGTCCCAAGGGTTGCCCTGCAGGTACACTACCTGCAGGCTCTTCAGGTTGTCAAAGAGCCCACTGGGAATAGAGGTGAGCCTGTTGTAACCGAGGTGGATAATTTCAGCTGAAGGACGGAAGGCAGCGGGCAGGTTTGCTACAGTGAGGTCTTTTGAGGTGCAGTCAATAATGGTGGTGGTACACTTGCATGGCACAGGGCAGGTGGGTATCACGAGCGGGAGGAAGCCAAGCAGGGACAAGAAGAGAATTCCCCTGTTCATCTTCACCTGCAAACACTTCCCTGGTGAGACTGAATGAGGTGAAGACCAGGCAAGTAGACACCACACACTCCAGGACTGACACCACAGCCCCAGGTCTTTTGTTGGTTTGTTCTGAGGATGAGTTCCTAAAGTTGGGTGAATTTGGTGTCCTTCACAGGAGGTGCAAGAGCTCTGAAAAGAACAAAGTTAAAAGAGATGTGCAAAATTCTGGTCTCTCTTTACAGAAGAGAGAATGTTCCTGGTCTTCCAACTCTGTATTTGAGGAGGGATATGAACACATAGCTACTGGGAGCCATCAAATACATTTTCACTAGTCCTCCAAAGTGTACAAGAGCTGCTTCTATTTTCTGCATTAGTGGAGGTGAATTACTAGAGTAGCCAATAAAATTTCCATCAAGGAATCAAAAACTAAAATATGAAACAGCTCATGCCTTATCATAGCTCTGAATTACACCTGTAAGCAAAGCTTTGTTCATGCAAACTGTAAGAGGAGATTCAGAAATAAATTTACTGTTACCACAAGCGAAAAATAGCCTTTCCAGCCTTGGAAAGAAGTGATAAACAGTCCTTGGCCACAGAAAGGGTACTGATCACTGAGGGTGGAGGTCAGTGGAGTTTTCCATGGTAGTTTTGCTCCAGCAGGTGAATAATCTCCTGGAGCTGTGACTGTGCTGCAAGACATGGGTCAACGAGCTGTCTTTACATTACAGCCTCGTGCCACTGTTGAGCACATGAGCTGCTATAATTCTCCAGGAGAACAACTACACATACCTGCAACAAGGCAGTGCTTCCCTGTGCTGTCAGCCAAAGAGGAAAAAAAGAACAGAAGGTAACTGTTGACTTACCAGAGAAGTACAATCTTTGCTTTCTCGCTGGCTTTACAGGACAAGAGGAAGGTGTTCAGGCAGCCCAGCCAGTGCAGAGTGTGCCCTGCAGAGCTGAGCTCCCGGATAATGCCCTCCCAGCTGGCTGGCAAGATAAGGGTCCGGCTCATCCCCGGGACCTCCCACACGAGGCCTCCCCCACGTCTGCTGCGTGTCAGGGAAGCTGATGCTCCCCTGAGCAAGTCTTCCACAGCACAGGAGCTGGCACTGCCACGAGAACACGTTTGCTGGGATGCTGATGGTACTGATAACTGTGATTCTGGGCCTGGCACAGACACTGCACAGTCTCATGGCACAGCAACTCAAAATGCACCTCAACCTGCAAGGTGGCGTTACTGGTTTGTACCACACTCCCTGAGCACTGTGGCCTTTGGTTTCCCATCTCATCAGGAAAGCTGCACTTGGCAGAGGGGTGAGAACTAGCACTTTTCCAGGTGCTGACCCTCAGGTTTCCCTTAAACAGGGGCACAAATCTACTCCTACTTAGTAGTGAAAGATCTGCTGATAGAAATGAGAAAGACTGACCACGTGCTTTATTCAGAAGCTGCATTACACAAATACTCGAACAGGTAAGTCCAAGGGTCAAAATACATTTAGGTAGAATCTTGTGTTCTCATGGCCATCACACCTTCACAGACAATTTTGTGCCACCAGCCTGACCAGGCATTCACTGTGCTCCTCAGGCTAAGGCCACCAGAATTATGTTGTGAAACTGTTGCCCCACCGAGCACAACTCTGTTACCTTGTCCTGTGCACATCACACAGAGCAGAAATGATGAATGCCCTGAATGTGGTCATGTTGAGGAGAACTGAGGGTGAAAACAATGGCAGGATTTGGCCCTAGGGAAAATTTTTGATGCTCTAAAGAAAACAATTAAGCTTTAAATTTCTATGAGGTTGGGGCAGATCATTCCACTATGGTGGGCAGGCAGAGAGGGAAAGAGATCTTAGGTAACAAACCAACCCAGTTTTTCCTGCAGGGCACGCTTTCCACTCGGGAGCAGCTCAGCTGCTGCAGGTTGGGTTTGCTCAGCAGACCTACCTCGTCTCGTGCCTTTGGTGCTCCGTTTATTCGCAGGCAGGCGTTCAGAGCTGAGCCAGAGCCAGGCCCGCTGTGCTCTGCAGGCAGCACAGACCTGGCAACTCCTCTGGCTACTTACAAACTGCAGTGCCTGGACTGGATCCTGCCCAGCTGCCCAGTGCTCAGTTAGACAACACTCCTAAGGGAAGCCTGAAGACAGAAGAACTTCAAGATCAGCTTGCTAGCTTCTGGCACAACCGGGCCAGAAATCCCATGCAGGAAGTCCTGCCTGGAGCCTGTTCTGACAGAATTAGATAAAAGGAGAAACAGGGTGAATTTTGCTCTCTCCTGCCAACAATGCATCACCAGTGCTGCTGAAGAGGGCTGAAAATCAAACAGAAAGAGGTTGGTTTTTTGAATGTATTTATTTCACTGATCAATTCAGGTAGTAAACATTAATAATAATAACAATAATCATTTAATAAAATGGATACGTTTTAAAAGGTTTCATTTTTCTTTGTTCACAATGACAAAATGTTCAAACAGAAATTTACAAAAAAATATAATTATAATAACCCAAGAGATGGACAGGAAACAAAGAGCCTAGGAATGGAGCAGGGGGTGAGGAAGGTGTGTGGCAGGAGCAAGCCAGCGTTACAGCACAGCGGAGTCTGTGAGGAGGAGCAGGGAATGCCATAGCAGAGCACGAGGAGGGGGATCCCTCCCTGGAGAGGAGCATGCAGGAGGCTGCAGGGACTGCACAGGACCAGCACAGCAGCAGCACACGAGGACATCACGCCCTGGCTCCATCCCCAGGCAGGCACAGGGCTGAGGGGGACCCAGAGCCCACTGCAGCCTGGGGCACCCTGAGAGTGGGACACCACCCCTGCAGCCCCCACACAGCAGGACAGAGCTGGGCAGAGGCACGGGAACGTGCCTGGGGAGCAGGGATCACATTGAGGCTGGGGAGGGTTGTGTGAGGGGAGGTGTTAAATTACTTTCCTATCCACACTTCTCGCTGCCAGAGCCAAACAGCCAAGCCACACGTGTTCAGGAGTCTCTTCTCTGCTTACTGGGTGACTTGATGCCACAGTACCCCTTTCATAAACAGATGCCACCTTCCAGGCACCTCCCTGGTGCCCCCCAAAATCAGTCTGTAATCCCTTTCCAAGCAGCCCTCAAACTCTGGCCCTCTGTAGGGAGCCTCCTACACGGAGATGTGATGTCAGTGGTACCGCTGCCCCTCTGCAGAAGCCATCCCTGGTGCCTCACTCCTGTGTGCTTTTTCCTAAATGCAACTTGAACCATCTTTGCCAGCTGGTAGCCAAAGACTTCAGCTCTCTGTAGAGGACAGACTTGTGACTATCAACTTGATGTAGGAGCCACGTGCACTGAGCTGATGGAGACTTCCTCACCCAGAGGGACAGGGGCAGATCCACCCTCAGCAACCCTGCCTGCCTGTGACCAGTGTACCTGTACTGTCACCAGCACACAGCACCTCTGTGCACAGCCCAGCATAAGAGCTGGCAGCTGCTCTATGTCCTTGCTAAAGGGAAAAAGTCTCCTTTATCTTCTAGGAATAAATCTGTTTGAAGGAGGAACATCTCCAGCTGGACAGGGCTCATTTGCAACAGAACATCCTCCTCACTAACGAGACTAGTGCAAGAAAAGAGGGGACAGGTACTTGAAGGTGTTCCCTGTTACACTAGCACAGAAAGCTGAGAACTCAGGAGACCTGCAGCTTTGACTAGAAGCAAACCAGCTCCAGAAAAGCTGGGAGGAAGGTTTCCAGCCACTCCACTGCTGAAGTAAGCACACTGCACAAAGAACAGTTTGTTTCCTCCTTAGGCACCTTGGTCCTGCACGTTATTGAAGCCAAGCTGAATCCTTCTGCTCTCCTAAGCTGGCACTGCCACTTTTGAGCCCAAAATAGGGGAGAATGAAAAAACCAACATTGTTAGACACTGCCCAGGTTGCACAGTTCTGCCAAAGGGCTTCCACCCTCACTCTGTCCTTCCACAGGGTGCCAGGGTCTGTCCCCTGCCCCTACAGCCCATGGCTAAGCAGAGGCTCTGTACAGTGAATAACTGGAACCAGCCAACCTACTCACCACCTCGACAAGCCCTGACCAGGACTCTAAAGCCCCATGGAGGAATCAGACAAATGCAGTGCCTAAGAACAGAATTTAGGGCCTGGCTATAGCTGGTCAACACTGCGCTTCCTACCCAGGGAGATCTACTGGGGAGATCCAGAGATGGAGGAGCAGATACAAAAGGGGAAAGGGGAGAGAGGAATCAGCCAAGGAGCAGAAGGGTCCAGCCCATGGGAGCACTCCCTGGAGTCAGAGAGAAGAGCCAAGTGTCTCTCCTCAGCAGCCCTGATTCCTGTGAGCGTGGCAGTGTTGCTGCTGAGCCCTGCCCTGTCAGGCACATCACACTCCAGGGCTCTGCTCTGGCTGGACTAGAGTTAAAAATACTGCAGGAAGCAAGAACAAGACAGGAGCTGCTGCTCAAAGAGTGCTCTTATCTCTGCCCAGCAGATCCACCAGCCTTCCCAGCATTAAGACAGGAAGAGCCTTGGACTAGGGAGGGGGAGAAGGGCTGAGTCCCAGGGGAAGGGCAGGGGAGTAAGTGCCAAGTCTGGTGGGCTGTGCTGAGCCCCAGGCAGTGACAATCCTACTCCTGCCACACTGATGGAACACCTGCCTGGACAGGCAGCCTGCAGATCTTAAGTACAAGCCTACAAAACCTTCCCCCAAGAGAAGCTCAGAGCAAGCAGTGTGCTCTGCAGAGCCTGGGGACAGGACACAGGTCTGCATTTGGGTTGGGTTTCAGCCCTAGAGTTTCTACTCCAAAGCAGTCCTGGCCAAGCACTCTGGCTGCCACGGTGCTTTCCAGAGCAGACACTGAAGACACACTGCAGCTGGATGACCAGAGCTAAACCAAGAGATACCCTCACCCAGCTACTGCAGGGCCCTGGGGTTCATCTACCAACACCTCCAGCCTGCCAAGGAAGGAAACCATGGCAGTGAAGGTGCTCACTCCCATCAAGTCCTTGCAGGGAATAAACAACTCATCCTCTCTGCCAGAAAGATATAACTGAGAGTCAGAGAAGCGTTTTCTTCTAACCAGCCTTGAGAGACTCAGTCCCTTGCTGCTCAGTGCAAATATCCTGGAGCTTCTTGACAGGAAGAACAAAACCAACCAACTAAACAAAAAAACCATAAAAACCTAGACAGGAAACCAGGCAACCATCAGTACTCCCGAGCAGGTCAGCGCACAGAGGAACCCCCAGCCCAGCATTCTGGGCCAGAGCTGCCCCCAGGCTGAGACACCTGAGCAGGTCACACTCACAGGAGGGTCCAGCTGCCTTTACAGTGCTGGCCCCAGACAAGGGCAACAGGGACAGGGGCACAGCACCTCACTTGGGAGTAAACATTTACGTGCATTGACACAGAGAGTCTTTAAGTTTGTACACCAGAGAAACCAGGACTTTAAATACCAGAGCATTCCTAAACAAGAAATTAGTACATGGGAAAGGAGGATCTTTTTCTTTTCTTTTTTTTAGGATGCCTTAGAGACTTACCAGGCTAGTTTCTTAAAAAAAAAAAAAAAGAAAGAAAAAAAAGAAACAAAAGAATATTAAGAAAGAAAGAAATACACTTCAGTAAACTGTTAAGTGAACAGCCTCCTCCACAATCCAGCTGGCCGAAAAGCCAACATTGCTGCTAATAAATTAGAGGGTGCGGGTGCAGCTCTTGCCCACGAGTCTCTATACAACAGGAAACCTTTTCTAAACGTTCACAGCTCTTGCCAGGTCTTGTGGTCACTGGGGGATTCCCTCTGCCCTCCGGGTACCTGCCTCTCACTGATCCTGCATCTGCTGCTGCATCTTCTGCAGCATCTCTTGCATCCGCCGTAACTGCACGAGACAGAGGAGAGAGTCAGAAAGGGACCTGCTGATCCTCGCTGGGGCAGCCCTTGGAGCTGGCAAGGGATCCCTCAGGGAGCATTAACTCCTGCTTGAGCACAGAGGCACCTGTACCTGGGGTGGAATGTGGCCACATCTCCCTGACAGGAAGCTGCAGCTTTCCCACCCTGCCCCCAGGAGCCCAGGACGGGGGGAGGCAGGAGGGGGAAGGCTCAGGACAGCCTCTATGGGGCAGCCCTGGAGAAACACCTGAGACTCCAGCTCCAGCACCAAGGAGGTACAGGCAGAAACGGGTCTCACCTCCTCATCCTTCATCTTGATCAGCTTTTCTGTCTCAGTGTCTGGTGTTGGCAGAGGCAGGATAGGAATGGGGCTCTCTATCCTGTTGTCCTGGGTCAGCTTGCTGGAGAGACGGAGAGAGGCAGAAACAGAGTCAGTCGTGGTTCAGGCTGGCTGGTTTTGGTGTCACCACATAGGGACTGTCACTGCCCGTGGCAGACCAGCCAGCAATGCACCAGCATTCACCCAGCCAGGTGGAAGAGCTGGGGGCAATCCAGCCCAAAGTTGTGGGATGCACTTGGATACAAAATGCAACCAGTCAATGACAGTTTTCAAAATACAAGTGTGTGGGTAGCTAACAGAAAATCCAAACCAGGCTTACACTGAGAGCAAACGCAGAAGAGGCTGATATTTCCAACCACCTTTTGTAATTGCATTGGCAAGCTGAGCAGAGATATTAAGAGACAATTTATCCAGCCTCTTTTGGCTCTTCTGTCCGTGTGCCTACACACACACGCAGCATCAACACAAACCATCAGCATCCCTCCTGCACCACATGCTCACCGTGAGCCTTTTTTTTCCAGGAAGATAAAACCAGAGGAACAGTTTGATTGCTGCAGGTCTAGTAACAAAGCCTGCCCTCCTATTCAGGAGGTGGGAGGCAAGAAACAACAGCGTTGCTGTGAGGGCTGGGGGTGCACACAAGTGCAGGCAGGGGACAGAGAAAGCAGGTGACTTTCTTCCAGAAGTCAGAGGAGCTCTCAGTAGGTGAGGAGGGGATGACAGCAGCCACTGACATCTGGGCTGAAATTGGAACTTCGAGATGTCACTTGCAGGTGTTCACCACTTGGAGTCACCGCTGCCTCACTACTGAGACAATTCCAGCCCTGGAGCTTGGGGTCTGCTCCCAAAAGGACTCTCTAGAAAGGGCCCTGCTCTGGTTTTATGAGACTTGTTCACTGGCATGGAACTAACCATGGCGTGAGAAATGGTACCAAACTGAAGCTCCTCCTGAGCTTAGCAATTGCTTCTGCATCGTGCTCTTCTTTTAATAGACACACAGCCCACCTAAACAGCAGCTGTGACACTGCTCACGCAGCTCTAGCATTTAACATAGTTATTTTGGGACTCCATGCACTCACTGCTGAAACAAACAGGCCTGTCTGCTATGCAAAAGGACTGGGATATGCTGCGTGTCCAGAGGATGTGCCAACCTGCACGTTGGCACAGCCCACACTGCTCCCTGCTGAGGCACAGCCACTGCTGCTCTGACACGGGGCAGCACAGACACCCAGCCAGGGCTGGGCCTCAACAGAGGAGCCAAGACCTGCTTGAATCTCAACTCTGTCACTAGTAGATCAGTCATGGAAGGGAGAAGGAAAAACAGAGGTCTCAAATGAGAAACCCATTTGTGTTCTCCCTTCTGTTTTCTGATCATTGTCATTAAAACCATGGAGAATCAAATGCAATGGGAAGACAATGCAGAGAAATCTTTGGAGACATGTTGTCTTACTAATTGCCTGGGCTTTGTTGTCTGAGAAACAGCAGCATCTCAAGGGTCATGCTGTCATCTGGACAGAACTGCAGATGGCAGAACACCTTCCTCTTCAGCAATGCACACAGCTATCAGCCACCAGACACGGTTTATCCCATTTTATCAGGCTGGATGTATTTCACCCACTGCCAGAAACAGGTCTCCAAAATAATCTTTAAGCCTGTTTCCCAATAGCTGCATGGGGAATCCTCAGACAGTAAAATGGGTTCTCAGCAGCATTCCCACCACGGGTTCAAGGCTGTGGGAAACACGCTCAGATTTGCTACTTTAGTTCCCAGTGCCAGCGCCCAGGCTGCAGCCCAGCGTGTCCCCAGCAGACCCACAGCAACGAGCTGTTGTGAGACATCCCTCCCAGCACAGGGGGGACCCACCTGGTCATCTGCTGGATGCACTGAGCTCGATAGTTCTCGTAGTGGACGTCGCAGGTGACGTCCTTCAGGTCGTGCATGTGTGTCCGGATCAGCATGTTCCGCAGCTTCACGAAGTCGCAGTGAGCCTGGTTCTCCACTGCACAACCAACCAGGGGAGAGTGTTTCACACCTCACCAGCTTATGCCAGGAAGCCCTGGTACCCAGGCTGGACTAAATCCCCACCCCAGGGCTCCTTCCTCATCCTCCCTCACCCTCACACCCTCCACTGCCCAGCACAGCCTCTGTGATGCTCTGCAGTTCCCAGTGCTGAGGCCAGGCTGCTGAAGTCACTGTGCTCCCAGGACTTTTTCTGGGTAACAGGATTAATTAAGCATGAGAGAGGATCCCAGGTACATGGGATGTCGCTGTTATGACCAGAGTGAGCGCAGCTGGTGCTGGAGGCAACTGCTTGTCTCATCAGAATTCAGGACTTATCAAAAGGCCCCTGTAGACAAAATCAGCCCCTGAGGGGCAAAGCCAAGAGCAGGACGGAGAGCTGAAAGAGCTGCTGCTGCCATGGGGAGCCTGGCTCCAGACAGCACTGTGGGCAGCGCTGTGCTGCCATGTGATCTCCTTCACCTCTCTGCAGGGCTGGGGGAAGCCAGCTGTGCCAGGCACGGGCAGTCACAGAGCTGATCCTACTGTCAAATGCCAGCATCCCAACAGGCCCAGTGCCCTCTGGAGCCAGCAAGGGACCAGAGCCAGCAGCTGGGCAGCCAGCACCACCAGCCACGAGTGCACACACAAGCTTTTGGGATCTAAAGCTTCAAGGCCTAAAAGCAACAAACCAGCATGGGGGAGTCAGCAACAGCAGCAAAAGCCATTCCAGGGCTTTTTGAAATTTCTCCCTTTAGAAAGGAAGAAAGGGAGTTGCCTCCAGCCCAGCAACTCCAGCCCTTACAGGAGAGGCAGCAGAGGAAGGAGTGCAGGAGGGTTTAGCACTGTTTGGCTGAAGGCAACAGCTTCTCCCTGGAAACTAAATGGGCAATACCTCCCCCCTTAATAAGAAGCCAAATCCTAGTGCATTATAAAGTCCAGGCATTCTTCCATTCACTCTGGAGCCTCTCTTCTTCAGTCTGTCCTGGCAGGGTTATTACTTCACTCCCAGTAACAGACCTCCTGAGCCAGTCCCAGTGCCTCTGTCTCATGTCCCCTGCCCCGTGCCAAAGGTGGCACAGACAGTGCAGCTCTCCCCTGCCATCCCTGTTGTAAGTGCCCCCCTCCTCACAGTGCCAGCCCCCAGGCTGCAGGCTCACCTTCCACAATGCCCCAGGGGTAGAGCCGTCCCCGGACTCGCTGGCCCTTGGCCTCCACCACGGTGTTGCTGCCGATGACGGCGAAGGGAGCGCTCTCCTGGAACAGAGGCACCGCTGAGCCCTCCCCCGACTGCCCACGGACCCTCCTCCAGGGGCGGGCCCAGGCACCTCGGAGCAGGAGGAGGAAGGTAGGAAAGGACACCCACACGTGCCACCGAGCAGGACACCACCACTCAGCTGGCAGAGAAAATCCCAAGGCACTGGGATCTACAGGCAGCCTGACTCCCAGCTGGACTCAGCTCTCCTGGGGGAAGCTGTGTCTCTGCAGGTGCCTGCATCCCTTCTCTAAGGGAAGCTCTACAAGGAAGCCAGAGCAAAGAGACTGGGACACCAAGTAAGAGGGATAATGTGGGACAAGAGCTTGTCCAGGCAGGAAGGTACAGGCTGTGCTCCTCTCTGCTCAGAAGAGAGTCAGAGCCCATTGCTGCCCTCTGACAGGAGAAACAAGGCCATATTCCCTGCACTCACAGAGCTGGCTCGGCCTGGGAGGGGGTCAGGACTGGGCTGCTGGGGCCTCCAGACATGTCTGTAGGATCATGTGTTCCCCCATGCAACTTATGTGTCACAGTGGTGTCTGTTCACTAGCAAACCCGTCCTCACTGATGGCATCACTCATAGGTGCTTAGAAACAGGTGCTTAGAAATGCTGCACAACCCAGCCTTTATCTTAAATACACAGGCTGGGGTAGATGGAGGAAAGGCTGACTGACACTGCCTGGAGGGACAGCAGAAGTGCCATGTCTTCATGCCACACTGGACTTCATGGCACCAGCAAGGACATCAGCACCTTCTCCAGGCCACCCCCCACATGAGCCAAGGCTGTTCCCTGGGTATCCGTGGCACTGGCCTTTGGCACACACAGGGCAGCTCTGGCTCCTTCTGGAGCAACCCACATATCCATGGAGCCTGACTTCCCAGTCCTCTGCTGAGCAGGTTCCTTACCTTCAGCTCTCTGTCTTGCTGCTTGAACTCTTCATCTTCATCGGAGTCACACTCAGGAAACTGGTACACTTTAATGCCAAATTTGTCAATCTCCTCCCGGATCTGTGTCCAGGCAAGACAAAACCAAAAGGATTTAGAAGTGAACAATACAGAAATACTGGGTTTATTCTGTTTGTGCTACCATGGGTTTGCTATAGCCTATGGATGGCAAAAGGATTTGATGTTTCTTCTCGAGTTGGCCTCTCTGCTGACACCACCTCCCTTCTCACAGCACAGTACTGCTGCAGCTACATGTGCAGGTACTGTCTGTGCATATATGTACCTATACACACAAACAAGCTATACACAGATATCCATCTCCCCTCCCTCCTCAGCCCATTGGATACACCCTATAGGGAAAGAGCATCTCACCCTCTCCTTTAGCTTCCGGATCTCGGAGGGGATCAGGCAGTCGGCTTTGGCAATCAGGGGCACAATGTTGACCTTCTCGTGCAGAGCCTTCATGAACTCAACATCCACAGGCCTCAGCCTGCAGCAGGGATGAGGAGAGACACAGTTAGGAAGGACACACTGGGCAGCTCCCCTTGCAGCCTCTCTCACCCCCCAGCACAAAGGACAGCAGTGACACAAGGGCTGCAGCAGCACTGGGACAGCCTCAGCCAGGGCTGTACCTTCAGGAAAGCTGTCTCCAGTTTTAGCTGCTGAACATCTCACAGAGACACAGGCTGGGTATTGGCTCCCTTGAAGGCCAAACACTGCCCAGGCCACAGCCTGGGGTCTCACTCCAGCTGTCCTGTGCCACAGGCAGCCGGCACGGCCCCTCCGGCTGCTGCGGGCGAGGCTGACACGTGAGCCAGCACGGGGCAGGGACCCAGGGCAGCTTAAAATTCCCTTTCCTATGCATCACTCAGGCTCAGCCAGATAGGAACACATAGGTCTGTGTGGTATTATTTCTTCTGATTTCCAGAACAGGCTGTAAGGCCTGAGGGAGATCTGCTCTGCCTGATCACAGGCAGCCTGTCATGCCAGCGAGGGGGAGTGGTGTGATGCTCGGCCGAGGGAGAGCATCCAGACAGCTCTTCTCCTGTGCCAACAGCCCTGCCAGTGGACAAGCTGCTGTAGGGCAATCCTGGGGCACAGGGGTCTTCCCTCTGGACTGAGTCACCCTCCAGGCCTGGAGTGTGGGCTCTCACCCGTGCCCGAAGGGAGAGATGAAGTAGAGGCAGCAGTGCACGCGGTTGTCCTGGATGTTCTTCCGGTTCAGGCCACTCTCATCACGGAAATACTGCTCAAACTGCTGGTCAATGTAGTCAGTGATGGGCTTCCAGCTGGGAAGGGCAATTCAATCCAAACAAAACCATGAGTTCAACAGAGCAGTGTCTCCTAGAGACTCTGAAGCCAAGGACTAGAAGGAAGGCAGCAGTGCCCTGCTCACCACTCAGTGTTGTTAACAGCATCTCCAAAGCCTGGTGTGTCCACTATGGTCAGCTTCAGTTTTACACCCTTCTCCTCAATGTCCACCGTGTGCTTGACGATTTCCACTGTTTGATTGATTCTCTCTTTGAACAGGAACACGTGAGTTAAAGCCAGGCAGCAACACTGGGGATCCCCTCTCACACCCAGAACAAGCCCACTCCCTCCTTATCACTGAGCACAGGGACTAACATGGGTCTCAAAAAACCCCAGTCATCCTCTAAGGAGCCTCAAGGGAGTGGTACTGTGGGAGGCCAGCAGCAGGCAGGCAGACCTCTAAGTGCCTGCAGCCCAGCTGTTCTGAACATCTGGTCCAGTCACTGGGGAATGGGAATCCCCACCACTCTCCAGCACCCAAGAACTAAAGATAAATCTCAACATCTCAACCCAAAGGGTTAGTGCTGCTTTGCAGCCTCATCTTCCCTTCATAGGATAGAAGAGGCCTACAGCCAAACCCTTTCTGCTGGAATAGCAGTGCCTCTGCAGACACAAAGGAGAGCGGAGCCACAAACAAGAGGGCTGGGATCCAGACAAGCCTGTAGCTGCTTCTGAAGCAAGGAACTAAAGTACTAGTCCTTAAGACAGTCCCACTCACCCCTCTCTGTCCCCAGCTTACCCTCTGCATTGAGGAGCTTTCTGTCTTTGTAGAGGTCTGTCAGGAACAGGCTATTCACCAGCGTGGATTTGCCCAGACCCGACTCTCCTAATTGACAGAGCGCAAAGAGGAGGAGGAAAAAGCAAGCAACATGACCCTCTAATTGACTTACAAATGAAACTCTGAATGAGGCTTTGAATCCCAAGCCAGAGGAAGTGAGAGAGACGAGCTGTCAGGAGCTATTTATTGGCATTACATTTTTCCAGCAGTGGGAGGACTTTTGCTGCAAGATGTCTCAATCCTTGTACAAATGTGATCTCCCAGCTCCCCCACCCTCCCTCTCTTTCCTTTCCCTTGGTCCCTGTCTGGCCCTGCCTTCCCCACCCAGAGCAGTCCCTGTTGGCAGAGAAGCTTGCTTGATTGGGTTGTGAGGGGTCAGAAGGGGCCTGTTCCTCCTAGGGGAACTGCCACAGCCTGGGGAGGAAAGCAAGGCCTGAGACAAGGACCAGAACAGAGTGAGGAGAGGACTCAGGCACTATGGGAGCACCTAAGGGGAGTGAGGAGAGCTGGTTCCCTCCACGTACCCAGCCCCCTCTGCCCATGGGCAGCCTCACCTGCAACCATCAGGGTGAAGTCGAAACCCTTCTTCACGGATTTCCGGTGGACCTGGTTGGGCAGAGTGGCAAAGCCCACGTACTGCTTCTCATGGTCCTGCGGGGCAGAGGGCATGGCAGCAGGTCAGGGTGTGCCACCCCTTCTGCTCGAGCCTCACACAGCCACGGGGAGGGGGACTGGGGCAGAGCCAGGGGCCGGAGGAGAGGCCAGTCCCTGCCCTGGCTGCAGTGTGGGCACACACCTCCTCTGGGCTCAGGGACTCTGCCCTTCCCACAGGGGGACAGGGGGACACCCCTCCCGGCCACAGCCCTGCTCAGCTGCTCTCGTGGCAGCTTCCCAGCACAAAGAGCACAAGGGAAAAGCACATCCCACCATTCCCAGGAGAGAGCACATCTGGGGCTGCTGCTGACACACAACCTTCCTCTCCTTGCTTCTCCTGCACAGTCGAGGGCACCCTTCACAGCAGGGTCACCAAATGCCACCTCTCCCCAGGTCCTTTCTACATCCCTCCCTCCAGAGGCACATGAGGTACGTGATGGAGAGCTCTGTAATTAGCTCCCTGGGGCTTGTGCTGTTCTGAGCTGTGTCTAAAGGAGGCTGTAGTGGCTCAGCTTCTGCTTGACCTGAGAGGGGATTATTTCTTGCTGTGTCACAGCCACTCCTGGCTGAGTAAGAGGAAATCCTGAATAATCTCTTGGGTTATTTCTGAAGAGACTGAAGTTCAAGGAGCATGGGAAGCGGGAAGATGTGGAAATATTGATAACACAGCTGAGATGCTTTTGGTGAGGGTATTCACTTGGTACTATAGGAGTGTTACCTACTGCCCAACCATCCCCAGACGCTGTCACTGAGCGCTCTCTCACAGCACAAATCCAAAGCCACCCCACAAGCCTGGCACATGCTCTGTACAAGCACACTAAGCCATTCACAAATGCTAGAGACACGACAGACTTTTCAACATTACTGAAAATAATCATAGCCCTGGGATTCACACCACAGAAAAATCCACGGAGCCAGGAGTTCCTCAAACCAGCCCCAGCTCCCACTCGGCCACAGATGCCTCCAATGGGACTGTCCTCACCTGTCCTCCAAGCACAGCAGGGAAGACCTCTGTTCCTAAGCTTAACTATCTCTATTCCTGGGCCACACACTGAAAAAAAACCACAAAGTACAGTCCAGTGTGCTGGGCTCAGGGCAGTGCTGACTTGCCTTTATTTCCACACTGTAAGTGGGCAGTGCCACTCCTGAGCAGGTTTGGTTTGGGTCTGACACTCGGTCATTCTACCCTGACAAGCAGTGACTGTGGGCTCTGGTCTCCCTCCCCTCCCTCCCTTGCTGACATAGCTGAAGCAATGCTGTTTCACCAGCACACAGTGCAGAAGGCAGGAAGAGACAGAGAAAATGAAGTTAGAGAGAACAGGGGAGAATTACAGAATGCCCCAAGTGCTCTGGCAGCTGGAATGGCTGAGCTGAAGGGCAGGGACATCCCAAAGCAGCAGTGCAGGGAGCAGCAGTGAGACCCCGGGGTGAGGAGGGTGCTGAGCTGCAGGTAGCAAAGCAACACCTGCCTGGAGGACACTGTGAACTGCCACCCAAAAGGCTCAGCAAAGGGCAAGCACAAGGTGTGCAAAGCAGAGCGAGAAACATGACAATGGCAAGGTCCCAAAAACAAGAAAGAAGAGGCTGCTTCCCTGGTGCCAGGGCTGTGTCCCAGCTGCTTTGCTTCCCAGTGAACACATCCATGAACATGACCAAAGGGGACATGAACAGCCCCCACCTCACACTGGAAGGTCCAGTGTTTCCCAGCAAGCACCACAGATATACAACATACTTCCCTTTGTGCTTCTCCTGCCCTGACCTTTACCAGACTTTGGAAAGACGATGATCACCTGCTCTCTCTAGTGACCCAACACGTGAAATAGTACTAGTCCTGTGCTAATAAAACCAGAGCCGAGGTGCAGGGTGTGTTTCTCCTCTTTTCTTTGGGTTTTAACCTGGATGACTAAGGGCTGGCAATGGAGACTCTGGGGCAACTCCATTTACTTCTGCCAGGTGTAACTGGCTGAACCTGATCTCTCATTTCTGTTCAGCCCAACCAAGACAACATGGATTTACCATTCCTCTGGGTGCCTCCCCACAGCTCGGAGGAATCACCACATTCCATATGAGCAAATCCCAGCTGGTAGAGGACACTGCCCTTGGCCCTTGACTCACGCAGTCGTTCCCCTCACAGAAAGGAAGGTCAGTGCTGAGCCCAACACCAAGAGAAGAGCTTCCCTCACTGTGGGAGGCAGCCAGAGCTGCAAGGGGAAAAGCCCTGTCCTCAGCCAAGTCTCCCTCTGAGCAGCCATGGGTGCACTGCAGAGCCCTGCTGGGGCTGATGGCCAGCATGTCTGCCAAGGGCAAAGGCAAGAGATCCAGGGGGAACTTGAGGAGGGATCCCCTTCTTACAACAGCCCTCTCTCATGGACAGCAGTGTGGTCCCTGCACCATGGCCAGCCTTGATCCATGGTTCCTCATCAGGGCTTTGAGGTACCCTATGTGTGCTCCTATCCCAGCCATATTCGGGCACGTGCCACTGTCTCTGCCAGTGTGCCACCATCAACAAAGCACTTAAGGAGCCCAGGTAGCCTCCTGAGCCCAGGGTGTGCCTTGCTCAAAGCTCTACACCACTCACTACCTCCGTCAGACCCAACAAGGGCAGTATATGCAGTGCAATTGTGCACGGGACGGAGAGCACTGAAGAGAATGTAGAGGCCTGGGAGGACTACTGAAGGAGGCAGGAGGCTTTCTGGGTTGTGAAAAGCTAAAACCCATTAATCAGATGAGAGACCTGGACTGAGGGAGTTCTGGAGGCATCACTGCCCCCTCTGCGTGCTCTCAACCCTCCCAATCCAGCTCCCCTCACGCTGACAGAAGCCAGGACAGCTGGTCACGGCACCGCGCGTCCCTTCCAGCTCCAGCTGTCGGGAAAGGGCCCGGCCAGCCGAGCCAGCAGCACTCTGGCACAAGGAGCCCCTCTCCCCACTGCCAGCTCCATGGAGCTGCCTTTGTTCCTGCTGGCATCCCCCTCCCCTGTGCCTGGAACCATGCCCCATGTACCACAGCAGAGGCCACTGAGAGCAATGGCCAATCTTTGGGACTCTGTCACAAATCAAAGCACCCAAGGCCGAGCAAACCACGCCCGTGCTCTCCCTCAGCACACATCCTGGTTTGAGGACATGACAGCAACATCTCACATCCTCACATCCCCCAATACCCAGCGAGGTGGCCAGGGCTGCCTGGCAGGCAGTGCTCTCCCTGGGAGCTCAAGCCAAGCAACAAAGCCCCGGTGGGTTTGTTGGAGAAGCTATCCCGGTACCGAGGTGTGGGCAGTGCTGTCTGTAGCTCCAAGGCAGAGCACACTGCACAGCCTCCATCACTCCTGTCCTTCCCAATCCCCTCCTCACCTCTGTGGTGGAGATGCTTTTTAAAACAACCCAGGACTCATGTGACTTCTCCATTCAGCCAGGGGATAAATGGGGCCTTGCTGGGTATATTCAAAAAGGCTAAAATTAAACACGATGGGACCACAACGAATTTGAAGAATAGCCCCTCTCAGGGTCTGGAGCAAACGCCAGAAATGATGGAGCTGTGCTAGGATCCTGCTGCTTCTGGCTCTGCTTCTGCAGGGGGAAGGGGCCTGCCGCTGTCCCAGCCTGCAGCACAACCTTCCAGCTCCTGCCGGGCCCTCCCTGCAGCCGCTCCCCCGGCCAGGCACGGCCAACATCCGAGCCAGCCCAGCCCAGCCCGGAGGGAGCCGGACCCTCTGCGTCCTTTTACCGCAGAGCCACGAGCAGCCCCGGGCATCTGCCGCGGACATCTGCGCCTCGGGCCTGGGGCTGAGCAGCCTCGGCAACCACTCGCCCACCAGCGCTCGCTGCAGAGAAGGAACGCGGGCCAGCAAAGCACGGCATTAACACGCTGCTAATTAACACAAACCGGACTGCGTGTGGCACACGGCGCTGCCTCCCGCCCTGAGCCCCCCCAGCGCACAAACGCCATTCGCGGAGGGAAGCGCTGCACCAAATAACCAAAATGTCGCACATCTCCGGCCGCGCCGCTCGCCCCTCGGCCCCGCTCCCCTGCCGCCGTCCCGCCATCCCTCCCTTACCGCGCCTTGCCGCTCCTCCGCTCCTCGGAGGGCTCATCCTGAGCCGCACACGCCTGCTCGGGCACCATCCTCCCCCCGTGTCCGCTGCTCCCCGGGTCGCGCAGCGCTATAAATACCCCGTACCTTCAGCCGGCCCGGGTGGCTCCGCGGTGCCTGCGGCAGCGGCGACAGCAGCCGCTCCACCAGCCGCTCCTGCAGGATGGCGCGTCCATAGCGCGGCCGGGACGGACGGGCAGCCACCGCGGGCCAGCCGCAGCACCCCAACCATTGTTCCGGCAGCCTCGCCATCCAATGCGCAGCCCCCCCGCCCACGCGCGCACACACGCGGGGCCGGCTCGGCGCGGGGCCGAGGCGAGGCGAGAGGCGAGGAGCGGCGGGGAAGGCTCCCAGGCAGCTGCCCGGGATTTCCTGCCTCCGCCTGTGCCGCGGGAGGAGCCTGCGGGAGGACAGGACAAAGGCCAGGGCGGCCGGGCCGATGTCGCCGCAGTGTCCCGCCGAGGGGCCGCGCACGGGCCGGATGCGGTCCCTGCCAGAGCCCGGCTCCGCCTGACAGATGGGCTCGCTCAGCTGCGGGATTTCAGCAGAGATCGTGCCTGACGCAGCTGAGACAAAGGTTTGCTGGAGGAAACCTGCTCTCACCAAAATGTGCCGATTATGGCTGTTGGTGAAGGTCTCAGCGATCCGGAAAGCTCCCAAAAAGCAGGGCCCAAACGTAGCCCCCAGATCCTAGTTTTGGTTGATGTGGATCTGCTTCCACACGGTGCAGGTTCATCTGTTGTCCAGACTATTGCAGCCTCATCTCTGAATCCAATTGGAATAGCAAATTGGATGTATTCTGGACCTTACAACCAAGCTTTGAAGACATTTCAGAACAAGGAAGTATCTGCGTGTTTGTTAAGCAGACAAACCCAGCACACCACAGAATTAATTTAAACTTCAAGTCTGGTTTCTGAACCTACCTATAAGATCTGCTTTCCACCTTTCTGTGCAGCCATAGAAACCAACTGGGGGGTAATACCACAGCATGTATAATGAAGTGACAGGAGATGACGGCACTGGTGGTGCTGGAGGAACCTGTCCCTTGCCACACAGCTTCCTGAGCAACTCTCTGCTCACCAATGGAAAGGACACATTCAGCCGTACTCCTGCCCTGCTCCCAGAGCTCCCACTGCTGCTCTGGGAGCTGCAGGTCTCTGGCAGTGGCTCCACAGAGCACCTGACTTGCAGAGTCTGCACTGGTCACCCTGGGGCCACAACCCGGTGTCTCCACCACGCCCCCAAGTCTGGCTGGCACCAGGTTTCTGGCAGATATGTTGTGGCCCAGGGGCTGCAGTGCTCAGGCTCCATCCTCGGTGAACAACCAGGAGCGTGTCACGGAAGGAAAAATCTTCAGCCTGATCCAGACAGACGCTCTCGAGCAGCACAGAGCCGGGCAACAGGACCAGGGTCCCCCAGGGATGCACCCAGCCAGGCTGGCTGAGCAGGAGAGCTGTGAAACAGCACATCCACGGCTTGGCAGGGGCAGCAGAGCCACGTAATAACAGCATTTATGTTTTTTCCTCTGAAGCAGACAAAGCTATTTTCAGAACTCCCCACAGAAGGGAAATTTTCTTCCTGGCTGTTTTCTAGGATGATGGGAAGGGCAGTTCCAGAGGAGCTCTTTGGTCAAGTTGAACAGGAGCAGCAGCAGGCAGTAAAAACACTCCCACCTTGGACCAGGGTGATGGAGGCTGAGGAACTGCAGGTATCCTCCTTGCAGGTGCAGAGCTGGGAACCTCCAGGACTCAGCTGCCACCTTCTTCTCCTGCTGCCTCCTCTCCTGCTACATGGAAAGTCAGTGCTGACTTCAGACAGATGAGTCTCATGGGCCTCACAGTCTGAACTCTGCTGCTCCATCACCAGCAGAGCTGCACACTCACCCTGAGGCTCCTGCTGACCTGATCAAAGGGAAAATGCCTTGCTGATCTAAACTCTGATGATTAATTTAACCTTGAACTTGCAAGCAAGGCTCCATGTGATTCGCTACTGGGAGCATCAGAGCCCTGACACTTTAGCCAGGCTTCATTCTTTGATGCTCAAGGAAAAGCAAGATACCAGGCCAGAGGTGAAGAAATCCCAAAGCACAGGATTAATACCCTGTACATTCAGTGCCACAAGCACAATCCACACAGCAACTAAGATCTTGTCTTCTCTTTTACCTACCCCACAGGTCAAGCTTTAATTTCCGCTCAAGGATCACTGCTGTTTTGTCACCTAATCCCTCCAGAAATCTATCAAATTCCATTCCAAAGGTATTTGTGCTCCCTGCTTCCACTTGAAGTGCCTCGTGCTTCCCAAGAAGCACAGTGTGACTCATGCCATGCTTCCACTTCCAGCTCTCAAAAAGGACCAACGACCATAAATTGGCTCCCACTTGTTTAAACTCGTGACTCGCTCTGGAGCGAGTTCACAGCGCTCCCTGCATCAGCTCCTCATCTCGGATAACCGGGCAGCCGTGGAGGTGGCTGGATCTCTGGCACAGCCCGCTCGCTGTGTCCCCTCCCCGGAGGAGCCGCTGCGGTACCGGCTCGTTCCACGCGAGGGAGAAGCCGCGGCAGGGCCGTGTCCGAGCCCTTCCCGGCCAGGGCCGCGCAGAAATCCACGTGCGGCTCAAACCCGCCCCCCTCGTTGCTTCCACCTCGCACAGGGTCACAGGCACGGCACCTCCGATTGCGAATGCATTCAAAACCTTAGCACAGGGCGGAGGTTTCCAAATTTAGCCTGTTCAGACAGGAGGAGAAACCAAGTGGCGCAGGAAGGTCTGCGGCAGTCTCAGCACTACCCCTGCTCATCTCTCCCCCTGCTTCATTCTCCAGCTCTGCAGCACAAATCAGGCTTAAACAGAATCCCAGGCTCTCATCTCAAAGCTACAGCTGGGAAAATCAGAGAGAGGAGAGCCCTGCCAGCCCTGGGAAGCCAGGAACAGCAACACGTGGGAGACAAACAGGTACACGTTGCTCTGTGGCACAGAAGCTGGCTGGGCTTGGAGCTGTTTGGTAGGAGAGGATGGAAGATAATGGTGATTTATCCTCTGAAGTGCAAGAGCACTGCTTCTTCCAGCTCTCAGGTTCTCCATCCAAATGACAAGAGCACCAGCAGTTTTGGAAGCTCTTGACGCATGTTACCACACACGAACAGGAAAAGGCTGGGGACAGGATCCTACAGAAGGTCCAGTTTAAGTTACAGGTAGTGGTCCCAGTCCTGCGATCCTTACTCACCGAGTAGTCCCTTTGAAATAGAGACGACTGCTCACGTGAGTAAGGGATGCAGGATCGGGCCTGTCTACCCCAGAGGCTGAATCCTGACCCGGAGAGGACATCCCGGCCTCTGAGCATGGGAGACACTCCCGCCTGGGCCAGCGGGAGCGAACCCAAAGGCAGCACCGGGGAAGACAATCCAGGCTGGGGCACCACCCCTGCAAACAGCACACTGAGCACTGACCATGGGGAGCAAGGCAGGGGACAAGTAAGACGGGAAAAGGGATGCTTCACTCAAGCAGGGATGCTTCTGGTTCATCCCCAGTTCACCCATCTCACTGATACTCCCAGGTCTGCAAGGTCTTTCTTAACCCAGCAGGCTCCTGAAAACAGTACTGGGAGAATGAAAGCAAACTGTCTTGGGATGGCTCCCAACCTCTATGTGGATCTCCCAGCTACAATTAACATAACTTTAGGAGTAGCTGATGCCCACAAGAGAGGAGAATAAGCCTACTCTTAACTCACCAAATAATTTCTAATTCCATTAGTTAAGGGGGAAAAGGCAGCTCTCTAAAGCAACCTTCACTCCTGGGAAGCGCCCAAAGAGAAGAAAGCTGGCTTTAGCCCGTGTGAGCAATAACCCCAAAAAGCTCTGCAGACAAGGAGATAGAGGCCCCTTCTCCTTCCCAGGGCATCTCCTGTAGGTCTCCCTTCAGTGCTCAGACCCCCAGGCTCCAGCCTCCCACCGTCCCTCCCTGCTGGGCTGGCCCAGCGCAGTCCCACCGAGGAGCACGAGGCACAGTCCCCTGCACGCTGAGCTGGCAGAGCCACACGGGGACCTCCACCTTCCTTCCCCAGCCTTGGGCTCGTGGCACCAGCCCCTCTGACCGAGACGTGCCTGCTGAGAGGGAGCCAGGCACGCACCCTCCTCCCTGCACAGCCCTGCCCGTGCTGCAGGCACAGCCGGACTGGCTGCAGGGCGCTGTCCCTCCCAGCCCAGCACGGGGCAGCGTTCCCAGCAAAAGCAGCCCTGGGGCTTCCAGTCTCACGCGACTCCCCGGGATGTGCTGGACCATCTGCCATCCCAGAGGGGACCCCGGGAGCCGCTTCCCAGCCTCACCACAAAAACAGTCCGTGCAAACGTCACTGCCCACACCAGCCTGCCCAGGGCTGGGCCCTGCGTCGGGACCAGCGTCTGTCTTTGCAGATGGATAATTAGATTCCCTTTCCATTTCCTTTCCCCTCCTGATGGTTTCTCTGGCTGGCAGTTCCCCCACAGCCCTGCACAATCCAGCAGCATTAGTCAGAGGGAAATTCTGCACCCTTCTTCCCCTGGATGTTGCTCTCGGTTCAATACAAACAGCAGAAATGAACTGTGGGATGATTTGAGTGCTTTGCTGCAGCACCATTTGTCCTTTTCAGCCTGGCAAACACAACTTGCCCCTTGCCCCTCCCACACCTGCCCCTTCTCCCCGAGTGACACAGAAATCACAGCGTGAATTCAATGACTGTTTTTGGCAATTGGAAGCAATTAGCTAATCACCAGGAATAACAATCAGCTGGGCTGGGGTTGCAGCACACCTCCATTTATGAGCAGTGGTGCAAAACACTCCTTTTGGGCAGGGCCTAAGAAGCGTACCTGATTCTCAGCCATGGTGTGAGGTGCTCTCAGAAAAAGATCATAACACCTTCCTGCAGGAAACCTGAGGAAGAGATGGAGCAGTGATAAAACTGGGGTAAATCAACACAGAGCTGTCTCTCAGAGCTCCCAGAGAAGGGATGTGTGCCCAGATGAAGTATCCACAGAGATCCTCACTGAGCACACAAGATATCTGTCCTCCCCTGCCACTAAGCAGTGGCTTTCTGGGAAGCAATACTGGTACCTGAAGCCCTGGTGGTTGCCCAAGCAGCCCCAGGACCTGCAGAGATGCACAGACACATCGGCTCCACCTGACAGAGGACAGCAGAGGAGTTATCCTGCTGGGATTAACAACTTCCCCACAGATCCTCCCTAACAGGAGATGTACAGACTGAGGTTTCCAGGGACAATCTGTCCATTCTGATCTCTTGTACCCGGTAACATACTGTGTTCTCCATGGGCAGTGTCCTGAGTCCATGCAGAGCACAGATCTCACAGCTCTCCGATGCCAACCCTCCAGACTCCCAGCTTCTACTCTGCACCTGGCTGCCCTCGGGAAGGGGCTGTGAAAAGCCTTTTGGAAGATTTCAGGAGCTTGCAGCTGGACTGTCTCCCCTCTGATCTGTGCCAGCCCATTGCTGGCTGCCCACCAAGAGCCGGGTGGAGTGTTACCGGCTGTGCCAGGCTCGCGGGACACGAGGCCCCAGACACTGCAGCCGCTGAGCAGTGGGTGCCTCTTCCACCACTTGCAGCCTGGCTGGGCTTCCCAGGGCCTGGCCCACGGCACACAGCAGTGACTGCACTGGATCAGAGCTGCTGCTGCACAGCAGGAGTGTGGCTGGGTGTTCCCAAAGGGCATCGCAGCCCCGGCTGCCCCAGAGGTGCCCAGCACTGTGGGGGGCCCTGGCAGACACAGAGCCTGGCACTTTGCTGCCTGAATGAAGAAGAAAAGGTAAGAGCTGCAAGGCAGCTGGGGACCAGGATTGTTCCCCATTTGCCTGCAGCTGTGCAGCCATCCAGTGTTCACACCAGCCCCTGGTACCCAGCACAGACACCGAGGCTGTGCCGGGGGGAGATGTCAGAATAATCCAAAAGGGAATCGAGATGCTCTCCAACACCTTTCTCTCCCCTTCTCCCCCCCCCAACTTGCTCCAGCAAACACTAGGCCTAGTTACACCTCTGCTGCACAACTTCCACTTCCCTGTGCCCTGCAGCATGACTGGAGATTCACATTTTATTAAATACTGTGATGATGGGAGAAAACTTCAAGTCACTGAACATCTAAATCAAACTGTGCTGTCAAAGGGAATTTAAACAGTTTCTTCCATACTTAAGAGTAATAGTCAGTAACTGCTGAGTGTTGCTTCCCCTTATCAGAGGGATGCTAACCAGTATGGAAAAAATGAGACTAGTTAGTCTGAGTTTGTAGTGAAACAGAGCAAAAGATGAAGAAGTCTCTGGGTAAGAGTCTCAACAGAGAATGTGTCGGATACCAGAGAGCATCCCATGCCCTTCCACAGTGCAGGTGTGAACTGCAAGGTCTGGAACTCAGACACGGAGACCACATGGATCATTTACCCAGACTGATGGACACTGGCAGGTCCTGATGGCTCTGTGGGACCCAGAGGAACACCCTGCCTGAGGCTGCTGTGGACACAGTGCAGCTCTCTGGGGTGGGAGGTCAGCTCAGCAGTGCTCCTGCAGCAGAGGGGTGCTGGCAGGCACCCCAGCACAGAGCCAGGGCCAGCCCCCCCAGCACAGCAGCCTTGTCTGCTCCAGTCCAGCCCCAAACTTCAGGAGCAGTTTTGCAGCAGTGAGAGGTTCCTCCTGACCGCTGAGATGGTGCCATCTGCTTCCATTTATGTGCTGGCTCACAGGAGCAGCTACAGAGCAAGTGCCCCGAAAAAGAGCCCGATGTGCCAGTGGTGCTTGTGCAGCTCTAAACGGCACAAAAGCACAAAAAGCAGAAAGTGGAGATGAAAACAGCAGCGTGTGGCATGGGAGAGTCTAGGCAGCTTCTGAACAGAATAGCAGGAGGAGGAAAGGGATGCAAACTGGGGACACCCTGTGTGGGAAGGGCTAAGGAAATATTGGCCCTGTCTGGCAGCTGAACTGAGGGAGGACTTTGCCACCTCGGTTTACCAGTCACACCTGCCTTGGCAGGGAAAACAGTCCTCTTGCTCAACAGGAGGTTTCATACCATAAAACAGATTGCTTAATTCTTGGCAATTTGTGCTCAGCAACTACCCTCTTCCTGTGGTTGCTGCTTCCTCTCTGAGCACACATTTTTTTAGAGCCAGAAGAGACATTATGCTCCTCTCAGCCTGCCCCTGGGCCCTGCAATTCC
This sequence comes from Manacus vitellinus, assembly GCF_001715985.3. Classification (NCBI taxonomy): domain Eukaryota; kingdom Metazoa; phylum Chordata; class Aves; order Passeriformes; family Pipridae; genus Manacus; species Manacus vitellinus. The sequence continues at coordinate 8,793,569 of NW_021940379.1, forward strand.
CCTCAGAGATTCCTCCCTTTGGAAGATCTGGTGCTTGTGGTAGACTCACAGCCACAGCAGAGAGCAGCAGAACATGTACTAAGTTCTCCTTTCCTTCACAAGAAAGTTTTCCTGGTCTTGCTTGGAGAGAGTGGAACTGAGTGTTCCTGGAGAACAGTGCTCTTAGGTGAGAAGGGATGGAATTCAGGACATACCACGAACAAAACCCAGCAGCAGTTACACACTGATACTGCAGTAGCAGCAACCAACTGCACAAAACTACCACAGAACCAAAATCCTAGAGCATCCTACACAGCTCCATGGAGGGAATCCTTTCCAATATGATCTTGTCCTACTGCCTCAATCCCATCACCAGCTTCTCTGCCTGCCTGTGGTTTTGATTATCTCACCTCCAACCACACCCCTTGGGAAAAGGTACCTCTGGATCACACTCAGCCCCACACCAACACAGCACCCATGCTGCAACCAGAGACAGGAGAGCAGCCAGACCTCAGGTCTGGCTGGAAAAGAGCTTTCTCTAAAGTGTATCCTCCTGTAACTCGTGTTGTTTAGTGTAACAGCCTGAGCATAAGAGCTTCCCTCTCTTCTCCAATCTGCCTTTGCTCTGCTGTCACATATTGTCAAGCTGTCCCACTCAGCCCTGCTCTGCTGAACTCTGCCCAGGAGACACTTCTCAGAGCCCCAGATACAGTGACATTGCCATCCTGGTCCATGACAGCCCTGCCCCAGTCACCCCGAGGCTGCTCCTGGGGCCTTTATGCCTTGCAGAGAGTGCACAGCGCCTGCACACACCCAGCTTCAGCCACACACACACAGGGCTGCTGAGCCTGCAGGCCAGGAGAGCCTCTGCACAGCCCAGCTGACCCTGGACACCAGGAGAACCTCTGCACGGCCCAGCTGACCCTGGAGACCAGGAGATCCTGCACAGCCCAGCTGACCCTGGAGACCAGGAGATCCTGCACAGCCCAGCTGACCCTGGACACCAGGAGAGCCCTCTGCATGGCCCACCAGGCACAGCCAGGCTCGGGCAGGCAGGACCTGCTGCCAAGACCTCCCAGAGCAAAGGTAGAGCCCATGACCCTGCCCCAGGCTGCCAGCTCACCCAGAGTGGGGGCAGGCCCCAGGCAGTGCAGCAGGGCTGGGCACAGAGCCCCGTGTCACCACCCCAGCTCCAGAGCTGACAAACCTCCCACCGAGGGCAGTGCCCCGGACAAAGCCTCCTTTGTTCTGGCACACGAGCCCGTTCCAGGCTCCCGCCAGGACACATCTTTACTGTGCCCTCCTGACTCCGGCAACAGGCAGGGCTCAGGGACAATGGCCCCTTTCTGGGATGCTGCTGGGGCTCACACACAGGAGGCCACAGATGCAGGGCACTGCCAAGGTCCTGAGCCTGCCAGGCAGCGAGCGCTGGCACCATGTGTCTGTCACCACATGCTGGCAGTGGGGAACCCCCTCAGCAGTGGGGCCTGGGAGCACCATGTTACAGCACCCAGGTACAGCCCTTTCCTCGGGCAGACACACAGGGCTGGCTCCCAACACTGGGGCTGTTCTCTCCACCAGCACAAACAGGACACACCACACCTCCTGTCTCCTCCCTGAAGAGGCCACAACCTCTGCAGAGAGCAGCACAACAGCTCAGACATCACAAGCAGCCCTAAATCCTGGTAACGGGGGCAGACAGGACCTCCTGGGGCTATACCCACACTTGGGGGGCTGGCAGACTGCAGGAGGGCTCGGGGCCAGAGCCCCCCCTGTCCGTGCCCAGGGCTGAGCAGAGGCACAGGGCTCTCCAGGAGGCACAGGGCTCTCCTGAAGCCCCAGCCCTCGCCTGCGCCCTTCAAAGAGCAGTGGAAGCTCTGGCAGTGCCTCCAAAGGCTGCTCCACCTCGGAGCTGGAGATGGATGAGGTCATCTCCAGTCTGAAATCACTTCCCTTCTCAAGCTGCTCTCAGGACTGTGCCACGGATTCAAAAGAGTGGGATGGGTGGGGAGGGAAACCCAAACCAACTGAGCATGTTCCCCATTAAGAGCTCACCACTTGATTTATTTCTGCCTCCCAGTCAACTGCCGTCTGAACCCTCCAGCCTCCCTTCTTCCCCTGCAGGAACAAACCTGGCAGGAACTGGTTTAATAGCAGGGTATGGCACAAGCTGCACGGGACTACACTCGACCCCCAGCTCCCCAAATCCAAACCCAAGCAGAGCAGTGGGGAGAAATCACCTCTTGGTGTTGTCAGACAAGCCCAGCCACACCCCTCTGCCCTGTGCCCAGCTCCACTGTCAGCCTCCCACTGCAGCAGCCCAGCTTTGTCCCCACACACAGTGTTGGGAATGGTTTATACTGGCAGTGCAGCACGGAGCACCAGCACCACAGCCCTGTGGCTTCTACAGCCACATCCTCCTCTGTAAAAGTGGCCACACTGGTCTGGGTGGCAGCAGGATTCTCCTGCCTGGACCAGGCAGCACAAATATCTGAAGAAACACACTGAGAGAGGAAGGTGAAAATTCAGGTCACCAGCACAGGGGAACCCTATGGAAAAGAGCCTTGCAGTGGCCACACTTGGCCAGGAGAAACCAGACTGACAGTTTAGTGGCGTTATTTTAAAAACACACTGACCACAGATGAATCAGTGTCTCATTCCTGGAGGCTCTAACCCGACCACAGCACCCAACAGTGCCTCAGGCAATAACAGCCAGGACACATCACTGGCCCACAGTTCCCTCCCACAGCCAGGGGTTTTGCCCTCAGCCCAGGTTTTGCTCAGCACAGGAAGGCACTGAGGTTTTGCATGTTTCTTCCAGGGTTCCCAGTCTGATTGCCATGGCAGATATTGGATGGGGCCATTCTGTCAGCAAATGCAGCTGCTCTGATCCTGCACTGTCTGGACCCAGCCCCAGTGCAGCCTCACTGGTGCCACAGCAGTGACTGGACCCAGCCAGCCAGAGCTGTCACATCCTGGGCTTCAGCTCTGTCCCTCTAAAGCAGAGGGGACATCCCTGCAGACACCCCCCAGCCCTGGCTGGGCCAGCAGTGCCTGTTGATCCCTTGGGGCTCTGGGACTGGAAGGCACTGAGGAAGGTCCTGCTCTGCACCTGCACCCAGACACCCTGGAGAGCTCTGAGCCACCTTCTCTGTCCCCCAAAAAACCTCACCAACAGCAGCTGTAGGAAAGTCCTGCTCTCCATCAGCTTCACTCTTTTCCAGTACCCAACCTTGTGTGCAGGAAGGGACAGACATTCTGTCTGCAAACAACTGTACGTGAATAATCCTGTGAGTGAGAGCAGACCTGCACTAATGCTGACACAGAGTCTTCCTATATGTTGGGGGTTTTCTCTTTTTACTGTTTTTATTTTTAAATTGCTCAATATGCAGGTAAAAGCCATTCAGACTGAAAGCAAAGGCTTCACTCAGGGCAGCTTAGGAAGAATCAGACTGTAATGTTTTTGAGGAACTCACAAATAAGATACGGGTAAACATACAAAACCACACCCTGAGTTTTCCAAAACTATAGGCTGGAAAGATTCACTGAGGGACTGTTGAATATTCTGGGCAGCAAGACCTGAGGATATGGAAGAGACGCTGTGAAAACATTACTATATTAAGAACAACATTAAGTAACCTAATTCAAGAAAAAGCTCTTCCCAGGATTTCTCTCTGCAAAGGAATTCCACAGACGTAAGGACATTGGTGCCCTGGTGAAGTCAGAAATGAAGGTTCTATTTTCCTTTTCCAGTAATACTTAGATTTAACTGTATAAACTGTTCCCCTGGGAGCAGATCCTATTTCACTGTTTATGCAAGAGCCTTAGAGTTGGACTTTAAAGGTGAAAGCATCAAGTGCCCAATGCAGGGAGCCCAACCAGTACAGATGTTCTTGCTACAGCAAACAGCTGCTTCATTGCAGTTCTCTCCAATTCTTTGCCCTGCTGTCATTGGCATATCCAGAAAGAGCAGAGCCCAGGAGGACCAGGCAAGCGTGGCCTCAGTTATCACCAATGCAAAAGGTGAGAGGAGACCTCCAAGAGCAAAACCTGCTGAGTTTTCCATGCTGTGATGGGTCTGGTGAAGCAGAGACAGGCACCTGGGATGCAGCAGCATCCAACCTCAGGGCAAAGCACATCTCCTCAGCCCTGGACTGCTCACCCTGCAGTCACTACACATCCCAGGGGGCACACACCCACGGCAGGGTGCAGAGCTGGGCACAAAGGCCACACGGGGCTCGTGCCCCAAAGCAAACAACTGCCAGAGAGCACAGCCAGGGTGGGAAACAGTGACTACCCAGCAGCCAGCTGCTGCCAGGAACACACAGAAGGGGCTTAAAGATGAGTCTGAAGGAGGATGAAGAGGACCATTTTCAAAAGAAGTAAGGTAGGATGAGGTTAAGAGCACTACTCCACAATGAAACATCTCTGCCAAACAGAGTCCCTAAAAAACAAAGCAGCATTGTAAAAGTTTCAGTTTCAATAAAGAAACCAAAGTGTTAGATGGCCATGATCCTTTCACAGAGCTACAGCTCTCACTGATTTTTTTGAGGCAAAGATGAAAGGGCCATTCAGAACGGCCTGGAACATACCTCCTGCAGTATTTTCACAGTTATTTTCCTTCACCTACCCCTTTCCTGGACCTAATCCATGGACCATGGCACATGAAAGGCAACTGTAAGCCTGGCACCAGGTATGTAAATTCCACAGCAGCAGCAGTGTCCTCATGAGAGATGGTGAGAGCTCTGCCTGCACAGCAACTCAGACCAGCCACAGGGATAGAGGGGGGAGCAGTGGCAAGGCTGCTCACCACAGCCAAATTTATAAAAATACAGGAGGTATCTAGCTCCTCTCAATTTCAAAGGACTTGGGCACTTTCATCTGTGTTAAAAGAAGGCTGGCTCTTGGTTCATGTTATTGCAAACTAAAAAATTTGCCTTCAAAATAACTATATTGTACAATGGCCTTTGTGGAAAAGCTTATGTTTCATCCTACAGCCTTTCATCTCCATACCACCAACCCAGACAAGAGAAAGTGTCAGCTCCTTGGTTAATCCAGAATATAGATATAAAACAGTCTCAGGCACTGCAAGGAGGATCACTTCCTTTGGGGCAGGGACAGCCCCCAGTTCTGGGCTGGCACAGTGGGAACCTGCAGGGCTGTGGCCCAGGAGAGGCTTCACAGACCCAGCACCACACAGACACTCCAGAACCCTGCCACTGTGCCACACGGCCACACTGAGCTTCACACTAAAAACAAGAAGATCAGAGCTGCTGTTATGATCTTCCAAAAAAAGGCACAAGGTTTAGAACACAACTCTGCCATTTTGGCAAATTTCATCACTGATAATTCAGTATAAATATAAAATACTGTGGCCACACCAGGCAACCCAGTTTGACCAGGACAGGCCTGGAATACCAGTATTGTCCTGACAAAGTCTCAGGGATGGTATTTTCTGCCAAATTCAAGACTGCCATTTTGCCTCTCTCCTTGGCTTAGGAACAAACCTTAGCATCCAACTGGATTGCAGGAGACAGAGACTGAAGAACTAAATCTTGCAGAGGGTCATTAAAAGACATGCATTCAAAATCATATTGCTCCAGCCCTCCAAAAATCCTTTCCACCTTCTCCCCTGAAAAACTGAGGGAGAAAGCAACCACAAAAGGTTAGTGCCCCAAGCTGAATAACTCGTGTCCTTGCATCAGGGACAGAGCCCAATCACTGGGCACACTGGGTTCTCCATAACCTCTGTTCTTTGCAGATAACACTGCTGTGACACTGGTCTTTGCTGCTATTTCAATCTTGATTTCCACTGGAAAGTTTATCCAGTCAGAGTCATCAATATACTCTCTACTTGCCCTGTAGCTAAACTGTTAACAGTCCTGATCAGAAGGAACAGATAATTGTGGAATCCTCCCTCCTGTGGATTTTTCAGTGATGTTGCTGATTTCATAAATCTCTTTCTGGTTCCACCGGAAAGTAACAAAAATGGCAGAGTGCCTGAGATATAAGATGGGAGATGCTAACATAGCAGGCACTGGAATAGCAGAGTTCATGAAAATGTCACCCTTGAAATGATTATAACGGATTTCTAGAAGTCAGAGTGAAACTGGACTAAAGAAGATATTAGACAAGACAGAAAGTCATTTGAGTGTAAACGCTGTAGCTGTTGGACACACAAGGGGCAGCAACACGCAATGTTAGAAAGAACTTGGAAGCAATGGAGTGGAAAAAATTGCATTTGCTAGGCTGTGTTTTCCTAGGAGGCAACCAAAGGAAATGGAAACAGCCACGGAGGTGAGGCAGGGGAGCGAGGCAGGAGGAGGAATGCTGGGCTCAGGCAGCAGGGCAGGGGAGAGCCAGCACAGCAACCCCTGCAGTGTCAGCTCAGGGACAGCCACTCACTGCCCTCC
>NW_021940379.1:8800237-8810844 GCF_001715985.3 Manacus vitellinus
GAGGTGCACACTCAGGGGGTGCACACTCAGGTGAGGTGCACACTCAGGTGAGGTGCACACTCAGGTGAGGTGCACACTCAGGGGGTGCACAATCAGGGGGTGCACAATCAGCTGCCCACCAACAGCTCTGGGGACCCAAGCACAGCAAGTCAAACCTTCATTTGCTTTTAGAATCCCAGGATAACTCTCTCCAAGCAGAGTCCAGAACTGACACAACATCAGAATGAGGAGAGGTTTTCCTGGGCTCCCAGCCTGGGCTCTGACTTGCCAGACCAAACAGCCGTCTCCTGGAATTTATTCTCTGTGTGGGATCTTGTCCCACTGCTTGTGGGACACGTGCCACCCCCTCACAGGCACGCTAAATGTCACACCAGACGGGCCAGACTTGGCAAACTGAGTCCCCAAGCCCCCGAAAACCCTGGCTTAACCCAGAGACCTGGCTTTCCCCCTTCACAGCACCCTCACATACTCCTAGAATACATGAAGTTCTTTCCCTTCTTATCATCAGTTTCAAGGGTGTAAGAAAGAAATATCTGTAACATGAGAATTTCCAACCTCCAGTGCTGAGGGACAGGGCAAGGATGGAGTAGGCCTGGTTTTATGTGCAAAAGGGAACATGCTCTCTCACCTGCACACCTCTGGAACACACTAACTCCCCTGTACAAAACCAAATCAACAGTGGCAGGCCAAATTCATGGCCTAGTTTTAAGAAATTTTGATAGGACTCCTTCTTGATGTAAATCTGCCATAAGTGGGGAAATCAGTTTTTCTTTTCAGGCTCATTTACAAACCATTGCCTTGCGAACACAAAGCAAGATCTGCTTCCTCTGCTGAAGAAAACACATGCTGGCCTATTACTGCAGGATGCCAGCCAAGAGGTGGGTGGATGCCCTAATTATTTTATTTTTTTTGAAAAATAATAAAGGAAAATGGTTATTTGCCACGAAGGAAAATCCGTAACCCCCTGAGGGACAAGCTCTAGGTACCCAACACACATGGATTCACTGGAGCCATGAAGGAGCTCAGCCCTCGGGCAGACACAGGGTGTCTGAGGAAGCAAGAGCAGCGTCTCATCCAGACATTTCCTGGATGTCCACTGTCATTAATGTCATGACAAGTGGGATCTGAGTCCTTCAAAATGCCCATATCTGTGCTGGGAGCTCTACCTTGCAGGGACACACCCAGTGCAGGATGCAGCACAGGAACAGCACACGGGAAGAACCATCCACACACTTCACAAAGAACCAGGAGATGGGTCATTAAGCTTTCAGACTAACAAGCCCTATTATATCCCTCATTAGCAACCCCATGCACACACTGCACTGCTGCCACATGAAGGGCAGCTCCAATAACACCATCACTTGTTTACCAAGACAACAATTCTGCTATTGCCTGACACCTGCCCATGACAGTGTGACCACGGGAGCAGCAGGGAGATGTTTGGATGACACTGGGCATTCAGACAAGGCAGCAAACGCCTGGCACTGGCTGGAACCTCTGAGCAGCTGCTGAGGACCAGCCTCACCACCTCAAACAGAAAGGCTTTCACTGCTGTTAATGAGAGCTGCTGCAAATGATGCCATCCCCAGCTCTGAGATGGCATGCAGCCTCTGCTGGGGGGCAGGCAGGCTGCACAGAGCAGGCACTGAGGAAGGGGAGTGCTGGGCTCCACCCAGTCACTGTGGTTTACTCAAACTGCTGTGAAGTGCAGTGCTGTGAACCTGGCATGAGCCCAGTGTGGTGGGGCAGGGCAGAGGAGGCTCATCCCAGGGCCAGGAGGACACGCTCCCGCTGCACAGGGAAGGTGAGCAGGGTCCCAGACAGGCCCATGTGACAGTACTGGGGTGTACAAAGCAAACACCCTTCTAACTCACTGGCCTGTCTGAGCCCTGAAGTGTCAGCCCCAGGGCTGCCAGCAGACTAGAGCTGATCCAGAGTGTTCAGCTGCTCAGTGAACCTGGAGTGCTTCCCAAGCATGTGCCTGGATTAACTGCTTGGTAAAAGCACCAAGTCCTTTTCAATAACTGTCCTCTCTGATATGCACTTCCCTCATAAATACATGCTCTGCCAAGGGCTCCTTTCAAGGGGAGGAGAGCCCTTTAAAGTAAGCAGACAAAGAGGTATTAACCTGGGAGTGAGACATGAGCACTTTCCTCCCTGTGTGCTCCAGCTCGGGCTCCAGCTGCACCACAGAACCATCTGTGAGGGTCGGGGCTGCAAGAACACCCCGTGGGAGATGAGATGGGCAGCACCTCCCCGTCCCCATGACACACTCCTGCTCCTCTCAGCACTGGCAGTCACAGCAGCAAGGCTCTGCTGCAGGCCAGCTGCATCATTGAATTTTAGCTCCTGATGCCTTGATCCAGCCCACTGCCTGCAAAACAGCAAACACCAGCTCCTGAGCTCTGATGCCTCTTCCATTACTGTCTGATCCCAGCTGGCACCAGACCTTCTAAGCAGCAGGAACCTCTGAGAATTTATAGCATCCTAAAAGCCATAAATCTTCCTGATATTTTTTACATCAGGCCTTGGGCAGAGGGAAATTACTACTGGTACAGATGGGCATTTCCAATACTACTTATCCACATTTCCAGGACTTCACATCACTTCATACTCAATGCAGAGACTCAGGAGAGCTTTAAACTAAACAGAAAGCACAGCCAAGGGGGCTGTGTATGTAGGGCGGGCAGGCAGCAGATGTCTCTGTGACTCACGTTTCACCCGAATATATAATTAATGTTGTATGTAATTTATTTGAAAAGAAAAGTGGATGTAAGACTGCAGGATCTAAAGACACTACATGTGTGTACATATCACAGCAAGAACGAGCCCAGTGCGTCAGGCAGGATTAAAACAGTTCCCACACTGAGGAAAGAGCCAGGAGACATCACAAGAGGCTGAACCAAAGCGACTTGCCTGGGAAGTGATCTTAAAAATAATTGCAATACAAACTAAAGCAATAAAAGGCCTGGCCTGTGCTCTCATGTGTCTGTTCACACAGCTCCAAGCACCAGGGAAAGGCAAGGAAAAATGAAAGACAGTGACTGGAGCCCACACCTGTACTGCACGAGCTTTGCCCCACAGCAAGCAGCAGGAACACCTTCAGCCCTTGGAGATTCTTTTCCCACAAGCCACCTCAGTGGATCTCTCCCCTCCCTTGCTTCTGCACTGAGAACTTCCAGAGGTCAGTGGGCCGGGCTGGCTCCTCATGGCCAGTCTCCAGGAGCCAGCACTCATCATCCTGTGGTTTATTTGCTCAGCCTGCACTCCCAGCTCCCAGTTTCCTGCCAGGAGTCACTCTGGGAGAACGGCACCAACTGCCCGGGGGGGGTCAGGCAGACACTGGCCATCCCAGCTCCACACACACCCCTGGACACACTTGGTAACAAGCTTCAAGACAAACAGGGCACTCCCAGAGATCCTGGGAAGAGCGAAGGGCTGAGTTGCACAGAGCTCAGTCTCCCCCAGCACAGGGCCGGGTCAGCCCCTACCCTGCCCGTCCCTCTGTCCAGAGCCACAGGGTGAGCACATGTGCTGGTACTGCATCAGCCAGTGCCACCCTGCAGAGACAGCCCAGGCTTGAGAGCTGAGGGAAGAACTGCAGTTAACTTCTGTGAAGGGCTTCCCACCTCTGACTGACTGACAGCTACACTGGCTCTCAGCCCAGAGAGAGCCTGAACCACAGCCCAGGATCCTCCTGCCTTAGCCCTGAGCCCCCCTCAGCCCTGGCTGCCATGCAGGGCACCAGGCTGGGGCAGCCTGAGGGCTGCACAGCTCTGTCCACAAGGTTTGTGCCACCTTGAGCATCCCCACACTGCCCTGCACAGCACAGCTATGTCCCTCTTCTGGAGCTCAACTTCAGCCTCAACTTCTCTTCTTCCTTTTGACTTCAGGAGGGGAAAGTTGTATTAAAGCCAGAAACTAAACAATTCTCCTCCCCCCTTGGCACTACACCCTTGCAGATGCTTGTGCAGGGTTTCACTTCCTCTTCAGCTCTTGGCCAACACTTAGCCAAGCTCTGCTCATTGGAAGCCAGTCCCTGCATCCTCCCAGCACACTCTGCTCTCACCAGCCCTGGCACTGCTGTGGTGCTGCCAGACACATGGCAGTGGCTGGGAGTGATGACCAAGGCAGGGACAGCAGTCTAGAGGTGAGTGTTAGCAGGCCCTAACAGATTTCACTGAATGCACTGGAAATACAAAACAGAAGGAATTCAGAATATCACCCCATTCAGCCCTCAAAACAAAGAGGACTCTTACTTAAGTCAGGAGCGACAGATCTGCTCCATTTCCTGCAGCCCAGCCCCTGTGGGCAGCACCCAAATCCTCCCTCTCAGCACCCTCAGTGCCACCTCCTGCTGTTCATGCTGAGCGGTGCTACAGGAAGCCCAAGCCTTGGATGAGCAGCAGCCCACATACACCCTGATCAGCCCACATACACCCTGATCAGCCCACATACACCCTGATGAGGAGCACGTGTTCTGGCATCCCCTCCAGCTCCTCTGATGCACCACACACAAACCCAGCTCCTGAACACTTCTGTGGGAACAAGATGACTGCAAACCTCTTTGCAGCTCTGGGGACAATTCTCTGGGAGAAAAGGAATGTTTAACTGCAGACAAGCATTTTTCCTGTGCTTCAAGGCTAACCACACTGTAGACATACACACACACAAAATCCAGCCCTTATGGGAATTACTCCAGTATTCTAAGAAACAATTTGCATATGCTTCACAAAAATCTCAACTCACTCTTATTAGAGATGCCACATGCTTCTTTCATGAGTATTAGAGGTTTATCCTGTGTGGTTTCACTGTATGAGGGAAATCTCTGCTTTCAGTAAGAAGGGGACAAAGGCTTAGCGTTGGTCAGGCAAGAAAGCTCTACAGGTAAGCAATGAATGTGTCTTCCAGTTCATGCTCTGCTATCCAGGAAAGAAAAACCAAACAGAGGCCACTAACTGGAAGAGGAACAATGGGAGGGGAACCCTTTTGGCCTAGCCAAGAGGCATCTCAGCAAGAAGTGCCTCAAGGTTTAAAGATGGAGCAGAGTTCTCCAGCCTTGGTCTCAGCAGCACGAGCAGTACCTGCAGCAGGTTACAGGAGCCACCACTGTGGGCAGGGGAGTGTCCCAAAAGTGCAAGGGAAACCCCATTTAAAGCTAATTTGGCAAAGCTCTAGAGAAACACAGCAGGGACCCAGCCTGGCCTGGCACAGTGAACAACCAGCTGGCTGAGGTGGAATCTCCCCTGGACTTCCAAGATGTCCATTTTACTGGGTATTTAATGAACAGGAACTTAGACTGAAACTGAAACTGGAAAACAGAGGTTCTAGAAGACACTAAACTCCACCAGTTGTTTCTCTAGACTTGCCTTTCCTCAGCTTTTCCAGTAACTGTCATAACATAACCCCCTTACATTTATTCCCAGAACCATCAAATGAAGAACAGCATCCACGTGAAGGCAGTGACATTTCTGAGAGCGTAAGTGGTTGTAAGAGACTCCTCAACTTTGAAGACTAAAAGCACCCAGGCACTGTTTCTCCTTCATTCAGATGGCAGAAACATTTTCCCCTCTGCAATTATGAGCTGCCTTTTGTGAAGCCCCAGCAGTCTGCAACCCTGCAGCTGAGCAAGCACCACAAGTGTCTCTTGGGGTTAAATGAAGGTTGTTGCTACTTCCTTAATGTCAGCAAGGATCAGGCCCTAACATCTGTCAAACTCACACATTTGGTTCATGTTCCTGGAATAGCCCTGCCCAACTCACACAAGGGCAGCACAATTTGGGATTTGCGCACAAGCAGCTGGGCGGGGAAATTCAAGGGACAAAAATCCCTGTGCAGGAAACACTTCCTTCTCCTTCCTCATAAACTGCAGATTGTGACTTGCACTGCGGGCTGAACCTCTCCCCTGCCCTGCCCTCACAACCGTTTCAACCATCTGGAGCATAAATAATTGAAGAGAGACATCAGCAGCAGCAGGAGGCAGATTCTGTGCCCAGCTCTCCAGCAGTTCTGTTTCACCACCAGGTCCATGTGCTGACCTCTTTTTACAGCCCTTTTCCAAGAAGCCAAGCAGAGAAAGGGGGGGGGGGGGAAGAAGTGCCCAGGACGGGCTTCCCTGCCCAGCCCAGCCCAGCCCAGCCCAGCCCATCTGTGTGCCAGGGCTCCTCAGCAGGGCTGTTCAGACAGATGCACAGCAGAGACATAGGCAGGGCTGGGCCTCCTGACCTGCTGCAGTCCCACCCAGATCCCCACACACTGTTCTGAGCACTGAGCCCTTGCCCAGCTTGGAGGGCAAAGGACCAACGTTGTCTTTTGAAATGGGCCAAAAAAATTAATGAACCACACGAGGCTTTTCACAGAGAAGTAAAAGCTTCCACTCCTGTGCTACGTCTGGCCAAGATACACTGGGACATCAGAAAAACAAGCAGGGATGTGCTGCTTTAAGAGTGTTTCCAGTATTTACCTCCAGATTCTGTGACTAATTTGCTACTCCCTTTCTGGCAGGCGCATCTTGGTAGCCAGGATGCAAGACCAGGGTTGGAAAACACAGAGGTTGGAAGAGACATTAATGTGGGGAGTCAAAGAGAAACAGCCTCACCCAGGGCGAGCTATGACACAGTGAGAGACTATCCAGCTGTGGTGAAATATCCCACTAGACAGCTGCAAACATAATTTTGCTTTCTCTGAGAAAAAAAAAAAACAACAAAAAAACCCCCAACAAAAACCACCTCCTCGCAACCACCCTGAATTGATACAGAGCATGACAGGCAGCACAGGAACACAGATCCATACTGCTGCTCCCAATGACTCAAGGAGTCACAATCATAAATAATTCATTTAACTCTGAGAAAACTGAAAAAGTCAGTGATACTCTGCTCTGCTTTCAGGTTCCATGGTTTTCTGCACAAGCAAGAACTTTCCTCTGGTTTAAAGACTACAAGAACTGTTATTGTAAGAAAAACACTCAGGTGAAAGACAGCAATGACTCAAAGTCATGGGGCAGGTACAAATGCTCCAAGCTGCTCCAACAGAGACTTTGGAGGGATTCTGTAAAGACCAAGCTCTGCTTCTGGTCTTTCTTGTGCAGTTGCTGTACAAGGGAACCTCACCCTCACATGATACTTCTCATCACTTACTTCACAAAACTCAGCTAATCCATTTTCACCACACAGGTACCTACACAGACACTGAGGGTCACAGCAGGTCATCCTCACCCGCTCCAGACACAGGGATCACCCCTTCTCCTGCTCCAGACACAGGGATCACCCCTTTTCCTGCTCCAGACACAGGGATCACCCCTTTTCCTGCTCCAGACACAGGGATCACCCCTTCTCCCTCCTCCCAGTCTGCTCCTGGTCACCAGCAGCTGCCTGCACGGGAGTTGTCCTCAGGGGCCAAGGGCAGTGTCTGCAGCTCCCTCAGGTGCCTCTGCACCATGCAGGGCATCACTTTTCCGGGGATAAACTTTCTTGTAAGCCCACCTGGGCTTATTTTTCTGTAAGCACAGCAGAGAAAAGGAGAAGGCAGTTCAGCACATGCTAACAGGGAACTGGGGGATTTCCATCAGCCAATGTTCTCTGGTCAGCAAGGGTTGAAGGTTGACCTTAAAATGATGCACTGTGTTGGCACAGTTGCTATTTTAGATAGAAGACATCTCTGCTGTTGCAATATCTACTGTTCCAGGAAACATGGAAATGTCTCCTTCTCTTTTTTTAATACAAAAACCCAAAGGAGTCTGAATACAAGTTTTTAAGATATAAACCCCAGATTCTCAAAAACTGAAACACAAAGGCAATGGATTAAGTTCTCGGTGTCTCACAATGGCTGGCACTGAAACCACTCCTCCAGTCAAACTACCTTTTGCACAGCATCTTCTCCATACACAGCACCTCCATATATATTTTACTGACAAGGAGACCACTTCAAAATATGTTCAAGTAGAAAAAAAGGACCAAGCTCAATACAAAAGGCACAACCCTGTAATTTCAAACCCACTGAAAGAACTGGATCCACCAGATAGTCTCTGCTCCCACACCCAAACAACTTTGCAAATTGATGGGGTGGGGAGAGATCAACTTGGGAAGGAGAGGTTCCCATCCTCCTGATTTAAAAAGAAACAATTACTTCAAAGAAGAGACATGGGCCGGAATGAGCAAGAGCAGCTTCAGAGACAAGGCAAGGTAACACCCCAAACACACACACGCCGACAACCCGAGCTAGGAGGATGTTCTGCAGGAGTGTGCCAGGAGACTCCAGTTCAACTGGGTACTTGGGTGGTTTCACCTGCACTCCTCCCACAGCAGCACCTCGGGCTTTGGCAGAGCATCCACCCTCTGCCCTTGCCCTGTTTGGTTCTCAGGTCAATACTCCTGACAAATTGCAAGGTTTCCCTCACACGGGGCCCACGCACATGGGACATCAGTCACGGCTTCAGCTGCCTCCCCACGAGCACCACGCAGTGATCCAGGGGACACAAACTGCTGGGAGAAACCACCCCCCCAAGAGGTGCTGAACAGAGGTAACACGGACTGAGGAGCCTGGTCTCACCAGGCAACCTGCTGCAGAGCTTCAACCAGAAACTGGATCCCCCCAGCCCAGGCTCTCAAACCACAACCCTTCCCCTTGGAAAGCTGGGTGCTCTGCACACAGAGACCAGCACCAAACCTCCATGGACTTCCACAGCACAGGAGGTCAGTGTCTGATTAATCAAATAAGGGGTCATTCCTTGAAAATCAGAGAGGTGGAGAATCTGTTATTTTTTCTTCATAAATGGTAGTAGTTAGGAGCCCAACCTGCAAACCAGAGTCCCCTGGAGCCAGACAGTGCATCAGCCCTGACTCTGCTGGGAGGGAGGATGAAGACACATTCTTTGACACCACATTGCTCCATTCTTTGGACTCAGTAAGTGATGAACATTATTAAGACTTATCCAAATGCTACCCTACTTACATGCAACCTATTGTACTGCCCTCTCAGAAGCTCACTTCATTTCCCAACTATTTATAAAAAAACCCTTATATAATACATTTTGAAAAATTGGTTCAGGCAAGAATCACAGTTTTAGTACATCTTTTAAATTGTTACCTGCTGCCAGATGTGAGCAGATTGGGGAAAAAAAGTGGCACAGGAAAAAAAATCCTGCTCTTAAAGGATGCTAAATAAAGTTAAAATTAAAGTGAACATACGAAACCACAAATTAACGGATTGCTTTGTGTTCACAGCTCGTTTTCCCTCCACCATCCACAAGGAACATGGCTGGCCCAAACCCATAATGAACTGTGCTCTGTCATGCAAGCCCAGCTCCACACTCAGTGGCAGATGCAGGGATACACCTCTGCATTTGAGGAAAGGCCTCTTCTGCCCCAGCAGAACGCTGCCCTGTCCTGCAGACACGGGCTCTTTGGGGTACACACTCCAGCCCCCCTCGCCTATGCAGTGTGACAAGGGCCTTCAGGAGACAGGATAACATCTACAACAGACTCCTCTGATCTCTACCTCACTTCTGCCTCTGGGGAATGAGCAGAACAGAGCCTTGTACCTAACCTGCTTCCCTCTTAATTTAAAAACAAATGAACTAAAGAACAGCATGTTTCTAGTGGATCACAAAGCTTCTCCCCAGTTCACAGATTACACTAAATGTTCTGCAATTTCAGAACACATTCTGGAGTGTTTTCCTCCAGAAATAAAGCAAGAATTAGCTGCAATACTCAGAAATAACTACAAAATACTAGCAAAACTTTAAGTAGCTTGGGAAAAATGCATCTGGTGATCCCATTATCCTATTACCCCTGGATTTACTTTGTTCTTCTCATCACTGCAATCAGCAGCTCACAAAAATGCACAAGTATCTTTTCAGTGCCCGAGTCTGCATTATATAGGGAACATCATCTCTTGCTGTGGCCAGGTGAATGCCCAAGCTGCTGCAATGCTAGTTTGCTTTTCTGTGGCCCAGGAAGGCTGTGCAGTACCAGGGTCTCAGCAGGCAAGGTGTTTGCTTCCTATGGAATTGGAGCCTCAGAGAAAGACTGGACCCAAAGGCAAGTGTGAGCCAGGCTGGGAGTGGGTGAGCTGCTCCCCCTGCACTGCCCTGCTGTGTTACCATCGCCTCCATCCCCACCCTTGAGAGACAGAATTCTAAGCTCTTCCATCATCATTAAAAAAACCCTCTTGCCTACATCCCGATGATGGGTGCTAAGGAACACACAGGGCTCTGATAACCCCTTACCCAGGCATTCAAGATCTGCAAAAAAAGATTCCTCTTCCTTTCAAATATCCTACATCCCTCCAAAGACCAAACAGAGAACAAAAAACCTGTCGATGTCATCTGATTGCATCACTCCTCCTCTCTCTCCGGGACTCAAAGGCATGTCTCCAAATAGCTATAAGCTTTGCAAAGCAAAACAGATGTTCCCTAACCCCCAAATCCCGGCCGCCTGCGAGGTGCCGATGGGCTGCAGCACCGAGGGGCGGCAGGACCGGGGCTGTGTCTGCGCATCTGTGCTGCGGAGGGGAGAGGGATGGGAGACGTGCTCCCAATACCGAAACGCCTGCGCCAGCCCCCGCGCTGCCTTTCTCCATCCGAACCCGCTCGACACACCCAAAGGCAG
>NW_021940379.1:8811535-8887202 GCF_001715985.3 Manacus vitellinus
CCAGAGCCCCCTGCCCAGCCCCGCCGGGCCACACTGGCACGGGGCATCGGAGCCAGAGACCCCTGCCCAGAGCACTGCCTGCTCTCGACACAAACACAACAGCCAGAAGAGGGAATACAGCGTTAAAAAAATAAATAAATACAAAACCCAAACACAAATGGAATAAATAGGAAATGCGTTTCCAGATTTAGCGCCTCGAAATACAGTGGGAAGTCCTGAATCATACTGCAACCATGCTGCGTGAAGTAGGAATGTGTGCTCTCTTTCCATTAAAAAATTTTTAGAGAGGTTATATGGAAAGTTATTTTAGGTAAAAGCTGTCAGTATAACTCTTAAAGAAAAGGCAAGAGAGAACTCAAATGAAAAGCAGCAGTTGCACATGATTTGAGAACGGCTCATAGAAACCTCAACAGCAGAGGAGACAGGAGAGGGGGATGTGAAGACTCGGGACACTCAGATCCTTCCCCTGCCTTCCACGGCTGCAGGGAGGGCTCATGTCTTCCACATTTCAAGGACAGGTAAATTATCAAACCTGAAACTCTTCCAAATACAGGACAGAATAAGCTTGGCAGGGTGATGGCCGCACAAGTGCAAGGGCACTGCCCTGCCTTGGAACAAATCTGACACCAATGCCACAGTACTAACTTTTCAAATCCTTGTAGTTATCACAGCATTTATCTTGGCATTTCTTCCACCTTCTCATTCAAAACATCCCTCAGATCTAAACAAGGAGACACTTTCAAGACCAGAGATTGGTAATCCCAGGCACATACATTTTAAAACCCCATTAGCTCATTCTGAGTTCACTTTTGGCCATCGATTCAATGCATCAGAAAAAAATAAATCACGTAATTGTCAGCACATTTTCTTGTTTTTAAACACTAGAGAGCCAGAGAGCATTAGAGACCCTGCACCATAGTTAAAGGCACCAACGAGCCAATCAGCCTTTCATGAGTTGGTTTATAGTCTGCCACAGTGTTCAAAGCTAATGAAGACTGAAAGGACCACAGTCAACTCTCCTTGATCCTGCTGAACAGTCATTAAAATAGTTACATATGGGCACTTTGTCTCAGTGCTGGAAAATGTCAGCCTGGAGAAGGCCAGGGTGGAATTCCGAGGAAGTGTCTTGTCTTCCATGGCCCTGGCACTGCTGGCACCATGGGAGTGGAAATGCAAGGTCACAAAAGCAGGTTCTAGGCCATCCAGAGATCTTCAGACTAGCAAAGACTTGGCTTAACAAATATACATTCCCCCAGTAAACTGTGAAGTATTTTAACAAAACCAAGTTCAAATGTAACTGAAAATTAACATCAGACAACATCAAAGAAGTGGTAGAAAGCATATGGGATCAGTAGCACTGCAAGCCCTTCTGGGACAATTATTAAAACAGATTTTGAGCCAAAATGCTCCATCTGGAATCCACAAGCCCAAAGAAGGTAAAGACTACAACTCCTAATCAGTATCCACTAGTAAAAATCTGTTCACTAAGGCTTCCCACATGAGAATTGTGACAGTGACATTAGGCACCTTGCTTTGAAAAGAGGGAGGAAAAAACCCTCTGTTCTCAACAAAATTAAAGACTAGATGCTTTTGAAAGTGCACTTCCCCATTGTCCTAGCTGGCTTTGAAAGGTGGAGCTTTCATGTTCCCTTTGCTCAGAGCTAATCCAGCCCTAACCAAGGTCTGTGACTGCAGCCTGGGTTTCTCAGGAGGGGTGTGGCTGCTCCAACTTCCACAAGCACAAACGGACAGCACATCATTTTCTCAAGGTTGCGAAATATCATGCAAAATTCTGGAAGAAAAACAGTAAGAAAGGTGCAAATAACAGCAAACTACTGATGAGATGAAGTTTCCCATTAAATCTCTCACCTTGGCCCTCTGGACAGACACACTTAAATTCAAATCTTCAAAAACATGAAGAGACTTCGTGTGAACACAAACCTGTCACTGAATTTCTTCTGTCACCTTCATGATAGCAGCCACTGTGGTAACAGTGAAATGTCCAGTTTATGCAGTTCAACTCCAAACAAGGCAAATATGCATCCCTGTGTGTTTGTGAATCCTATCCTGATTAAACACTCATTGCTAGACAGCAAAATTAAGGCTAATCATTACATGAGAGACACCCCAATTTAGTACAGAAGACAAAGTGTCTCAATCCCCCTATTTGCAAAGTAATTTACATTTATGCATATATAAAACACACAAGACTACAAAAGCATGCAGAAAAGAGCTACACAGTCAGTAATGACGGAAAGGAAATACTTTATAAATTCATGCATGTTGCTAAGATGTGCAAACAGATTTTCCAAGGTATTTACCCACCTAAAAGACGTCAGTAGGTGCCTAATGAACTTTGGGAAAAAGTGGATGCAAAGCCTTGCTACCCAACTTCCAGGTAAAACACTTTTAAAGTTGTTTTGAAATGAAATCAAAGCAGTTTATATGCAGAGAAATTTTAGAAAATGCCTTCATTCCTCAGAGCAAACATCACAATTCCTTTGAATACACACCGTGCACGACAGCATTACAGCACTTCATAGATTAGCTTGAAAAAGCCAAAATAAAATAAAACAAAAAAAACCAACTCCCCCAGAAAAAAAAAAATCCACATTTTCCACATTCATACAATTTATTACAAAACTCAAATGAAAATTAGTGTTATGGTATATAAAAAATTGAGTACATGCCATCGCTCAGCTGACAGATAGAAATGCCTGTGACAGTTGTTGCCATCAATACTTGAGACCCTCAGCAGACCCTCAGAGCAGCACATGAGCCGTGGTGTGTGCAGTGTTCATGGACAGTAAGGCACACGAGTCAGAACAGTCAGCTTTGCTGCACCACTGCTGGAGCATCAGCGCTTTGGACATTTTCTCATACAACCACACAAATGCAAATCACCAGAGATGAAGCTCCAAAAGTAACAAAAGCAGAGAGAAAGTTCTGAAAAACTGATATGATACATAATGACTTAAAATGGCAGGTGAAAGTTATGATACTGTGCAAACACACGTTTTACTGTAAACAGGCCACAAAGTCTTAGTATTAACCAGGAAACTGTTCAGAACAACCTATCAGGTACATGATTAGCTCCTTAAACCCACCACAATGACTAGTCCATACAGAGTACTCTTATCAGCTTCTGATAAAAAGATATAGGAAGGATAATAAACCCACATTTATAAGTACGAAGACAGCATTACCAAAAGAATCAAAAAAAGATACACTGTAAGTTGAATAACATTGGATATATAAAACAAGCCGTTTTACAACACGTTCTTCAGACTTTGTGTTTGTTTTAGCAGGTCTTGGTCTGTGGCATCCAGCTTTTGCATTTGAACGGTCCCATTCGGGCAAAGAAAACAGAGCACCCATCCACTTAGAGACCCGTTTGCTGCTGGGGACAAAATGGAAAACAAAGAGCATTAGAAAGGACAAACTGTCAGCACTGTCAGAGCATTTGGGGCAGCCTGAGCCCCTCCAAGGAAAGCAGCATAATCCAGGGAACGAGGAGCGACAGTCCCTGCATCACAGGGACCTGCCTGAGAATGAGATCAGCTGAGCAGCCTGGCCCCAGATGTTTATCACAAATGTCTAATCAGAGCTAATAAATGAGAACTTATTTTTAGCTACATACTTTGTTCAGCACCACCCCCCTCTGCCTGCAAGAACACCAGAAGTGTGTTACAGCTCATCTCCAAAGCACTGCCCACCAGGCACCAAGGTGAGGCAGCACTGCTGCTGGAGCACAAACCACCCGACAACAGGGCTACAGGGGAGCAGCAAGGCTGCTGTCATGCACCAACACTCCTGTGACACTGCTTAGGTAAAACAGGAAAGAAGATTTTTTCCCAGCATTTGTACAGCAGTACTCCTACGGCTGAAAAAAAGGGATACCAGTCTGTACTTTCAAAAGGAACTTCCAGTTTTGGAATTTCTACAGCTACTTGCCAACCAAAAAGGCTGCTACAAAGAAAGCAGAATTCCAGCTTTCCCTGAAAATTGGGTCTTGCTTAGGAAGATGTGTCAGATTTGGAACTCAGGGAAACACCTCAAATTCTCCAGTCCCAAAAATACTCATTCCTGACAGGAAAAAATAGCTTAAACATTCATCTGGATAGAGAAAAAGAAATATCCTAGAAAACACTGTTGTGTCAACTCACTTATAAAATACAGTGCAACACTCATCCAGACTACACCTGGGATAAGGAGCAAGGAAAGTTGCCAACAGGGTGCATTGCTCTTGGTCATTCTCACTATGGGGATTCTGCTCAATGCACAATTCCTGCACCTTGTGAGAAGTCCACCTAAAACAAGCAAGCCAGCAGTAAGGCTTTAAAGCCAGTGCCCATAAACTGCTAAGCAAACTCAAAATTAACTGTTGTGCTACACTGCTGCTTCGAGTATGAAAGAGAAACTTGATTTCTGCCACTGCCTGCCCAGCTCCAATCTGCTCCAGGTACCTCCAGAGGAAACCGTGCCTGGTGTGTCAGACTCACAAAAAGACTGGAATTTCCAGTGAATGTGAAGGCTCAGGTTATAGGCACAGCTGTGCATTTATGTTTCCAGCATCAGCTACACGACACCCACATTTATGTGGTCATGGAACACACTTGGGTGTTGGCAAAGGATGTTTGTAGCGTTTTAGTGTGGATTTGTTTCACTGCTCTTGCTTCCTCATCTCCTTGTGAGACAATATTTCATGATGCAATTCGGTTGGTATCGTTCTTGACAAGTTTGATCTGCATCTTTCTTAGACCAACCTTACAGTCCCCCATGCTCCTTTCACCAACACAGTGTTAATAAATGCCTCCAGCTGCAAAGTGGATTCATCCCATCCTTTAAGAGAGAGGCTACATTTCTGCAGTGTGCCATTCAAACAAGACTTCCTCAGTGAGCAGTGTAACCAGCAAGCACTACGTACACCTGCTCCCTGAAGCACTTGGTCACACTGCTCAGAGTCTTGTATTTTAAACATTTCAAAAACCTGGGAAAGAATGGGTTTGCCTCCCCCTCGGCTGTTTCCAAGAACACGACTACAATGCAGGGCAACTTGACATCTCTACATGTTCACTTCTGAATTCCCAATGAGAGAAATTTGCTTTCTAAGCAGCTACAGTTTCTCACTGACCTAAATTGTTTTTCTTCAAGTAGCACCCATTTTATGTTGTAGGTGCACCCCTCTGAGTGTCCCATCATCAGCAGGAACTTTGGGAAATGGCATCTTCCCACAAGGCAGAGGAGTACTGGACAGCACCAGTGCCTGCTGTGAGGTAGTTTTGACTCATTTTGTTACCTGCACCCCAAACGTTTTGAATTTCTGCTATTTCAGTCACCCTCAGTTGACTTCACTGCTTCAAGTTTGTTCCCTTTCCTTTGCTGGTCTGCAGAAGCCCTTGTGCTTCCCCATAGCAAATGTCATCACCGAGTTCACAGGCAGTGACAAACCCAGCCTCTGAACTCTCTCTAACGTTCAGCAGTGAGGTTTGCTGATATTGATAGCCAGGAATCACACACAAATACCAGACTCCAAGCTTCAAAACTGTAAATGTTCCTCTGTTTCTTTAGCACAAGGTGTCTCTGAAGCATTTTCAGGTTCCCCATGATACCACATCAGGCTTTGGTACAGACCTGGTAGGTCTGTGCACCCATCCCTCGGGCACACTAAATGCCCAAGAATTCTGGAAGCAAGCCAGAAGCCATCATTCAATCAGCCCATGCATCCAGGAGCTGCAGTGGATACAGCAGTGTGTCACTGGCATAGGGGAAGAGGTGGAATATGTCACTTGTAACATGCCTGGGCAATCAAGGCTCTAAGAGGCAGAGTGCCAGGTGCCACTGCACATATGCCCAAGAACTGGGAATGCCACTGCAGCCACCACACTGGGGATTTCATCCTTCCCAAGGCATCCACACACTACTGAAAGCAAATAAACGTCATTCCATTCACCCCTGACAACAACAGTTGCTCTCAGAAGTCTGTTCTCTAAAGGAGACAACCCCTGGTGCCAGCCCATCAGTGCAGGGTTTGCTCAACAGCTCCACAGTCAGAAGAGCTGGAGTACAATGGTGCCCTCCTGCTCTAGTTTCTAAGCCAGAGAAACATCCACTGGCAGTGCCAGGCAGTTGTTCCAAATATTACAAATTTGCCCAAGCTTCACATTCTCCAGGTTCTCAATTTCAGCTGCCAAAAACTACAGCATGATCTCTATTCCCTCAAATGACATTTCTCATCAGATCAATTCAGCATTCAGCAGCATCGTTTGAAGGCTGGTTGCTATGACAATGCTTTTGTGTTGTTCTGTTAAATGATGTCAATTCATTGTCAGAAAGAAGGAGCTGTTTAGTGTCTTCAGCACTGTTCTTACCAAGGATCAGTGTCAGCAAGCTCAGGAGGCTTTAAAATAGTTGTGGAAATTACAACCTATACTAAAAGAATTTTCAACATCCTACAGATATTTGAAGTGCAAGATGCTTGAGTTTCTTTTTTATATGAGCATATTTCCCTAACTATAACTACATTTCCAGATGGCTGTATTAGCTCTCCATAGCCTGGATACTGTCACTGGCTTGTCCCAGTATGATCTTGACGTTGAGTGAAGACAACAAACCAGATTTGTAAGAATAATGAGAGGAAAACAGATTGCAAAGAGATACACTTTCAGAAACAGAGAGGGAAAAGGAAGAAATATCCACCAACAACCACTTAATTTGATAAAATAATTCCAGCTTTTCATAATAATCGCTCATCTGAGATGGACAAGTTCAGGAACTAGTCAATATGCTCCTGGAATTACTGCAGGCTTATTTCAAAAGCATTTTGTATTGGAGTACCCAAATAAAATTAAGCCTGTTTTAGGTTTTGGTAACTTATTCCCCCTTCCATCTTTCTCTTCAAACCTTTATTTGAACTGTCAAGTATAAGAAGCTTTGACCCTTTAGAGCAGTCTTGTGCTTTAGAAGAAAAAAATCTGAAAAAGATTAGTAAGGTGAATCTATCAAAAGTTAGGGTAAAAAAAATTGTTACTGCTTATTCCAAGAATATTTTGGTGTCCAGCTGTGCTCTCATTGCCTCCTACAATCTCCTCCACTGCACTGTCTGTACACAGAAGCTATGAAATGTTTAGAGCAAACAGGTAAAAGGGCAGGTCAGCACCCCTGTTAGGCTGCACTCAAAGATCTTATTCAGCACCCTCTGTGTTCACAGGCCTTTGCCAAGGCTGCAGCTGGGAACAGGAGTGATCAGAGTGCCACAATCACCTTCCCTTCCCACCTCTGACCCAGGCTCCACCAGCGCTCGTGCTCCTCCCCTGTCAGGATTCTGCTTCTCCAGAGCAGGAGATCTGTCTGTCCATCCATCCCTCTGGAAACCTGGGGCACGTTCCCTGTGTGTGATCTTTGCCTCTGTCACCCTCCTCGTACCTCAGCCTTGAGAGCAAAGGAGACTGCTGGAAGGAAATTCTCCCTCTGCCCTTCCCATAAACCCTTTAAAGCTGCCCCTATTCAAAAGGGATCAGGCAAACCAGACCTTCCAGTCATCCCATCTGTGCAGCACCTCATGGGAATACAGACTTGTCAGGCTTTTTGGCAAGGTTTTGAGCTTAACACTTTTTAATCATTCTGCAATGCCCGACTCCTTCTAGAAAACCCCAAAGCATCCAGCAATCTCCTCCCCACCCCAAAAGACATCTGAAACCAGAAGTGGGTATTTCACATACTTGGATATCAGCACATTTCATTACCCTACTGCTTATTCTCCAGCTCTCATCTCTGAAGGTTTTTACACCATACTTCTCTTTTCCCAAAATACCTGAAAACATCTTTATATCTGTGCTTTATGTAGGGGAAAATATTTTAAGGGACTTTTGAATAAAATAAAAAAATATGTATGTATCCAAAATAAAAAGGAGTGAAAATAGTAAATTTTATATAAACTGTCTATAGAGTCACATATTTTTCTCAGTATAAAGATAAGTAAGGGTGCAAAAGAGCAACTGGAGAAGAGACTGTGGATTCAGTAGCAGAGCTGATCCTTTAAAGTTGTCGTAAAACTAGAACCCAAGAGATGTTCAAGATAAGCTGTGATAGAACAAAAAGATTGATATCAAGTATATTTAAATTTGTTGTCAGTTTGGTTCTGTTAACCACTGTGTTAATTACAAGTTTCCTGGTTTCTCTAGAAATAGCGAGTTAAATAAAATACAGCAAATAAATCTGATGGGAATGCTGGAGGTTGAACTCGTCATTCCTCCTGAACTGCAAAGTCACTTAACATGCATGAGAGAAACCTGCCTAAGGGTAAGTTCTGGGTGAGGATTCACTTCAACACGCTGCCAGGATCATATAGCAACACCCTGGCTCAGCAGGACTGCAACTGCAGTTCTGACTGTGCATACTGGCCAATAACTTACACCATCAGCATCTCAAGGGTAACAAAAAATAAGTTCAAAACTCTTTCCTGAAAGCAATCTGTCAAACATGATTTCCACAGCAGCTGCAGAAATGGAGCTCAGCGAATTCCAAAGAAACAGCAGGACCTCCATGTATGAAGATCTCATTCAAATCCTTCCCAAATTTGTCCCCACTCGGTATTTCAGACCAATTAACTTCCTCGAGATTCAGTTCCAACTAAATCACAGCAAGATCATGGGAACACTCAGTTAAATCTGCAAATCTCCCCTGCTTAGCACCCTCAGTGGTCCAAGCTGCACTCCAGGTCAGCAGTGTGAGGTACCCCCAGGGTAACACTGCCCTGGGCACAGCAGCATGGCCTCAACTCTGTTTGCTTCCGTAGCCATGGCTGCAAACTCAGCCTGGGACAAACTGCTCCAGGTCAGCTTTATAAATACCATAGCCAGTACTGCAGAAGCTGTGAAACACAGGGAATCTGGGGCCATCACTGGCTAGCCATCAGTGGGAATACTACATCCCATCAGCCCCCAGAGCCTGATTTCACAGCAAAGCCAGCATCTAGGAACTCAAGACAGAACTCTGAAAGCATTTGCCCCACTTGCCATCCTCTGCTCTGCAAACAACTATGGACAAGGTTATTACACCTACAGTGGGTTTTTTCTGACTGAATACAAGTGTAAAGGTGCCACGTGATTAAACATGATTTGTGAGTTGCACAAAGATTGAGCTCCTTTGCAAAAAACAGTACCAACCACTTACACTGCACTAGCTGTCCTGCAGCAAACAGCCACTGCTGTGCTCAGAGTTTGGCCATGTGATGGCAAAACAAAGTCACCATGAAAACTTCAGTGTTCAGACTGAAACACTTCCCAGTACTGAACAGGCTCCTGCCCAGGGAATGAGGGCTGTGTCAGACACTGCTCCTGCACACACTGCATGGTCAGCCACAAAATTATCCTCAGGGTTTAAATTCCAACTCTGGGAAAGCACATCTTAGATGGAAGTTGGAAAACATGATGTGAAGACTCCTCTATCTTCAACAGTTGGAACTGTGACAGTAAGAAACCTGAGACTGCATTACTTCTTTCCCTTAACTACTTCACTCAAAGATCACAGTGAACATACTAGTAAAACCATCAACTTCTGCTTAAATCAGAATCCAGTGAATAAGTTTATTTCTTAAACTTTTTTTTCTTCTTTATGTAAACAGGAAGACTGAAGGTTCAAATAAAGGCAACAAAAAATCTCCTTATTTTAGGCTTGGAATGTTGGCAGCTGCCACGAGGTCATAAGGGATAATATAATCCATTTTATTCAAGCTTTACATTCCACAAGACCAGCAATCACAACTAGAGTATTAAGCTGAAGTATTAAGCAACAAGACTCCTCATATCCTTCTGTTTTTCCTTCTTGCATTTAAAAGAAGAATTATATCAGAAGGGCTGCATTCTGAAGAAAGAATTAATATTTGCTACAAGAATTTTTTTCTTTGCTCGCTCTGATCCCACCTCATACATCACACACACCACCAAGGGAGTCTGTACTCACTGCACATGACCAGCTCGTAAAATTCTGTTTGGTTCTTTGAGAAAACTGTTATAAGTGCAGCAGCCTGCATACCCCAAAACACCCTAACTTTTGTTTACATAGAAACAAATCAATTTTCTGAGCAGCTTGTGCTAACAGAAACAAAGCCACATGATTCAAAAATAAGGCACTGAGGATAAGCATTTACAGGTCTTAAAAACAGCTGCAAAGGTAACATTTGCACAGATCTTCTTTTCCAGTCTACCCAGAACACCACTCATTTCTCCTCTGTAAGTACTGTGAAAGCAAGTCCAAAGTGCAAAATTAACAATAACCACTGTGCAAGTCTAATGTAAGAGGAGGAAACAGTGAGAAGAGCAATACCTGATGCATCCAGGTGTCAAACACCTTAGTCATCCCCGGGCTTCATCCTCATCTGGGCTTGCATCTGGGCAATCATCTCCTGCATGCGGCGCAGCTGCAACAGAGACACACCCACTGGTTAAACCACGGCAGGAGGAGGCCAAAAATCCAGGACACCAGACATCTTTTTCCTCCATGGTACAATGCAGATCCTGTCTTCTTCCTCACAAGCTCGAAATGTTCAATAATTCACATAACTGAATACTTTGGGTTTCCCCCTCTCACACTCTTCAGTTCATTACATCTAACTTTCACAGAAGAATACTTATAATGAAAATTAAGCCATAAAGTCCAAATCTTTTGCTGTTTACAGACCTGTGAATCCCCATTTAATCTGCAGTAAGAAAGGCATGTCCTTTTGGCATGCAGACATGCACCTGAGCGAGCTGAAGCAGCTTTGCTCTGATACAAGTGCTCAAAGCACAAGACCATGCAAGAACACTCAGCCTTTGGCTATCAAAGAACTCTGCAAATTTTTAGCAACAGGAACAGCTGAACATGCAGCCTGGATTTAAAAACTACTTCAAAAGAGAAACAGAAAGATGTTTCTAAAATTTGAAAAGCCAGACTAAACATATAAAGAACCAATATTTTTTACATCTAAACAATGATTTTTCATGGAAATAATTTTTTTCTTAAGGTATTTTCTTATAACACTTATAAGTTAGTTTCCATCTCATAAAAGGCCAGTTATACATAATGGGGTTTTTTTGTTTGGTTGGTTTGGTTTTTGTTTTTTTTTTTAAATAACATTAATTGGAACAAATGTTCCTAAGAAAGAAGAAAGATCACTAATAGAGATTTTCAAAATGTATATGCAAATACCTCTAATTTGGTTTACAAATGACTGGTACTTCCTTCCAAATGCAGGTGGGGAAGCTTCACATACAGAACTACAAATGTCCTGTTACAAACTGGGAAGGAAATAGGCTCCTATTTCCATGCCCATTGTATAAAGTATGAGTCTATCTCAAATTGGAGGTCATGTAAAAATCTGAGGCTTGTATAGCAAATTGTCATCTTATTGAAGTAGAGAATTGCTTTCAGTTATTTGCAAGGAGGTCAGGGGGAATTCTAACTCAAAACACAATGTTTAAACAATCATACTGTACTTTCATCCAGTGAACCACATTAACTATTGTGACACTCATTACTGCATCAGATTCAATACAAAACAATCTGAGACAAATACTTGATTGCATGTACATGGTGTTGAGCTGTTGGTTTGGGCTGCTTGAAAAAAAAAAAAACCCAAAATAAAAACCAACCACAAAACAAGAAAAACCAGAAAGAAACATCACAGAACAGAAAAAATAAATTGCAGGTGCCCATATCACTTTTCCTTGCCTGGTCTCAGATACAGATTTAGGAAATGGTAAGGAACTGAAGATTAACTAAGGAGTAAAAAACAGATTGCAGCATAGCCAGCAGTAACAGAGCTTGCCCAGAACTAGCTGGCTTATGTACTTATCCTCTTGCTGCAGCACAGGGTTCAGGAGAGGCTAATTCAGGTTCCTGTGACTGCAGCAGAGATGCCCTCTGACAAAAGGAGATTCACACAGCAACAGCATGACATACAGCTAAGTCTGCAAGGATTATTATAAACCCATCTACATCTTTCTGCTAAATACTCAAACCAAAAAGCTCCTGATCAGAAAGATGGCATAATGCTGCAGGAAGGAGGAAAAAAAAGCAGAAAGTTTCAGAAGTGAGAGCTGCATTGATTCCATGATACAATAAAAAAAGAAGTTTCAAAGATCCATCTGTAAAAATGTAAGACACCTGGTCTTTTGAACTGCCTCTCTGCAGATTTACCACCAGAATAAAACTAGCTTTTTGGAAGCTCTCCTACTTGAGCTTTCCCAAGAGCACTCCAAGCAGAGCCATGAAACATTCCCAAAATAGCCACCCAACAGTAATGACAGGGGAAGATATTGCTGCCCAAGTACTATGGGGATTGCTCAAACACAGAACTCTGCTAATAGCCAGCATCACTGTAGGACTTAAATACAGCACTGAGACTTGCATTTTCTTAACCTTCATGGATAAAAATCTGCCCCTACCATGAGAGAAATCAGATGCTGCACAGGACACAAATGTAGGCAGCACAAAAGCCCCATGAGACCTACTCTGCTCTAACAATATTGTAACAAGATTGTCCTTTTCCATTCTCATGGGGAGTTTTTGAGACCTACTGGTGAAGTCTCAGTCTCGTCCATTAGCTAAGTAATGGCAAGTTTCTGAAGCTATTTCAGTGTAATTCAGTAGAAAAACTTCCAGGTACAAAGCCTGTGAAAAAAACTAGGCAAAACCAGGCACACTGTTGTCTCCTATAACCATTGGGAGATAAGTTTCTTTTCCATAAGGAAAGCTGGCAAAAAAAAAAAGAAAAAAGAAAAACAGAAAGGTACTCAAGCACACCTATTTTTCAATGCATCCTGGGCTGCATCAGCATTTTGATTTGGTTTTCACTGAGCATTTCCTATGCAAATGATGGTTGCTTTTTGCTGTGAGACTGTGGTTCTCAAGCTCTAATCAAACTTACAACTACCAGTTTCACAACAGTATTCTCAGCAGACAGCCTGTGAGCAACGATAGTTACCACAGCAAAACCTGGTCCCATAACTACAGGACTGCAGTGCTGAACTCAGGGAGGATGCACACCTTGGGCAGGACATGGTTTGCACAGCAGGAATCCTGGCAGCTCGGGAGTGGAGTTAAAAAAAGAGAATCCAGCTGTATTGTGCTCGAGTGGTAACAATTCCTCAAGTAGAGGATGGACCATAAGAGCTGCTCCTCCACATCACAGTACACACCAAAAGCAGCTCATGTTCACCTTACTGGACCTCCTGCACAGACAGAAACAACCCTGCTATTAATAGAGGAGAATGTAAAGAATCACACCAAAGACTGGCACTGATGTCACATCCACATCTGTGTTCCCTTTGTTGGGGACTGCAAGCATCAAGGCCATAAAATGACTTTGATCTTGCTCAGCAGCAACTCCTCTCACTTGTAAGAGCAGCATTAATAGATTCACATTCAGGCCCTGAAGAACAGATGCTACAACATGACAGCATAGGGCCAATGCACACCATGGAAAGGAAGCCAGGAAATAATGTTTGGAGATCTGGTAAAACAAATCGTTCCTGTGAGTTCTCAGATAACAAAAGGCAAAAGAATAAACTTAACCTTGACATAAACACCTCTTAGTTTACTTATGTCAGGACTAAAATGTAGTTCAAACTGTCATGTAACTACTGCAGCAACACAGAAAGGAAACAAACATTTAAAAATAAGAGTTAAAAATGAACCATGCACCTCCTCAAAGGTATCCGTGCCCCTCACAGGAATCACGGATACACAGCCTGCAGCAGCACTCGTGCTGTCTCTTCACATAAAAGTTTCCACATTATCTTTCAAGAAAATGCTTCCACATGTCCCTGCACTTCCAGGCAGTGACCTGCACACACTCCTCACACCCTCACCTCCCCCAGGCCACTGCTGTGCCCTCTCTGACTCCCACACTGACCCAGAGCTCCTCATCTCAGCTGCCAAAGGGTTAAACACACTCACAAGGTGGAAGGACAGGAGCAAACAGTTTCAGCAGTGTGGTTCCTTCTACCACACTCAGCCCAGTGCTGAGTAACTGCACTGGAAGCAGTGGAGAGAAGACTTGCCCAAAGCCTCAGAATAGCTCACTGGAGAAACCAGAGAAAGCTCAGTC
The DNA here is from genome assembly GCF_001715985.3 of Manacus vitellinus. NCBI lineage: Eukaryota > Metazoa > Chordata > Aves > Passeriformes > Pipridae > Manacus > Manacus vitellinus. The sequence goes on from NW_021940379.1 coordinate 8,825,628, forward strand.
CTTGCTGTTCTCATGTAATCACAGCCCTAACTGTTTTCTGGAAGAACTACCTCTCGAAACTTTGAAAGGTTTTTGTTACGAGATGTTTTCAGAGTAGGAATAATAGGGCACAAAACTACACACCTTAACTTTGTGCCCATTTGCACTACAACATGAAAATAATCTGTACTGCATCTTTACAGTAAGGAACATGAGTATCTTTATTCTTATTTTCACTTCCCATCTCAGAAAAACAGGTCATCACTTGCAAATGAGCAAAATCACAAGAAGATGGAGCAGTAAATCCAAAATGACAGATTAGCAGTTCCAGACTGCTGAACTGGGGACCACATCCTTTGGCATAATAAAAGATCATTTAGCAAAAGTGATGCCTTGATAAAGATGATCCTGGCACTTGCCCAAGCATTCATTCCTTCCAAGGTTATATAAACCTCACAAAACTGTAAATAGAACTGCAAGCACCGTTACTGATGGGAATGCAAAACAGGAGGGGAAATGGATATTTGTTTTCTCTGTGAAGGCCATGGAATGCAAGCCCATTTCCTCTGTGCCTCTTTCCTCCACAGATTTTTCCCAGTCTGAACCTTAGGGATGATTTCGAGATGAAGAGACTTCATACCAGCTTATCTACAGAGGATTCAGCAAAGCCTCTTGATCTCCTTGGGACAGCAGAATGCAGAAGTTAAAATGTATTTGTTTTTTCAAGTTCTAACCTAATCCTCTGCGACTTCAGCAGCAATTATTCAGAGATGATTAGCCCCAGAGGAAACTTCCAAAGACTGTCCTCCAAGAAATTCAAAATTTCACCCCTTTAGCCATGTTACATAAAAGACACATTGTACATTATATATGTATATGTGTGTGTATATACATTTAAAACTCTAGCTATACATTCAGACAGAGTGGTCAGAATAGACCAGTATATAATAATGTGCCTGCCCTATCATGAGTTTCCAAAGGAAATGATTATAGGAGAATTTTTTGAGACATAAATCTTAAAATAAATAGTTCTAAAGGATACCCAAGTTTCTACTTAACTATTAGACATGTATGATTTATAAAGTTCAAATAACAGGAGAAACAGCCATGACTTAAAATCTCTAAGTCTACTGCCTGAATCTCGGAAGCACTAAGGAGAAAAAAGGAAACCAAAAAGCATTTTCCCAAAGTGCTCCTGAGAGTGTGCAGGCCCCTGGACTGCGGGACAGCTGCTGGGGCTGCTGCTCTGCACACCCAGCAGGCACAGGAGGCACTGACTGGGCACACAGCACTGCACAGGAGGCACTGACTGGGCACACAGCACTGCACAGCTCCCACTCCTGGGGGGGCACAGCCAGCCCAGGGCTCGTGCTGCTGGAATGGAGTCATACAGGGATAAACACACAGCTCATTCAATCTCCACTAATTCATATCATTAAATATGGTGATAATGAGCTGCTTCTGCATTTCCTTTTAGGAACATTTCTGCTATTTATGTCAATATGCCATGGTTAGCCAACAGCTAAGCAGGGTTAGCTATTTTTAAATATGGATGCTATAAAGGAAGAAGGAAATGCACAGACCAAAGCAACATCATTTCAAAAATTTCCATGTATGGGAGTCATTCTTTCACCTCAGAAACACACAAAACTGCTTGCAGCTCTTTATTTCTTACTCCAACTCACTGCACATATGCACTGATCTTCTAAATCACACCTTCCTGCATTTATGGACTTGGATCCAAGCTGAATTGCGTAAAAGAAGGATAAACACTAAAAAAACCCCACTATCTTGCAATTGGCAGAAAGCCTTCAGTTTTCACATTGCACTGGCAATGTACTCCTTGAATTTAAATACTGGGCTAAAAGTTTGAGTCTTTACAACTTTAGCATAAAAATACTAAGTTGAAAAGCCTAGCAATAACTTGGAACCACAGAGTGAGAAATCAGAGTTTGGAAACACCAAATCCATAAGTTGAAGATGCAACAGAAATACTATTAAGTCAGGATTAAGATGAAAAAACATTCACATTTATTTTATCATGGAAGTTTTGAGACCCAACAGCCTTTTTCTACTCCATAGCCACAAGCCATAAAAGAAATGTCCTGGTAACATGCTTGCAGTGAGTACCTGCACATCTGAAATGACCTCAGCCTGTCAGTCTGTCCCAACACACTGTTTAAAGCAGCACACGTAGCTGACAAACATAAATTGATTTCAATACTTAAAACAGCAAATATTCTTATGGAAAATCAGCACAGGGATGGGAAGTGATAAATATCCTGCCCAGCACCAAAAGTCCCCAGGCCAGCTGCCACCCACAGTGCCCCTGACTCTGACCCAAACTGTGCCTGGGCAGCTCCCCTGTCCTGCTCTGGGCTGTTCCACAGCTCCAGCTGCACACACTGACACTGCAGCACAGCATGTTACATCAAAGAACAGCTTCACAGGTTCCCTCTTACCTCAGCCTCCTTCTGCTGCAGGATTCTGTCCTTGTCTACCACTTCCTCTTCAACAGGCCTATTGAAGAAAAGAATGCATTGATAGTATAAAACACAGAACTAAAAACCTCTAAGAACAGATTTAAGGCTCATATTTCAATTAATGTAACATTAAAAAAGGCTACATGTCTCTGCACAGGGGAAATTGGGACATTCTTAAACTCATGCTTCCCTTTTGTAGAAGGCCATCTTTACCTCACTAGCTCCTGCTGTTCACTCTCCATTTCTTAAAATTCCATTTCTTCACTGCTATACGGATTTTTTTGCAATTTAATGAAGAGATTTCCCCCACTATCTACCCATGGTACAAAAATCAAACCAATAAAAAGCTGCGTAGGTCATTTCCTTTCTCTTTAAGATCAAAATGCTTTGCTGAATACTTAAAGAAAAGTGGAGTATGGACCAGTTACTATCCATAATGATGCAGGAAAGGTACATGCATTTTTTTGGCATTAAGTTGCCAAGGACAAAAATCTTACCAGGAAGAAAAAAAGAAAAAATAAACTCCATAAAACCCACAGACATTATCAGAAAATTTTGATTGGTCAAAACTTCTCTCTTCAGCTATATATGCAGGAGCAAGAGAACAGCCACCATGGCAGTCCTGCAGGAACTGGAGCAGCAGTGTCCTACCTGATCAGGTAAGCTGGGGCCTATTTAAATGTGCCCACTCGTGTTTAGTTACATCATTTAATAAAAACCTACCTTGCCTGCAGCCCACTGCACAGAGCAAAGGGAATGGGTACAGAACAAGCAGCCATTTGTAAGCACAGCACCCTGCTGTGCATTACTCCTCCTCCAGAAGTGTTTCATACAAGTTTCAGTAATTCCATAGATTGGAATTTCATGACAAACAACGAGGGATTAGCTGGGAGGAAGAGCAAGTGCAGTGTCCCAGTGGAAGGACTCCCAGCAGACCCACTTACTTGCCAGTGTGTTTGAGCCGCTCCGAGCGGAAGTTCTCGTAGTGCAAGTCTTGGGTCACCTCCTGCAGGTCCTGCATGTGTGTTCTGGAACAGGCAAAGGGCCATTGAACACTGTCCATCTCATCACAGGAAAGAAAATCACCCCTTTTATCTTCTATTTCTGTTTTATCCAACGGATGCATTTCCCAGAAAAGTAAACCCTTCCAGAGCCAGCCTGCCACAGAGCCACCAGAGCTCCCTGGTCTTTAATTCACAGCTAAGGGCCCCCAGCATTGTTCTTCCCAGACCCAAAGCACGCTGTCCTGCTCTCAGTCACTGCCTTAGGTCACTTGTTTACACCAGTCTTTGCAGCATTAACAACCTTGCAAAGACAGTTATTCAGAAAAATCCTGTAATTCCTGGAGTATGTTATGAGTCTGAAGTGCTGTTAAGTCTAATTTGTAACAGAACTAGGTGGAGCTGCTTGGCTCACACAACACTGACATTGCCTAACACCTTCCAATTGTCAGGGAAGAGGAAAACCCGTTTGCTCCCAGTGCCCAGCAGAGGGCAATCCCTGCCCAGCCAGACTGACTTGGGAACGACACAATGGAATTCCATGTCCAACAACAGCAGAACATCGTTTATAAAAAAATCCCTGGAAGCGATTTACGCAGGCAGAATACCCGTATCAGCTCAAATCAGAAAGGGGCGGGGCATCACATCTAACAAAGCACTTCCTGCACCGCCAGGAAAATTGCACTTTGCTTTTAAGAATACTTTTCACTTGGAATAATATTTTAAAAGCCTCCCTGCCCACCAACTGTACCATAACAAAACTTCAACTGACAAGTAAAGCCACCAAATCAGTTCCCATAAAGGTATAAACCCACATATATCTGGCCATGTAAAATACAGAAAATATTTTCTGAAGTTGGAGATCAGAGGGTACAGCAGCCCAACAAGCTGCAGGGGACTAAAATGTCACTCTGCACTGCCATGAGAACCAGTTTTGAGTGAAGGATTCCTGCTGTTGTAAGTGCAGTCACTGTCCCAGTGACGTCAGCCCCAGAGAGGGGACCATTGTCCCGTTACTCACACGAGCATCGTGCGCAGCTTGAGGAAATCGTTGTGCTCTGGATTTTCAACCTCCACAACTCCCCAGGGATACAGGCGGCCTCTGATTTTTTTCCCCTTCACCTCAATAAGTTGATTGGATCCAATAACAGCAAAGGGAATGCTTGCCTAGTTGAGACAGAAAAACAAGTTACTGGTTTGATTTCTGGTCGGTTGATTTCTGTACTTTTGTCTTTTTTTTTTTAAAGAAAGCACAAAGACTTAAATAACAGACAGGAGAGAGGGGAAAGAAATGCTCTCTGCTAAAACCCTTCCCCATGAGGAAAGCAATCAATCCTATTCTAGGCAAGGCACCCTCTCCAATGAACACCTGTAGCTCTGTGAGGCTCAGCTGTGTGAGCAGAGGCCCAGAAGGAAATGACGCTGTGCTCTGGGAACACCTGACTGTTCCAGCACAGTCTGGGCACGATGTGTCATCTGCCACAGCCAGCATGGAGAACAGCCAACACAAACACACTGCACACACACTGGAGGAGCTGGAGAGAGAACTGCAGATACATTCTTCAAGCACCTTTGCAAATACCACAGCACAGAGAGGAAATTACTGCAGTAAAACCTTTATTATCTCATCTAACGGGAGGAAAGTTGTTAATCAGTACAGCAACCATAACACACACTCTCTCCCTGCGTGCTGAAGCATTTGAGTCAGAGCACAGACTGCAAATTATAGTTCCTGGTGAACACTGGCTTTTCCCTTAGAAGAGAAGAGAAAGTCACAATACTACCTTTGGAATTCTGATGAAACAGAGATTGGAATAAAAAGAATTATAATTCAGAGTCAACATCCAAAGATAACTGGAATTTTCAACACCTTGTAAAAGTACCCTTAGGCATATTGTAGATTGAAGAACTACTGCAGCAAAATAATAAATTAGGAGGGAAACTTGCCTTTAAAACTCTAGTTTGCTCTTTAAACTCCTCATCTTCATCAGAATCTGCATCAGGGAGCTGATAAATCCTAATGCCGTGTTCAGAAATCTCATCCAGAACCTGAAAGTTCACAAAAAAGGAAGAATAGTAAATTCTTATTTTATGAAGAGGTATTCAGTTAAAAACATCTATCATTGATTTACTAGTCTGTCACAAATAGGCACCTGATTCAGTGTCTAAAGTACCAAACAACACAGGTTTAAAGATTTTTTAAAAGGTACAAAAGATAAATGCATTTTTAGAAAGCATGCCAAGTAAATCATTACAAAATGCCAGAAGATTTACATGGCACATAATACAGAGCAGACAAAAGCAAAGTGAGGTTATATGAAGGAAGAATAAAAGTGATGAACTTGGAGAAGGGATTCGTTAGTTACAGCATCAAAACCACTCAGCCCATGCCAAAGTATATTTTTGTGCATTTAATGTGTACAAAAATTTAAAAGACAGCTTGTATTGCCTCTCCAATCAAAAGAGACAAAAGCTCATTATCTACTTAAAACTGGAGAAAGTCATTAAAAATCCACTAAGAAAAAAACCCTGTTCTTAAACAGTTTTCTTTATTGTAAATCTTTACTGAGATTTACATTAAAATACTGTATCCATATTCCTGTGTACATTCTTTTCCTAATGAAATCACCACAGGGGTGAGCAGCCAAAATAACTCTGGGCCTTGGGCAGTTTCAAAAGGTGGCACAAGTCAATCCTTTCTTCAAAACTGAAGAGAATGTTTCTGCTGCCACACTGCTGAAAACATGACAGTCAGCTCGTGTCCCTGCACCAAACACACTGACAAGAGTTTCTCCCAGTGAAGGGTATGAGGAGAGCATGAGGAATGCTAGGACTCCACAATGGCTCTCTGCACAGGTACCTTGGATGTTTCAGCAGAAAAGGTGGACTCTGCAAACTTCCTAGAGCAGTTTTCCCTAATGAGCTGCTACTGGAACCCCCAGACAGCCCCTGACCCAAGCAGCTGCACTATTGCACTAATGGACTCAGAGAGAGGACAAACTTTGGGAAAATCAGGGAGGGCTTTGAGGTCATTGTAAAAATATTCAGAAAAGTCTGTGTAAGCACTTGTGATGCCACTACTACACATATGACTGGAGATTAACTCAATAACACAAGTACAAGCAGACTTCAAACAGATGAGAGCTCTTAATGAGCTTCTTGGCTGTTGTTGGGTTCCCCCATCCTCTGTCGTGATGGCAACCAACAGCTACAGTATAAATGAAACTTGTCCAACCAGAATGTGATTAGCAAACAGCTGTTTAAAATCAAACAATTCTCCAGACTGTTAGAAGAGGAAAGACCATGTCTGAAGCACAGCTATTCCCCTGACAGTGCTTTCCTGCCAGGTATATAAACATCCCCCGCACTCAATAAATATCATGAGCCCCCACCTACACAGAGAGCAGCACTTTTTAAAGCAGAAAGAAATTTGGGAATAAGTGCTGCCAAGAAGCAATTAACAGCTACATTGACACAATGGCATTTAACTCAATGCACGTTGCTACTTTCTGCAAAATGGAAGAGAACTAAATTGTCACCAAATGATAATAAAAGATGCACAGCTGGGACAGGTGGGGCAGTGCTGCAGTGTGATGCCTTTAAGCTGCATAAAACAAGAAAGCACATTTAACCTGGCTGAGATCTTGAAGATAAAATGCAAGTGAAACAATAACGGGAAAGCCAACAGCAAGGGGTGCTAGAATAATATATTACAGCTGTTAAACCTAGTGCTTTCCTGAAAGGAAAAAGAATTGCAATAAAAACAAACTGTATTTTATGGGCCTAACAATGAAACAGCATTTTGCTTCTTCAAATCTGAATTTTTATTGGCCTCGGAGGATTCTGTGTTCTTAAAGATTAGCCTTCCCATGGGAAATTAAAAAAGAAAAAGTCAAAATATTAGTTCCCCTCTCATGAAGTCATTCTTTTGAGCATGTTTCCTTAGCAGCCTTGCATGGCACAGCTTGTGAAACTGTCTTGCATTTCTTCCCACTCAAGAGTTTTAAAAAATAACTTTGAATTCCAGAAAGACCAAACAGGAATTACTCCAAGCTGGGTTTCCTCTGCAAGCACCATAAGCTAATCTTGCTGCTCAGTCCACAGCGGCAAAACAAAAACATTTGCCCTCAGATTGACGGCCAAATGGCAGAAACATCTAAAAAGGGACGGCTGGAGCTGCGTCAGCACAGCAGCTTTTGATTCCTAGGCTTGATTAGAGGCTCTGCTGGCCAAGATGCTTTGAGTTAGAACAATATACAGTAGCTGTGACTTTCAAAGCTTTGGAACCACATTATACATTTGACTTAATATAAACTCAGTTTGCAGAGTGACCTTTGCCAGCAGTATAAAAATAATGAAAACTTGTTTACCTGTTTCCTAACCACTCCCTCACACTACATCCAACTAGCTGCACTCAGACAATGCATAAATGTGGTGTCCATATGTCCAAGGTAAGACTGTTTTAAAGATTAGTTAGTTAAAAGTAACTTTGCTCAAAGTAGGAAGAGCTGGACATGGATTAGCACTGAATATGGTCACAAGAAGTTGCCTTCAAATCAATCTGTTCATCACAGGATATGTACAGTGGGATTCATCTCCATCTTCCACAATAAATGCACACCGTAAACCCTCAATCTAACATTACTTCCAGAAGTGTACTGAAAAATAAGCAATTCCCAATTCACATGGGAAATGTAAAATGTTTGTTTGCACTACTGCCATGTTTTAGCTAAAATCCAGTGTTAACAACACAGAGAAGTGACTGTCAAACAGCACGTCCACCATGCTGGGCTGGACCCTAAGATAAATCATCCAGCAGCAGATAAAAAGAGCACAGATTGGAGTCCCCAAAAATTACAGCAAGTATTGAAACCTAGAAAGACTGAAAGATTGTGTTCCTCTTCATTTAACCTAAGAACTGCTGTTGTGAAAGATGACTGTAGCTAGAACCTATTTTATTCAGTTTATTTTATGTATTTGAACTGTTGAAGCAGAACATTCAAATTCCCAGTGAATTATACTGGAAATTATTAATGTTCCACTTAAATGCCTCCTTAGAATCTTTCAACACCATTCTGGTCCCAAGTGCTGAGCTAACAAGTAAGCACCTATGAAAACTGAGTTGGAGTTCCCTGCTGAAAGACCAAATACAGTTTCTTCATAAAAAGTAGCAGCTCTGCAAACAATATTACTGTGAGATACAAATCTTTCACCAAGTCGGTACAGCCACAGAAAAAAGAGGCAAAAACCCAGCATAATCAGCCACATTTCTGCTTTATTACTTCCCTATGACTTCTTTCAATTTGCACACAGTGCACCTGTCATCTCCTTACAGCATTTGTGCAGGAACACAATAGAAGCTCAAGAGCCTGGACAGAATTTCTCCCAGCAAGACCTAGAGGTCCTTTTTATCTCAACAAATGGACTGTTTTTAATTTCCTTCCTCTTTTCACCTCGTTCCCCATATGCTGGTCACTTCTCTATAAATACCTCTCCCCCCTTCACTGGATGTTTGTCTTTGCAGACAAGGTTCATTCAGTCACAACTGTCCCCACTTTTAACTTCCTCAGATAGAGGGTTTATTCCATTTCTTGGGCAAGTTTTCTGCCATCACTGAGCTTTATACAAACACAACTGCAGTTGTTTCCAAGCCCATACAAACCATGCTCACACCTGTCACCGTGGCACTGGTTCACCCAAAAGAGCCCCAGACAAATCCTCTAACTTAGGGTGAATTCAGATCATGTGCTGTTTTGCAGGCATGATTTTAACTATACTGTTTTTCCAGTTAAATGGAACTGTAGTCCCCCTTCAAGAAAACAGAAAAGCACTCCCACAGGAAAACCCCTGGAATAAAGATCCAATAACATTCTAAAGGCCCATGGGAAGCCAGAGGATCACAAAACAACTGTCATGAAAAGGTAATATAGAAGATTAAGATGTAATCTTACCATGAAAAGGTTTACTCTGGTGTAAAATACAGACTGCATTTTAGAAGTACTAATTATCTCTACACTACTCAAGGGGTAAGTCATTAAAGCTGTACAAATTCACAGGATTGCAGGGTTCAAATCTGTTAAGACTTCACAAATTAATGCACTGGGTCTGAATCAACTGATAAAGCACATCAGACTCCAGGGAAGATTTCCCACCTCACACTTCCTGAACATTATGTCCTTGGCCAATATCATTCACCCCTCTTTAGTCTGAAATGACTTTCTGTGTGGCTTTAACACGGGTTGCTCTGTTCTCATGACCAGTGTTAGACCTACTCTTCTCTTCAGCCTCTCTCTCTCCTTCAGTGTCAGCGTGTCAGCCTTGGCAATCACAGGCACAATGTTGACTTTGCCATGAAGGGCCTTCATGAACTCTACATCTAATGGCTTCAGCCTGCCAACAAACAGGAGAAAAAAAGATTTAAAAAAGGCATGGAGTTTTGTGTTGTTTGCTTTTTTAACAGACCAAATGTATTAAAGATTATTTATTTCAAGTGTCTACATAAACAGTATCTCCATAACAAATTAAGTCAGAGCCCTTTGCTTATCACCTTGGTCGTGTAAAGCTTGAGTTGTAATTAAAATTGTCACTATAAGATAAATTGCATATTAAAAGTGCTTATGTTTTGTGAGACAAACAATATTAACACTGACTGATTTAAAACAATATTAAAAGTCAAAAAGGGGACAAAGCAGAGGAGAGTATTAATCCCCAAAAGACCATTTTAATTGCATTGGCTTACTGACAGGCTGGGAAGCAACTCAATTAACAGCTAAGTTACCAGTTCAGGTAAGGAACAGACTTATGAACAAGCTATAATACCCTAAAAACCAAAGTTCCAGGGCGTTTTCTTACCCATGCCCAAAAGGAGAGATGAAGTAAAAGCAGCAGTGGACTCTGTTGTCTATGATGTGGCGCCTGTTCAGGCCACTCTCGTCGTGCAGGTACCGCTCAAACTGGTTGTCGATGTACTGGATAATTGTTTTGAAGCTGTGGGATGGCAGGGGAGAGAGAGGCACCTTACATCAGCTTTAAAATAATGAAAGAAGAATCATGAAAAGATAAGAACAGGAGGAGAATCACACTTTTATTAAAAACATTTCTGTTACAAAAAATTCAACTTCCTAGCATTGTATCTAGTACTGAGGAAAAACATTTTGATAATGCCAAAAGATATTTCCCTACTTCTGCCTAGAGCCACTGTGTTCACTGGATAAAAAGTTCCAGTGCAAGCTCAGAAAAAAGCACTCAGTGCGGAGACAACAGAGACAGGAACAGAAGACTGAGGATTTTTCTGCTTTTTTTTCTGGGGGCAGGGGGTGAGGATTTGGTTTTAAACCAGCTGACAAATGACATATCCCGGATATCCTCTTCATTTACAACCCTGACCCTAGAACCAGGTTTCTATAGTTACCTATGAAAATTCTGGTATTCTAGTCTGCTTAAATACAAATACATTTGCAAGTCATGGGCTCAAGCATCACATGATTTATTAAGCTATTTTTGTTACCTTACAGAATCCTTTTCTGTTGACAAAGAAAAGTAATTCCTACTTAGTTGAAGGCAATTTAAAATATTCCCTACAAAGAAGTAAAGGAACACAAAATCTGATTACACTGACTATTGAGGTACAAAGAGCAGTGACTAGAGAGCGAAAACACAATGCATTACTAGGAAGATGATTTTAAGCTATTCCAGAGCATGCAGACACCTGCAAACATCATTAATACAAAAGCACACTTTATATTAAATACTGCAGGGGAAGGGAAATGAACACACAGATGTAGATAAGATTAGGCAGATGATTGTGTGTCATGAACATGTCTTAAACTACTTGGGGAAAAACTACGTAGAGAGCTTGACTTGAAAAATAGGATCATCCATATTTCTGCTGCTGAGAAAGCACCAATTTGACCAAGACATTTAAGAGGGAAACACACAAGAGAACAGAAGAAAAATCAGTGATCTGGCAAATGAACCCAGAATGCTGGCAAATACTGCAACAGGTAGCAGTCAACCCAGCGCTGCACGGCTGTAAAGATGAGAAACAAAAGGAATAAGAATGATGGAAGAGGTCCTGGAGGGAATTTGATTTTCCAGAGTTGAGTAAGCTTTTGGATGGAGAAGGAATAAATCCAGAGCAGCATATATATATATATATATATACATTTACATCTTTGCAAGATCTGGCTGTTCTAAGTCATACTAGAGGACAACACAGCAAAACATGGAATTTACGGGGTTTTGACCTTAGTGCTGCTCTTTGAAAAGCCTGCATCTTGATACCTAAACGGGTTGAAATACAACAACATGGCTTATGTTCCTGTTGATCTTTGATACTTCTCCTCTTAGCTGGTAAAAGGTAATGAGACTGAAGACATACAGGTCAGAAACCAAGCACTAACAATGGGAAAGAACTATCACACATTTCTCTGGCAATATCATTGGTTTACGTGCAGCTCTCTAGCTCTAACAGCTATAATTTTCCCCATAAATATGGTGTCAGTGTCCTGTACCTCCTGACTGCCAGGAAACACCTGGCTGATACCCCGTGCTGTCATTGCTGAGGAGACAGCACATCCTGGATTAGAACAGCAAACAACACAACGCTGCATTTAAACCCACAGGGGGAAAATGAGCCATATTATCAAGCTGCCAACACCCACAGAATATCATTTAAGACAGCTTAAAAACAAACCCAAAAATTTAGCATCAGCCAGAGAGCAGCTCTCAAAGAATGACCTGTGACACTGCAAGGTGACACAAAGCATATGATCAGCAGCATCTAACAAGTTCACCTGCAGGCTGGTTTTGTCAGCCCTCCTCTTGAGGCCAGATTTCACACCAAATCTGTGCATCAAGCAATTTTGTTCCTCCCCGATTAGATCCTCTCTCTTCTATCTCATGAGAGATGTTACTTCAAGGACATGCTCCTCTCATGACCCCTACATACTCATGTATGGAAAAGATGCTGAATGTGTCAAACCTCCAACCACAAAAAACTCTGTTCTCCAAACATGCTTAAATTGCTGCCATGAGCAATTCTAGGTGTGGGTTGATTGTACAGTACAGAACCCCAGCTAGCACTAAAGCTTCACACAGCATCTAAAAAATTATCACTATGGTTAACTGTGGTTCTCCTTCACCTTCCCTTACAGCCTGTTTTAGGTACAAGGACATCTGTTCAAAAATAGCCTTAGTAAAATTCATCACCCTGACATACAAATAGTCTGCACAAATTGCAGCCTTCCCAAAAAAAGGGCTTTATAAATCTTGGCTCACGACAGGCACCATCCACCGGTTACCCATGACTGCAGGAAATGCTCCTGAACACAAACTGGAGTTCAAGAACACAAACTTGCTCCTTCCTCTGAACTACCAAGGAAGGAAGGTGGTTGCACTGAGTTTGCCTTCACTGCAGTTCAGAACAAAGAGTCTGTCCATCCGAGTCCCTGGGACATCCTGGAAAGATTAACAGACTTTGTCAAATGACACTTGCCATGACTCACTGTCTTTTTGTGTGACATAAGAAAATTAGACTAAAGAGCTGTCATTAACTACATCTTCTTGTTTTGCAGTAAGCAAGCACTATTTGTTCCTGTCGTGTATCTTGACGTTCAAGATTTGTCCCAGAAAACCATGTACAAAATGGTAAATTTTTCTCCTGGGTCTGAATCACCATGGACTGACTCTATTCAGCAAGCCTCCAAAAAGAGAGGGGGAAAATCCCAACACGTAGGTCTCTAAGAAACATCTGAACAGAATAAACAAAGGGCATTAGAACACAATCAACAGGAAGAGCTCTCAGTAACACAATGCACAGGCTGCTCAGCTCTGGCTGCAGCGGAAGGAAGCTCTAGTCAACAGTGCACAAAATAAGCAGGACCATGGTGCAGTCCAGAGAGATGCCTTTGTGTTATTCCAAAAGTTCAATTTCTTTTAACTTACTAAAGTAGGAAAAGTGGGAGGAAAATAAAAATCTCACTAGAGCTTCACTTTCAAACTTTCATTTCGTGTCTTATGGAACTTCAGTGCCTTCACTTTTGCTATGTTCCTACATACACACCCTAGAAAGAAGAGAAAAACCCTGGTAACTGTGTTCTTCTGAATGCTCCAGATAACACAGCATTCTGTCAGTGAGAGACTAAAACACAGTCTATTAGCATTATAGATGTTTATTTGATCAGGTATTGGTCTCTTTCCTGACCTTTAACTCATACTGAAGGACTCAAATCAACCTGTATTAGTTTTATGCTTCCTCCCTCTGCACAGTGACACTGTTTGCCTTTGATTTACCACCACCACCAGGAAAAAAGTGTCAAATGTCAATATTTAAGCAAAATAAATATTGTTAGCACTTCTTAAAAGACAGTCATGTGGACACTCAAAATTCAGCTTCTAGTTGCACTGGATTCAGGCATCCTCATAAGCACAGTAATACATCTCACCTTTATTTGAAAAGAGTTGTCAGTTTTCCACAGCAAAAGAGAATTGCCTGAGTATGATTATTTGGAAATTACATTTATGAACTAATTTTGTTACAACCTGCCCAGTTCCTTCCTTGTCTTTTTTCACGACCTTTATGCTAAGGCAATTCTGTATGTTGTGTAGTGGATCTGTTGACAATTACTTCACCCTTGAAAGACTATCAGCAACATTTAGGCCAGAGAGAGTTAAGCAGCTTCATCATAAAAAAATAACAGCAGCTACCCAAATTGCTAATAGTACCTATGAAGGACAGGGAGTGAAAAGTACTGTCTTAAAAACATGGAAACCGGATGGCCAGAGACACAGAAAGTAAAAGACAAACAGAAAATTCCTGCCCCCCATAATTCCACCCTACTGGAATGGCCATGGAGACAAAAAGCTGACTGCAGTTGTCAGAGAGCCTTACAGGAGGAAAGGCCATTGATTCTGGGGCAGAATCATACAGAGCCTAGAGAACCCCAACCAAACCTCTTAAAACCAGGAGAAAGCAGTTAGAAAATTGAAAGTGGAAGTTGTAGAAGGGCACAGACACACTGGAGTGGGGTTTGAGAAGACACACACTCTATTAACAAAGCAGCATTTCCACACATACCAGTCCTGGCTGTTAATGGCATCTCCATATCCTGGTGTGTCAACTACTGTTAAACGCAGCTTCACCCCTCGCTCCTCTATCTCTACTGTGGAAGCTTCGATTTGAACTGTCCTCTCTATTTTCTCTAAAATAAAGGAACATTTGCATTGTTATTATGCCTATCAATTGCTGCAGAAAGCCCTGCAGGATAGAGCAACAGAGGAGGAACTGCCATCTGGAGTGTATTGTAACCTACACAACATCAAATATTTTAGAGGAAAAGAACAAGCTGGGAGGTAAAATTTAACACCACGTCTTTGTAAATAAAAAGCAGCAATAAACTAAAAGGGGGGTTACTCATAACAATATGCAAAAATAAAACTTGAATACTCAAAAGCATGCTGGACTGTCAAAACCAGGATTTAAGGCATTAGAGGCAAAAAGCAAGAGAGGAAATGGGAGCAAAGCCACATTTAGGTATATGGACACCTAAAAGGCTTGGGTGGTGTTGTTTTTAATAACAACTGGTGAAGAAACAAAAGCTGAGTCTTTGAAAGGAAAAATAAATGAGAAAATGACAACTCAACAAAATACAATTTGGAGGATTAAAATACATGTAGACAGCATGAAGAAAGGGTGTCACGGGTGAGGCTATCAGAATGAAGCAATGTTAACTGAAAGAACATGAAGTTTTGTAGGATGTGTGCTGGAGGAACTGCAAAAGCACATTTACCTGCAGCTCCAGGAATATAACGCTCTGGATATAGATCAGTCAGGAACAGACTGTTAATTAAAGTGGATTTTCCTAAGCCAGACTCACCTACAAACAAAACAATTCAGGTTATTAAGCACATAAATGTCTTACTCCAAGCTTTTTAAAACCCCTCATCCTTCTTCAGGTCCACATTATGGAGGAAAAATAATTTGTTCATCAGGATCCACCCTAGCTTTTGATATAAAAACATCAAAGGTTCAGCTAAGCACTTTGAAAACACCGGAAAAACAAGGCTCCAGTGTTTTCATGAATGTTACATGAAAATTTTAAGTTTACTGTAATAGATGTCACAATAAAAGCTGAAAGGTCATGCAGCACTTTGGCTGTAGACCTAGAGACAGTTCAGTTACTTAAGGGAAATTAAAACTTTTTCATCTAAACTTACAAAAATCGGGAGCTGTAGCTCTCCCATTGAAAATTTCTGAGAGCTTCATGGTTTTCCTAAGCTAGGAACTGAACCTGGAACAGTGTTAGGAAGGAGAACGAGTAAAGCAACCCCAAACTAAGAGTCAGGGTTTGCACCCTTACAGCTGAGCCTACGTACGTTCTATGAAACCCAAAACCATTCAAAATTCACCTGAGAAGTTTCACAATTCTGTAACTTCAAGTCATACATCAAAGTAATAAACTTGTAAATGTGACTACTAAATCTGAGTTTCAAAAAATCACTTTTTTCCTAGCCCAAGGAATCAAAGGAGTCAGCATTTAGAACAACTGGCCATGTTATTGTAGATGCTACTAATGTGATCTTGGAGATGGAAAAGTTATATCATCACAGACTACATGAAACAAGAACTCTACACTTAACACAAATTACCTGTTTATCTCACAAACACTGCTGAACACTGCCACCAAATAATCCTAAACAGTACTACAGAGCACAGAGAATAAGATGGAAGTGTTCTGCATCTCTTCTCATTTTCATTTTCAATAACTGCTACAGAACAGTGACAGTACTGTGGGTTCCCTTTGCACTTGGATAACATTAAACTGATTCAATGCAGATATAATTCAACATGTCACTTGGGAGACCTTTGTGCCTAAAGGACTCTCCATCAAAGACACAGGTGCTCACTGACAGAACAGGCAGGGTTTATTACTATTTATTATTTCTTAAATTACAGGTTTATCTCTGACACAAAAGTGAGTCAGTACTGAACAGCAGCAAACACAACAGCAGCATCACCATTTCAACAGCAAGATACTGACCATGTGCATTCATGCCTTGAGTTGGGGAAAAAGAGTCAAAGGAAGATTAAACAACCCCCCCATCATCTGACAATGAGTCAGGAACACAAAAATGTCCTGCTGGCTCAAAGTCATCACCTCTAATCACTACAAATACTCCCTCCTATGAAACAGGACAAAATGGTAAGAGATTTAATTAGAAAGTATAGAGGTTCAAAGCTTTTCTTCTGTGTAACAGTCAATTGCTAAGTAGGAAGAGAGATACACCTCTGAAAGAAATTTCATTGTTGTTGTAGAGCAGTCAAAAACACTTAAAGAGGTGACTTACCAACCACCATGAGAGTGAACTCAAAGCCCTTCTTCACAGATTTCCTGTGAACCTGGTTGGGCAGGTTAGCAAAGCCCACATACCCCGCCGAGTCAGAGAACTGCAAGGAAACAAAGGCTGGGAATAAATGAGATCCTTCTCCCCCTTCAAAGTTGAAAACAACTTCAGCTGATTCTACACAGTAAGGGGCAGAGGTATAAAAAGCACATGGAAAAATAGAGAATGAAACCATTTTTTGCTGCTGTAGCAAGGCAGACCCTGACACAGGCCCATTGACCAAGGTTGATGTATCAACAGAAACCAGTCAGTACCTTGGGCTACACAAACAAAAGTCTCCCCTTCCATAAAATCAACATCCGCAAGCTTGCAAGAGCACACTATTATCAATCTTAAGATGTAAATACAGTTAAAAATAGAAAAAAAAAATCTGTTAAAATTTAGTATTTGCTGCTACTATCTTCTCTACAAACAATGTATATGCTCCCAGGTAAAACACAGGAACATTGTACTCATGTAGGGATTTCCAAGACACAGTTACACAGAGATGTATCTTTGGCCTGTTAAGGTGCTCACCTATCTTCACCATCTTTAACTTCTAACACAAAAGCAGGAAAAAGAAACATGCCTGAAAAACTTATCAAAGAGATTTGGGCTATAAACAGAGCAGGCTGCTTCACCATCTGTTATCCATTGACTGAAAACCTGGTAGGAGCCTAAACAAGAACTGCAGCCACTTGATTTAGGGACCTATGAACTACCTGGAATCAGAGGTTTTCTTCACAGATGAATTTATGATGAGAACATTTTTTATACAATGCCAGACATTTCCAGTGGGGCAGAGGGGATACAGCTGAAAAGGTAATTATTTATTTGCTAACAATCCAAAAACATTAGAAATGAAGGTTTGTCAAATGAAGTTTCCTGAGGTAAAAGTACCAATTTAACTGTGTAAGCAAACTCAGGCAAACACCAGGAAGCCTATTGCGAGAATCACATGCAAGCTCTGTTTCTACTAAACAGTTCCTTTTAAGGAACACATCTGCAGCAATAAGGTATCATTTATTCACAATTTTACCACTTCATTAAAACCAGGAGTATTTTCAGAAGTTGAACAGATTCTAAACAAAATTTTGGCTATGCAGCCATCTCTTTACCTTCACTTTTTCACCTGACTGAGACATGTTTCGTCACTCCGAGTTTCAGACACTGTGGAAAACAAAGCCATAGTGCATGTTAGCTGACTTGAAGATTACACTGATTTTAATTCTGAACTGATCATCTGCTTATAAAAATCACATTTTATTCTAGTAGAATGAAATGTCACATACTCAAGGGTTGCCACAATAAAGAGGCCACAATCAAAATGTCTGCTTCTGAAAGAAGTTACACGGGATTGTCAAAACCAGAATACTTCATTTCAATACTTAAAAGTTTCGAAACAAAGATATTCCTTTAGAATGCAAAATACTAAAATTCAGTATCATAACAAACTTTCATCCATCCTGTCTTTAAAGAAGGAAAATTATCTACTGAAAGCTAATGCTGAGTATGCATGGCACTCCTGATGGAATGCTTTTTTAAGTTCTCTGATTCTGCACTTAGCTAATGAAACCCAAAATTCAAATATTCTCTGTTCCCAACCATGGCTGGGATATAGCAGCGCTAAGGAGGTCATTTTTCTTTCAATTTTTACCCTTTTGACTTATTATATTTCTCTTAAATATGGTTTACAAACCAGTGAACGTAATGTAACTGTTGTCTAAAAATTACACAGTAATTCCCATGAGAACAGGACACTCATGTGATTCCCAGGTAAGGGTCAGAACATAACATTATTCCCAGTCACTTCAAAGTCCTGTTGCTGAAAAGGACACACTTGGCTGACCCATTCTGGACACGGAAACTCACCCTGAGGTGAAGAACTCTCCAAAAGCTTTGTTCTCTGGTTCCAGACACCCCGAAGAAGGGTTTTGGCAAGCCCTTCTCTATTTACAGCTGAGCTGTAGGTGAATTCTCGGGGCAGCAGAGAGGCCCCTTCACCCAGAGCAGCCCCTGAGCAGGGCAGGAAGTGCACAAGTGGCAGGAGCACTTCCCAGCCTGGTCTGTTGGCAGTGCAGCTCCTGGCCTGGGGAAGCAGGGCAGTGACCTGTGCAGGCACCTGTGTGCTCAGACCAACACCTTCCTGGGGGTAGCAGGAGCCATTTCAGCAGGATACAGGCCACTTTCTGAGACTGGCATTTTGACAGTCCAATCCTAGCAGAGACACACTCTGGACTGAGCAAAAGCAAAGTTAGCATAATTACCACTTGGAGTTTTAAAGAAAACATGTTTTCAGCTCCCACAGCATTTCATTTGCCCTGCAGCAGACATTTAAAGTCCTGGCAGCTGTGCAGATGCCAGCCACCCTGGAAGAAAACAAGGCCTACTTTTCCCCCAAACCCAGCTCAGTTCCTTGCTATGAAAGCCTAATAAAACATCCACTGCCTGGAAAATAGGGAGGTCCTGATCCTAACCATCTGCTGGCAGCCCCTAATTAGGTATTCCTCAAAACAGTCTGGGAAACTGTTAAGAAACCCTTAGGAATGGTTTTGAAAAAAAGAGAGCTTATTTTTCTTTGACCAATATGCAAGGGCTCATTCCAGCCTCCAGCCAACCCCTGCTCCAGATCCTTAAAGACAGTCACAGTCCCACTGACAGATGTAACCCATTGCTCTGGCCACAGCTCGTTTCTAAGTTTGCAAACCTCTGCTGTCACTTTGTCTATAAATTCAGTAACATAATTCAAGAGTTTAGAAAAGCTCATAAAAAGCCACTGAGTGCTAATGTAGATAGACCTGGCCTATCTCCCACAGTGATGCCAGATGAGAAACCCCCAAACCAGCTGCCTGCAGATAGGAGGGGGAACAATTCAGGTTTCAATATGTATGCCAAATTGTCTAACTGCTTCTGCTTTAAGCTGACAGGAAAGTCACATCCATTATGGCATCACCCAAGTTACTTGATTAAGAAGCAGAAGAGTCAAAATCATTGTCAGTTGACTATGACACGTTTGGTTTCAAAATCAGTCTCTCACAAGAAGCTAAATTTACAATAATTTGTTCCATAAATACAACTTACAAAACCTGCTTCCTACAGGGCAAACCATATTCACCTTGTGCCTTCCTCTGACCAAAAAGTTTCTGCAGCCAAAGCTGCAGCACAGCTGCTCTGATCACATCATGACTGCAGCCACAGGCAGCCAGTTGGTCATTTCCACTGTACTATGTTAGAATAGAAATATTCTAACTAAAAGTTACCTCAACAACAACCATAAAAACAAACACACAAAAAAACCCCACCCACAGAAAACACCTGCTGTTCCACAACACTTAATAAGGCACGGGGGTTGATTTGGGAGCTCAGCTACTCAGCCACGACACACTTTGCAGTTCCTAATACTGCCCTCGTGAGGTTTGCTCGAAAATCATTCAACCAACCACCCTCACGGATGAACACGTGCTGTCCTCCCGAGGCTTTCCCATACAGCACAAATCAGAAGTTTGTCGCTAGCAAAACGCCACATGTTAAATCTCCTTCCAGCACCAACAACCTCAGCATCGGCGGCGCTGCTCCCAGTGAGAACGTGCTGCTGACCCAGCCCATGCTGGGCACAGTGAGCCCTGAAATCCAGAACTCTGCCTGCACACAGCTGAGGCAAACTGCAAAACCACGGCGAGCTGAGCCTCTGACTACACTCAGGGCAGGCCCTCAACCGGAAATGGGAATATTTCATTTCTCATCAATTTTCCAGAATAAAACGTATAAAAAACATAACTAAGGCAAACCAGAGCCTGTTCTGTTCTCTTTAGGTTTTCCGAGTCCTGTTTCAATCAGTACAAGATAAGCCAAGCAGCACATGCAAAATAGTACACAGAGAAAGGAACAGATAAGATGCAACTGCAATAACTTGCAAAAAGCAGAGAAACTTTATTTGTAAATAATTCTGGGCCCTATCTAGCAGGCCTAGAAGGAGAAAAGGACACTGTGCTCCAGTAGAGCAATGTCCAGATCTGTTTTCCAATGGGGCATAATGTAGCAAAGTTTCATTTCGGATCCCAACAAATTCCTGCCCTGAACAATGTGATGTCTGGCAACCAAAGGGAGCAAACTGCCACTAAGTTCAGTTCCAGCTCCTCCTCTGCAAACACAGAGCCCTGGAACGTGCCATCCCTCCCTCTTCTGCTGAGAACACTATTCCAGTGAGAGAGAAAGAGAGGGGAAGGAAAATGGGTCATTTCCTTTGTTCCTGTCAGGATGCAAGAAGTAAACTGTTAGGAACAGGCAGACTGGGAGCTTCTTAATAAGAACCACACAAAGAAAGTGCCACGAAACATGTACAAAGAGTGTTTCCATATAAGGATATCAAACAACATTTTTAAATCATCACTTTAGAGCAACCTTACAACCATCTCTACAAGCAGAACAGCCCTCCTGATTTCTCAAATGAGGCTTTTCTTTCCATCTGAGATTATACAACTCTGATACTTTTTCAGAAGTATTTAATAACCTAACAAGGAACCACAACAAGCAGTAAAGACTTTAACAGGTTTCCCAGGGCTGGAAATGGTCTCAAAAACATCAGCATTCTAAAGTCACTTTTCAGACTCAAAGCAGACAGAGAAACACCAGGAATATGTCAGTGAAATACCAGTATTTGTGGTTTCTCACAAAAGCACTACAAAACCCCAGGAAGAAATGTCAGAGTCAAGCACTGAAGCACATCAATAAGAATGAAAAAAAAATATAACTTTGCCAAGTGTCTTATACATAGAGAAACAAAGAAGTTGAAAATTAGACATTTTCTCACTGTATTCCAAGCTGGATACAGGGATACAAATACAAAGCAGTTAACTTTTTTTTTTGGTAGCTTACTCATTCCAAGTTGTGTGAATCACTGAACTCTATCAAACAAGTGTGTCCAGCAGAGCCTGCTCTGTGTGCCGTGCTTTGTTCCTGCCACATCCTCATCTCTGAGGGGGGAAACCCCCCATCACTCCCCCTGGATCAACAATCACAGATGATTTCATTTTCCTCATCAGAACCAGGTGTTACCAGTTGAAGGAATTCTCTTTTAAACATTAGCAATTCTGCATTACTCTCACTCAGGAAAATGACTGTATCACTTCCCCCAAGCACAGAACTCACAGCAAATGCCACAACCCAGCTGTGACCTCTGCAGACAGACCACTCCAAGCAGGAGCCACTGCTCTGGCTCTGCACTGGAGCTCAGTGCTCACAAGTCCCACAGACTTCACTCTGGTGCTGGATTTGAACCAAGGACACTCCACACAGATTATTACTGGGAATGCATCAAAACCTGGAACATGCCTGTGACTTCCCAGCACACATGTACAGCAAAAGGAGCAAGGACTGGGCAAGTTAGGGGGACCCACCTGTGTGAGCACTGGTCGAGAAAAAGCAATGTGTGAATCTAAAGCTCTGATCCCAAATATTTTATTTAAAGTTCCATTTCAATAGTAACATTTTACTCTAGACACCTTCTTTCCTTACTGTTATATCAGTGAACACAGTGACTTAAAAAGCACAAAGGAGGCAGTGATACTGTTCTCATAAACGACCAGCTTTAGGAATGATGTGCTTCCTGTGCAGGCAGCTTTGGACTGTATTTTTGCAGTTACTGTGTCAGAAAATTATTGGGTAACAGATCTGAAAACGTGAAAAGCAGGGGCTTTTTCAAACGAAAAAGCCAAACATATTAGCTGCAATCACTCATCAGGACACAGGTAGCTCTGCCTCACACCCACAGAATTTAGGTACAACTGTGTACATACTGGAAACGCATAGCGAACTGATAAGCTGGTATTTTAAACCACTTCCAAATCACGCTTAAGTCCCGTGACACGACGAAGTCTCCGACCTGCACGTGAACAATAACGAAGGACTAAACAAACCCAAACCCAAGCAGCGAAGCCGTGCTGGGTCTGAGGCCGCCCCGGCCCCGCGCTGATGCCCTTGCGGCGAGCCCACCTGCCCGCGTCGCACCCGGCGGGTCGAGGCACCCCGGGACATGCCCGCGGGGCGGGCACTGCCCGCTCCATGCCCGGCCGAGGCCGTAAGCCCGCTCCCCACCGGCTAAACCTTCCGGCCCGAGGGGGCGCCGGGGTTGCCTGCCCCGCGGCTCCTCAACTCCCACAGCGGCGGCACACGACCCTGCCCCTCCACGAAGCACGAGCCCGTGCGCGACGCTGTGCGTCGAGAAGCCCAGCGCCCGGCCGGGCCGGGCCCGATTCCCCCGCTCGTCACCTGAGCTCTGAGCCTTAGCGCTAGAGCGCTCAGCCCCGCAGCCCCGAGCCCAATCGCGCCCCGCGGCCGACGACTCCGCCGCCGCCCCGCCATGGCCGCGCATCCGCCCGCGTTTCCCACACGCCACGCGGCCGAGCGCCCGCCTCCCCGCGCCGCTTTGGTCCGCGGCCGGGCGCGCGGGAAGCAGCGAGAGAGGACAGAGCGGGGTTCCCTGCCCTGGCTGGCGGGACCGGGCCCGGCGTCATCCCGCAAACCGGCAACCGGACCCGAGCCTGCCCTCGGTGCGAACCCTGGGGTAGGCGAGTAGCCACGGGGAAATCCAGCTTTTGGCTGTCACGCCGTGGGGAACATCAGCTGGTTGGTTTTCAGCTGCTCATTCACAGCACAGGGAGCAAATTTCTCTCGCAAGCATTGTGCAGAAGTTCCAGTGTCCTTGTTTTACTGCACTGTGGCCTTTCCTCGCGGCATTCCCTCGGGCTCAGGGCCGGTGTCACCGCCCAAGGGGCTGGGGGGGCTCCAGCAGAACCACCTGGGCTGTCAGCGATACCCGCAGTCAGCACACAGGAATAAATCACTTCCTCACGGGGAAACTGTCACACAGCTCAAACACTCAGCACTGTCCAAGCTAAAACACTGTCGCCTGAAGTTCAGGAAAGGCTTTTTCCAGCCTTCCACCTGCAAGAACTATGTCCAGGAAAGTTCCTGGCAGTCCATCCACACGTTTTGCAGAGGGCAGTTTGTATGTGTGACCCCGCAGGAAATCCTTTGACTTACAATTCTGAACACCAAGCAGCACATTTCTGTTCTTTCTGCATTTCCATCCATAAAGCAAACAGGGTCGCAGCTCACAACAGGAAAACGTGGAAGTGAAACAAATGCTGCTGAAGGCAGACTGGCATTATTTGCTAATTCACATTGTGCTCATATTATCAACGGTGCATTGATGTAATCTGAGTAAGAACCAGATAAAAGCCAACGAAAGCACAACCAAGTCCCATTTCCTGGGACAGTGTAATGTTGTAACACCAAGTTCTGTTACACAGTACGTCCTTGGGGGAGTTAAAAGACGGAATTTCGGTCTTCTTTAGAAATTAAGGTATGATTTAAAATTACTCCATGGATTTCCATACAGGTGTTTTGTACTATCACCAGAGGAACAACCAGGGCAGTTTTTTTCTTTCCCTAAGTTAGAACACTGTGATGGACACAATGTTTTGCACACATGCACTGCTATTACAAGTAACTCCCATTTGAAGAAATTATAAGATATTAACACAGACAATGCCAAACCACAGACTGCCATTGACCCAGAGTCAAGTGGAAGTCCGTGCTTTCCCATGACTGTCACTCCTTTCCTGTGGCAGGATTTAGTGCAAGGGGTGAAGCAGCCCCCAGTGGTTCCAGCAGCCTGTTATTGAGGCAATAGGGGTGGTGTTCCCAGGCCCTGGCTGGATCAGATCACTGACCAACTGTCACACAGAACCTTCAGGGGAGTCCCAGTCCTCCCCAAAAGTGCCACTGTGCCGGACAGTGATGTGAGGGGGAGCAGCTGGGGTAAGAGCAGAGCTCAGCTGCAGGCTCTGCAGGGCCCAGGAGCAGATGCTGAGGAACAGATAAAAGCAGCTCCGTGCCTGTTTCCTCCCTGCACTCTGGAGCTCGGCAGCTTCCTGAGCCAGGGGTTTTATCTTGCTGGTTCCCTCTTCCATGAATTTTTCTTCTTGCTTTTTGAACCCATCTCAACTTCTGGCATTGCAGAGCATCCTGTGACAGTGTTACAGAGTGTTTTGCACTTGGAGAAAATGTGCTTTTGTTATTTTGTAACCTGTTACGAGACTCGTATGAACCCACAGTTGTAGGAACTCCAGGCAGCAGAACTGGAACTATTTGGGGTGTGTGGCTAAGAAGTGCTGAGAACTGCAGGCACCTACAGCAAATGCAGGCCCACAAAACACATCCTGCATGTTCCTTGCTTCTCACCCCAGTATTAGGGGTGAGTCCAAACAGAAGAAATGGTTCTGTTGGAGGCTGTTCTTCCAAATGGTTAAATAGTCTAGAAAAGTTCATGCTGTGAACAGCAGTGACTGTGAGTCACTCATTCCCAGAATTATTATTTCTGAAAGAATTTTGTTTAATTCTTCCCTTGGAAGTTCCAATGCCTTTTATAAAAGTTCCTGATACATCTGGGTTTACATTTTCAAAAGCACAATTAAAGTCCTTCCTTGAATTCAAATATTAACTTTGTGTGGAGTCACATCTTAGCACATTAGAAATATCTCATCCATTCAGCAAAAGACATTATGTGTCTTTTGTTCTGGTCCTTACCAGAGAAAATGGTGTCTTACTGATTATAATAAAATAAATACAACCATATAACTGAAAGCTAAATTGAGTTTTAACAGATAAAACAACTCCACATTCCTTGGCATTATTTCTTTTACATTGAAGAAAAAAAAAGTTATGCTGCTTAGACAAAATAAAACTGTCTTTTTTCAGTTTTAGGATCCCTTTTAAATTGATTATCTTTTAATTCAGTCTGTTCCTCACATAGCTGGATGTTTGAAAGTTGAGCCTAAATTTTGTGTGATTGCTTTGATGGCTGCACTACAAAAGCAATTCATGAAGATATTGGCCCACTACTGTAAGACACTGAGCATCTTGAACTCTCCCAATCCTCCCTGGAGATAAAAATTACTCAAGTCCAGATTAAACAACTTATTCTTATCCATATGCATAAATTCTTTTCATTTCCATAAGGTTTCAGTTGGTGTTTGATTCAGAATATTTGTGTGTGCTTTGCCAAGTTACAGTACATGGCTCCAGGTCCAAGCCTTTCAGAAATAAATACTCAAGAGCTGCACACTGTGGGTGACATCCTCTGTTAAAGGATTACCAGAGAAAAAAGTAGTGGATGTCAGAAACAGTAACTTAGATATTCCCTGGGTTAATTTTAGGATTTGGGTGTGCTGATAGGCAGAAATTTAAGGGCAAACTTCCCACTGTCTGTTCATCTTTGGTAAACTGCTGATTTGATCAAAATGCTCTTCTGTGGGCTTTATCTGGAATCACTAACAGGAAGAACCACTCTAACATCTCACATTTTCTGTGTTTTTACAGATGTGCTGTGTCAGCAATCAGAAATATCAGGCCCACAGAAAGCTGGTCTCTGCTGAGCCCTTTTGAAGCCCTCAGCTCAGAGCTGGAGCTCTGGCAGGGCACAGACAGGAAGCCCCTATCTGTGGATGCACCAGGATCTCTTGACACAAGCTACTTTGCAAGTTATTTACAAATCCCTAAGAAAAGCTGCAGCAGATAAGTATATTCCCTTGCTGCAAAAAGAATTCCCAAACCTCGTTTTCAGTGACACACTACAGGAAATGAAGATTGTGTTTGACTTACAGCACTCTCAGAGTGAGACAGAAGTGTTTCTTTTGCATTTACAAGCATGTACAAACCCTCCTTCTCAAGATGTTACTTGTGGCAATGAAGAAGCAGTAAAAAGAACCTACAAATACTCTCCAGTGTTAGAGACATTTTACATCTTTTCACCAGTGACAGCCAGTGACTTTCCTCTTACTGGTAACCACCTTCACTTTCGAGAAGGAAATCATGATTGACCAGACAGATGTATGTTTTTCCCAAAACCAGGGCTTGACTCAGACATGTCTTGTGAAGAATAGGATCAGCACTGCTGAGCAGTAATCACTCACAATGAGAGGAGATGTGCCAAACCTCCCAGGTGTGCTCAGGAATGCAGATTTCCTGGGACACAAGAGAAATGTAGTACCTTTCCCATCACTAACCCTGAATGGGTTTCAGTAATTTCATGGTCATGTCTTTACCAATTACTTTCAACATTTGCAATGTGTATTTAAAACAATGGCACTTGTCCTTGCTGACTGTTGTTTACAGACTGACATCTGTCTGTCAATCACCATGCAATTTCCCAAAAATTCCATGGGAGAGAGGTCTGCCAGGATCCTGGTACACCACCATCTGTGGAAGGAGGCAAACCCTGGAGAGGACAGAATCAGCCTGCAGTTCTCCTGAAGGAAACGTGCAGTAGGATGGAGCATTAGGCATGAAACAATGTGTATTTCCTACAGCCCCTACCCTGCCTATCCAGGCTTTAACACATTCCCAGGATCTGTCCATGGCATTAAAGAGAACCATTTGAGTGGCATGGCCTCAGCACGTGCATTGTGATCTTTTGGTGAGCAGGATGATCAAACCTTTTCTGCTCACCTGCAGACGTGACATTCCAGGCTTTGGGAAAGGGCTCTCATTCACCACATCAACTGTCCTGAACAGCCTTGACACAGTTATGGTGTCCAGTGACACTGCAGTGTTCTCTGGAAACAAGGAGCTGAAGAGGTGTGTGCACAGCTCCTCACCAGTGCAGCCCAGCTGGTCCTGACTGGGGTGACAGAAAGGTTCCCAGCAGGGCCTGCTCTTAGAACACAGAGACACGGAGATAATTCCAACACTGGGAAGCCTCAAATGCTGATCGAGAAGTTCATGTGCAGAGGAATTCAAGTAGGAAGGTGTGGAACTTGGTCCTGATGATGGTTTAGCACAATTAATTCCCTCGTTCTGTGAGGAAAGTGCTGTAACACTGTCTCAGTGCTCCCACCGCGTGTGGCCCAGCCAGACCCAGGCTCCTGCTGCCTCCAGGCAGAGGGGGTGTGTAAAGCAGGGCTGGGGCAACTGTTTGGAAAGGGATACAAAGCAAATATATGAAGGCTGGAAGCCTTTTTCACCTCTTTCATTACTTTCCCAACTATGTATCTGTTTCCTTCTTTTCTTTTACCTGAGCCTTGTCACATCACCACTGAGGGGGAACAGCAGCGTGGGCACCCACTTCCCAATCCTGAAGGGCAGCAGCAACACTTGTACTAAAAAAAGTGTTGGATTCTTCATCATTAGCACCAGTCATGGAGCACTACTGGTTCCTCTTGCAAAATTCTGGCCTGACTTTTAAATCACTGTTTCTCTTTGCTCAAAAGATGATCTAAGAGAGGAAGTAACAATTTCATGTAAACCACTTCTGCTTGTTTCCAAAATAAATGATCTTTACATAGGTACTATGGTGAAATTGTGCACTTTCATTTTGTAATAACCTGCTCATTTGACAAGGACTCATTCCTGTGTGCCAGTCTTCTGATGTGTAACACTGGTCTGAAGACACGTTGGCACTGCTGACATGCAAGGACTTCCTGCAGCCCTATCTTACTGTGGAATGTGCACTCAAACTCCAACTAAATCTCTTCTCTTAGGAAAAGAGTTAGAGTTTAAAGGATAATTCAGAAAGGAGTAATCTTCACTGAGAAACCTCAAGCTTTCTAAATAAAGAACAGCCCTTGCCTAACCACTCTGTATTTGTAAATCTCTTTGCCTTTATTCCAGCACTAATTAGAATACAAAATATGGCACAAAATCAATCTCTAATAGGATTTCTAATTCTTCACCTTTGCTTATGTCTGATCCAAAAGTTATGGTAAGCTCTCTCGAGATCACTGGGCTTTCAATTAATCCTTTGACTCACACTCCATCTTATTCACACAAACAATACTAGGTTTGTGCATAAGTTTGATCCTAAATGTCATTTTCCTCTCTGTCTTCTAGATGCTTAATATTTTAGGGATGAGAAGGAGCAGAAACACTTGGGTAAGGGACACTCCAGAAGTCATAAACCAAGTGTGCTCTGCAGACTACATTTCAGGTGCCCAAAGGCAAATCTATGCCAGCATTGCTGGTGGGATGCCTTGGGGCTGAGCACAGCCCTGGCAAGGCTGGAGGGCACAGCACTTCTGTGCCATGGGACAGGGTTCATACCCCAGGACAAGCAATGTGGGGAGAGCCCGGACCCCCCTTAGCAGCCCTCCCAGTTACTCTGAGCCTGGTATTTGTCCTGATTATGTCAGGAAAAGAGCAAAAACACAATCACCTCTAATCCCAAAGCCCCTCTTGCTATAGCATGGCTCCTGTGCAATTGTTCCCAGCTTGAATACCACTTCCGCCCATTTTCATGGCTGTAAAGCCCCTCTAAGCATCCCCCCAGAATAATTTAATTAATACACAGCTGGAGCAGAAATAGATGGAATTACATGAATGGTCATTTGTTTGAGTTATTTTGCTGCAAGAACATTGTGCTTTGGAGTTTAAAGGAATCCAGACTTTTGCAGCAAGGATTTAACTTATAAGCAGCGATTTTCTTTACTTAACATCCCAAGGAAAACATCATGCTGATGTGTGTTTCCTTTTAACAAATAGAACCCTTTCATTTCTGAGAGTTTAATTTTCAGTGTTGTGACACTTACACCCATCACAAAGCAGCTGTGCTGGAGCTGGTGGGGTCCTCAGGCCCCCCAGCCTGAGTCAGTCAAGGTAGCAGTAAGTGAAGTGAGCAGAGGGGGAGCACCTTGCACCCTGGTCTCATTAAAGGTGGTCTGTGCAACAGACCTTTGGGATCAGGGAATGGAATAATTGAAAATGGAGGTTGCTGCCAGTAACCAGGATAAAAGCTAATATCTGGGGTAAGGAAAAGGAACAAACAGACAAAGGTGAAATACCAGCACGGGAAATGCCTGTAAGCAGAAAGGTCCAGTTGCTGTGTGATTATTAAGTGTGCATTTCCCCAGAGAAATAATTGCCTTGGATTAAGTGATTTGTAGGAATCAGTTGCTGGGTTACAGGTAGCAAGGAAAGGTGGGGTGAGGGCTGCAGAGGTAAAACAAGCCTTGCAGTAGTTTCCCTTCTCAGCCCCAGGGCCCGGGCAGCTGCCCCGGCCCCGTCAGTGCCTCCCTCCTGCGGCACAGGCCATTTATCGGAGGAAATTCAGAGTTCCGTGCTCCCGGGCGAGTGGCAAGGGTGGGGCTTTCCTGTGCTTGTGGGCTAAGATAACTGGCATTTCTCCCCCCTTTCGTGATTGTTCTTCTGTGCCGTTTTCTATATAATCGTTATTATCATCATAAATACAGATGTTATTCCGTTTCAGTCTGTGCTCTGGGTTTCTTCCTGTTCACCTCTGAGATATCTCTGTCTCTGTGGATGGTTCTTTTGCACATTCTCCCCTCCCTGACACCAGGGACTCTTCTGAGTGATTGTAAGCAGCCTCAGTTTGACAGACTGCACAGCCCCAGTCACACATTCCTCCTGAACTTGCACACTGGAATTTGCAGTTTTGAATAATTGAAGTAAACTGTATGTATTTCATATACAGCTGGAAGAGGAGATAAATCCTCTGAACTCCATTTGCCAGGCAGTCTTTGTTAGGAAGACATTTTCCATGCTAGAAATGTTTACAGCTCCTCCTGCAGAGATAATCAATGGAAGGCTGCAGTCGTCATGTGTCAGCATGTCCTACACCGCAGTCCACAAAGCTGCTGATGTTCTTTGGTTTCCTTTTTTTGGGTGTCCTGTGGCTAAAAGCTTGTCTCCTGGCTGGGAAAAAAAAAAAGAAGTGAAAGGCCACATCCAGTGTACTGTGACCTTGTTGTCATCCTCCTGTTACTATGCCAGGGTCTTCTGCAGAAGAGTCACCACTCAGGATGTATTGGGACACTGCCCCGTGTCACCTCAGCAGGCACATCCTCAGCTGGCAATCCATGTGATTCCTGTAACCTTTGCTTATCCTTCCTTCTGCTGCTTCTGCTTCTCATGTGGACTTTTCCATTCATGCTGCACTCATATCAGCCTCAAGATTTCCATCACAAACCTCTGCATGCCACAAAACATGCTGTAAGTTACTGTGCAACAGAGAAAACCACTTATGTAGGGGCAGGAAATGTGTTATTTTCAAACTCTGCAATCTCCTCTACGCTAGGGTACCTTGGGCTAGTTGAAACTAAATCCACAAAAAGCCAAACCAATTCTAAAGTCAGTGTGAACATAACTTCCAGTTTTGTCTAAAACATTTAAACTTATTGCAATCAGAACAAGCCTTTCTCAGGGCACCCGGTGGGAAGCCCCTGGGGCACAGCTCCCTGTGAGTGCTGTGAGCAGCTGGTGGGGTCGGTTCTCTTTCTCTGGACTGGAACACAGCATTCCCACCACGAGCACTCCCTGCCAGCCTTGGGGGCTGTGACATGCTGCTGCCTGCAGGGACTGAACCAAGGCTGCTTTGCAAGAGCAAAACACCAGTGGGCCATGAAGAGACTGTAGCAATTACAATGTCTGCATGGCCTGACAATGAAACCTCTTGTAAATACACCCTTTTTGATATGGGCACATAACTCATCAACATACCATAAAGATTCAAAATGTACTCGAACTATTAAAAGAGTAAAGTCAAGTTTGGGATCTTTGTGGTGACATATTTAAATGGTATGCTTTGCTCTTGGCTCCAGTATCAGAAAAAAAAGTTTCACACTCGGTGTGAGCAAAGAGCAATTATTCTTCCTGGACCAAACTGAGAATCTGTCTACTGGTACTGACAGGTGACCTGCAGATCCCACGTTCAAAGCTCTTCCATTTTCAGGGTGATTCCTAAGCATTGTAAGTGAATATTTTATTCTGGAAGAGCAACATTAGAAATATGAGCAAAGGTGTAGGCAAATGCCACAGTATTTTAGTTATCTATTTAAATCTCACTTAAGTAGAGAATATGAGACTAATTAGTTAAAAAATGTATTTTGAAGGTATTTTTTCTGTCAGAATTAGTGGGGCTTGTCTGTCTTCAAGTACAGACATCTGATAGTACCATGGTTGTGGGTTCAATCCCTGTATGGGCTATTCACTTAAGAGTTGGACTTGATGATCCTTGTGGGTCCCTTCAAACTCAGAATAATCTGTGAAATCTGTTTGGTCCTGCTTTTTTAATGTTGCCTGTCAGAGTGTGCAGGAGAAAGCTGTGCAGGTCAGTCAGCACACTTAGTGTTCTGGGAAATGATCAATTAGACTCTGATAAGCAGGACTTCCACACTGCTGGGTGCCTGCGTTGGGGCAAGACCTCTCCGAAGGTCTGGCTGCGGACTTTATCAGTAAATAGGAAACACACAGATAACGGCACCGAAAGGAATTCGAGCAGATGGACTCCGCGAAGAGATGCCTGCAGCCCCGCGCTGAGCTGGGAGCGGGCCAGCGTGCGCCGCGAGCTCCTCCGGAGCAGAGGCTCGACGCGTTCCCGAGCTCACGCGGGACCCCACCGGCACGTGTGAGGGAAGCCCCCGCACGCCCCCCCGGCCCTGCCCGTTGCCCCGCGGGCCCCAGGCGGTGCAGCCCGGCAGGGGCAGGGCCGGGGCGAGGCGGGCGCCCCGCGGCCCCTTCAAATAGCGCTGCCCGCGGCCGCGGCGCGCACGAGCCGCCTCGGCCAGCGCGGGGAGCGCAGTCGCACCCCGCCCCGTTCCTGCCCGCGGAGCCCCCGGCACAGGCAGCATGACTACCGGCGGCGCTGGAGATCCTGGGGCTGGGGCTTGCGCATCCTGTCTGGTGGCGTGATCCTGGCCTGCGGGCTGCCCATGTGGCAGGTGTCGGCCTTCATCGACGTGAACATCGTGGTGGCGCAGACCATCTGGGAAGGGCTGTGGATGAACTGCGTGGTGCAGAGCACGGGGCAGATGCAGTGCAAGGTGTACGACTCCATCCTGGCGCTGCCGCCCGAGGTGCAGGCGGGCCGGGCGCTCACCGTCGTCGTGGCGCTGCTGGGGCTGGTGGCGCTGATGGTGACCGTGGTGGGCGCGCAGTGCACCAACTGCATCCGGCCCGGCAAGATGAAATCCCGCATCGTGATCGCCGGCGGAGCCATCTACATCCTCTGCGGGGTCCTGGTGCTCGTCCCGCTCTGCCTTGGTTCGCAAACATCGTCATCAGCGACTCTACGACCCACACCGTGCCGCCGTCCAAGAAGCGGGAGATGGGGCCGCGCTCTACATCGGCTGGGCGCGCACGGCCCTGCTGCTCTTCGGGGGCTGCCTCATCTGCTGCTGCTCCTGCTCCCAGCGCGACGAGACCTCCTTCCCCGTCAAGTACTCGGCGCCGCGGCGGCCCACGTCCAACGGCGAGTACGACAAGAAGAACTACGTCTGAGCGGGGCCGCGCCGCTCTCGGCCCCGCGGGGACACGGACACACGGCCGCGGGCCCGCCGGAGCGCCCGCGCTCCCCTTTGCCCGGAGGCTCTTCCAAAAACGGGCACCCCCGTGAAGCGGCGGCCCCGGGCAGGGCAGCGCCCGGCGGGTCGGGCCGCTCGCTGCGGCAGCGCGTCGCCGGCCGGGGTGACCGAGCGGCCGCGGCACCGCGGGGCAGCACACGGGACATCCCTCCGGGCCGCCGCCCGCCCGGCTCCAACCGCTCACCGCGCCGTGCCCCGGCGATGCCCCGAGATCTTCGTGAGTACTTCGGCCGCCGGTGCCTCTCGGCTGCTGGGACCGGCTGGGACCGGCGTCGGGTGTGCGCTGTCGCCCAGGAGGAGATTCCCATCCGCGTTCTCCCTCCTGAAAGCCCGCGTCTGGCGGCTCCCGCTGCGGCTTTAACTGAGTAGGGGGGTTTTGATCTTCTGTTTGGGCAACTAAACTAGGGATCCTGTCCAAAGCATGGCACTAACCTTGATCCTTAATCCCGCTGTTGTTTGGAGAAAGGTATTTGACTTTCTTCATTTGTTTCAGTCCCTCAGAGAAGTGAGTTGGTCTGTGTGTCTTTGAGACCTTGAAAGAGATTTCAGGTGGTTGCTGTCCTTTAGTGGAGTACAAACCAGATTACACCAGGTTGCCCCTTGAGGTTCTTCATCTCCTCTCCTCCATCAGCTTATGCTCTGTTTTTACTTGAATATGAACTCATTGCCAGAATTATCCGAGGCCTAGATTCAGAGATCTGGGAGATCACTCTATGTCCTGGCTCCAGCAGGGCCTCTGCTCCTCTCATCTGCACTACAGGAGACTGGAAGCATAAAAATTGCCCCAGATACTGATGGTTGGGGGGGGTGATGCTTTTGTGGCCTTCTTGCCAAGCCCCGCTTGCTGCCAATTTTGAATTGTGTGCTCAGTTGGACGTGCACTTGGTTGGCTCCCCACGATGATTTTGTTAACACGTGCTTTCCTTCATTTACCAAATCAAGCAAAAAATTGCTAGAAGAATTTTACCAAAAATATCTTGACTGAGACTTTATGTCAGCTGATCAGGAGATGTGAAGTCCTGGCTCTCACAGCTCTCAGCTCCTGTGCCTTGCCTGGTAACACACTGCAGACTGGAAGGAAGACACATCGGGCAACATAACTCTAATTTTCTGAGCTCAACACCTGCAGAAATTTGCCACAGCCCGGAATACCAGCTTACACTTTTCCATTTTACACTGCAGAGACAAACGTTTTTTCAAGGGAGGGGTTAGGGGGATGTGTGAAACTCCTCCACAGGAGTTACTTGTACATCAGCACAGGATCCTGCTCCCGCCCGTGGCAGCCTCTGCATTGCCATAAGGAGATTTCTGCCAAGAGCCAGTGAGGAAATGTGCTGTTTCTGTTCCTCAGAACACAACACTACAACCTCATGGGTCCCTCAGAGTCGTGTAGCAGTACAGTGCACACCTGACCTGAGCATTAACTCTTATCTTTCTGATATCTCCGAGACTGGTGGACTAATCATAACTGTGGGTCTGTGACAGATTGACATGGACTGTGTTCCTGCCTTGCTTAGCAAACTTAAAACCCCGGGGGTATCAACATGTTCACAGACCAGAATGAGAGACTAAAGCCTTGCCCCTGCAAATTGTGATGTTGAATATTGAGCACATGATTTACCCTTTTAAAGATAACTGCTTTCAGTTTTTTAAGACATAAATAGCAGGGTCTGAGCCCATCAGAGAACACAAAAGCAGAGCAATATGTCTACAGTTAGGTTTTTTTCTATAAAGAGGTGCAGTTCTTATACTGCCTGCATTTAAATAAAAGCTGTAATATTTTTGTTATGATGTGATATGTAGTTTTGGTACAAGAATGAAATATTCCATATTTCATCATTTCAACTTTTTTAAACAGTGTAACCTTGTAAACCTTGTAAAAATGTATTTAAATGCATATATTTTGCAAGAAATCTACCAAAGTTGGCTTGCTATGTGGTTTGGTGCCTTTATTTGTTTCATGATTATTTTTTACTTTAAATGATAATGTCCAACTGCATTTGTCACCCAGCCCACAGACACACTACACCTTCACTCAGAGCTCTCTGATGTCCAGCAGATATCAGCCCAAATCCTGGACCTTGCTCTTTGGTCTCCAGTTAAAGAACTAAACCCCCCTGACAGATGTGTCTGCACGTCTCTGTAGAGCAGAGCCTTCAGAAGTGCTGCAGAATTTGGGGTCTGTCTGAAAGATTAGATCTTTCTGGACAGTGCTGCACTAGAATTTCAAATCGAACCAAAACTGGTGTCTGTGGTAGAGGGAGGGAAACCTACACCTTAGAAGGGAATTTTCTTCAACAAGCCAAACTTCTTGATACGTTTCTTTGTGTCATGGCAGGGCTGGATCCTCTTGTAACCAAAATCTGAACCAATTACACAACAAGAGCTCTTGGAAGAAGCCAGTGCTACCTGTGCATGTGCTGCCAGACACAGCATCATCCTGCCACAATAACTCACTGCTGGTGGAACAAGGTTTTGCTGAGGTCAGTGGGACAGCACCCAACAATACTGCAGGAAGTGGGGCCCATCTTTGAAAATGTTTTTGTATTTAATCTCATCCTGCTTAGTTGTCACTGTGCTTTACAAGATAACCCAGATGTTACTGTTACCAATAGCACTGGCTTCGAGGTAAAAGTCAGCTGGTTTGCCCTATGATTTGTTTTCTAAGAGCAAAGACCTGGACCTGAACTGAAAAGCTTGGAACTGCTCAGGATCAGGCCTGAACCTCACCCCAATGAAAAGCCTATAGCACTTGTTTACTATTTTTATTTTGTATTTATGTTTCTCATAAAAATAAAACCATGTAAACCAATCCCTGAGCAGGGGTGCTGTTTTTTCGTGGAAGACACTGGATTGTTTGGGCTCAGGAAGATGGGTGTGAGTGACATTGGTGCCCAAAGGGCAGCCTTGCCCTGGGCTACCTTTGAGGGCAGAGCTGGGCCACCCCTGGGGGAGAAGAAAGGACTGCTCCCTCCAGAGCAGGCAGCACCTCAGCTCTCCACTGAACCCCAGACAAAAGAGAGCAAGTAGCAGCAGTTGGTCTTGTGATGTGAGCACATTAGGAAGTGGAGTGTGAGCCCCAGCTATTTTCAGAACAGCTCTAAGCTTGAAGCTTTTTAAGCTTTCAATTCCTACACGTTTAAACTAAAAGGCAAAAAAATCCTGCTGCTGCTTGGATCAGCCTCAACCTGACCAATACCCTAATCCTTTCTGCCAACCATTTATTTTTTTTGAAAAGTGTATTCAAGCTGGGGAAAAACATTTTCACAGATGCAGCAGAATAGAACCCACAAAAATAATGACTGGTAAAGGAAACTGTCCAGGCTAATTGCTAGTGGAGAAACTTGCCTAAGTCACATGACTGCCAGGGAGGACTTTCAATATTTTGCAGATTACTTTTTTGCAAGATTTTCAAGCTTTTCTAACAAACTGTAGCTTTAAAAATGAAGAAAAAACGTCTTCAAAGCCTTCATTTCACAGCATTCTTGCCAGCTGGGTTGAGATTAACAAAAGCTCCTTGCCACCCTCCCATTGCTGTGCACATGCTGAGCTGCAAAAAGGGTGTCTGTCAGCTTGGCCTTTGTCCTGCTAAACGAACCATTTCATAGTTATGAATTTGAAAGTAACCTGCAGTTCATACCCTGCAAATCTGGTTAGATCCTGTCTGTGCAAAGAAGGGAAATGCAACAGGCAGAGGGAAAAGGAAGCTCAATCAGTCACGTTTGCTGCAGGATGTTTAAGGAAATGTTTCCTTTTCCTGCACAAAGATGTTTGTTGGGCATCTGCTCTTTAGGACATACTGCAACATTTTACCCTCGCTTTTATAAGTCTGCTTGGTAAGACACTGTAAGTATTCCTGCTGTATTAGATTAACTGGGAGAGAGCAGATGAATTCAGGACAAATACTGCCTTTGTTGTCTGTAGCCTGATTATGGTAGGACAAATCAGTCCAAAAGCAGAGCCTCAGGAGGGTCTCATATTTATATTTTGGAAATAACTGAGTTCTGTCACTCCTGTTCAGATCAGACCTTTGTGTGTCTGTGTGTGTGACTGCTCCAGACTGTTCCTTGCTGACTCTCTGCAGGAACAGGCTCTCTGTCTAGAAAACCCCTCCTTCCCCCTGCAATCTTCAGTTATAAGAAAAGGACAATTTCAACCACTGCCTCACTGATAAAACCTCCCATGGCAACAGCAGGGCCTCTGCAGTTGCTTGGATACACAAGCCTTGCATCACCTTTTCCTTTCCTGAGACACAGATTGAGACATCATGAATCAATTTAAGTGTCTTTTGTCTGGGGCATTTGGGGATTTTGTTTACAGCCCCGAGCCTCCCCCTCCTTCCAAAGCTCACCATGTAGCTTCGAGCCACAGTCTGGCAGGGAAAGGTGGTAGTAGCAGGACTCAACATGGAAGCACAATGTGATGCTGAGGGCACCTGCCCAGGGCTCGTGCCAGTCTTCTCCCTGCACCCTGGCCACTCGTACACTGCCCTGAGGCAGAGCTCTGCCTGCACTTTGGGTGCTGATCACCCTGTTTAAACAAGCTGGGGATGATGGGGGAGCACATCACACAAACTTTACCACTTATAACGTGAAAATACTCATCAGCATCACAGTCTGGCTTAAGAGTTACATAAAAAAATGAATATATGAATGAGCTTGGATGTTAAACATCCTGAATAGAGTTAACTGATACATTTACTGAACTACTGCCTTTAGCTACTTGATTTGAGAGCAGTGAGATCATACAGCATGGGGAACTGTACCTACAGCACTAATTAAAGCAAAGAACAGGCTTTGAAACCACTATCTAGCTGTTTTGGTTTCAGTTTACAAAAGGACAAAATTGAAAAACACACCTAACTCCACAACCTACAGTCTTTTCAACAAGGCATACAAATCTCATTACATTAATAATGGAGAGTAAATAACAAGACCACCTCCAGTACCCAGTATAGAACAGTACAAAAGGACTTTGATTAACTAGAAAACCAGGCAGAAAATAAAATAAGCTGCATTTTGTACTTTGATACTCCTCAGAGCATCTTGAATGGCAAGGGACGCTCCCATTGACTCAAGCCCTGGCAGCAGCTGACAGGGAATTCAAAGCAGGTACAAGGTGTTCCTGAAGCCCAGCTGACATGTCATTCACACAAGTTATTATTTCTTTTGGGGAAAAAAGGCTTAGTTTAGGCAGGCTGAAGTGCCTCAGTGCTATTATGGACAGCAGTAGTGGTGGATCCATCCCTTGCTACACCTCAGCTCCAAAGCCAGGGCAGTTCCCTCCGGGTGGACCCTCCAGGCTGCTCCAGCCCCGCAGAGTTTGCTCTGGTGTGCACAAACACAGTAAAGGACACCAAGCCAGCTCATGTTTATTTACAGTGGAGAACAAAAGTAAATGTTTAAAATAGCTGATTTTTCCAGGCAAACAGCAGATAAACCCTTTCAAAAGTGACTCAGATCCAGAGAGCAAGCTGTGAACTCAGTGCCAGCTGTAACACCCTGTGCATCACTGGCCACATCCTGCAAACGTTCCATGGGGGCACAGGTTAGGTCTTACACATTGTACCACCAGCTGTGCCACAATGAACATTTTCTTTTAAGATGAGCAGAAGATTCCCATGGGTCTAACAAATGCACTAAAAGCTAAGAGATGCACCAAACCAGATCCTTCAACAACAATTTTAGTGTAGTAGCAAAAATAATTTGCAATGTTAAATGCACTTTGGATTTCAGCTGCCTGTGTTCTGAAGCTTCAGCCCAGCAGGTTATCTGACAGAGCTCAGAGTGACATTCCTCTTGGTCTCTCACCAGGTACTGTGACAGCTATTCTAACCACACGTGGGTACCTGTGGGCTCCATTCCCACTCTCAAACACATTCTGAGCTGAATCCATCCCTCTCTGTTACACTGACACACAACTCATTAGCATCAACTGTATTTGTTATCAGAACACTTCCACAGAAGGTTAAACCCTTAGAGAATTTAGGTTTGGGCACAAAAGATCATTCAGGAAAGAAAAATAGGCACTTCTTGACAAGAGCATATGTGAAATCTCAAAATGGTCCGATTCACTTTCAATACAGCTTCACATATTCGAGGGATTGGGGAAAAAACCAACAATCTCAGTTCTTATCGGGGCTAACAAGTGCCTAGCACGGCAGAATTCCTGCTTGTGTGTATTTTTAGATTACTCTTCCAGTTTTAATGTTCTGTCCTTATTGTGTATCTTTTGTTAGAATTAGGATATCTGCTGCAGCAGCCTGGATAACCTTTAGCCTGAGCTACAAAACCTTTAACAGTTTCCAATTATAACAGCAATCTTTCATTCTATAATGCAAATAAACCCAAATGTTATCTCCACACAGAAGACTCACCAGAATACCCAATGACTGCAGAATGATTTCACCATTTTTTTCCTCTATAATTTCCTGCTATTATTTCATTGGAGATGACTGCCAAGATCCAAGCAACATAATACATTTCACTGTTTACAT
The DNA here is from genome assembly GCF_001715985.3 of Manacus vitellinus. NCBI lineage: Eukaryota > Metazoa > Chordata > Aves > Passeriformes > Pipridae > Manacus > Manacus vitellinus. The sequence goes on from NW_021940379.1 coordinate 8,865,343, forward strand.
TTACTTTATTTTTGTTATACTGTTGGCATTTTAAAATGTTGACATGTAAGACTGAAGCTTTAAAAATTTAGCATCTACTTGAATCCATTAGGTTCTTGGAACCTCAACTTATTTTTCAGCTGTCCCATTTTCTCCTGATTCGTTTGTCCTGTCCAGCTGAGAATATCTATATGCCCAAATACCTGCCAATTTTTTAAAAGTCCTAACTCCCACAGATTGTGCCATGGAAGAGAGGTTTTTGTTGTTCAAAAAGATATAAGTCACACTGATGTCTTTTTTCAGATACATGGAAATAATTTCTCCATGTAATCTTTGTCTGTCTGTAACAAGGTGGATCGAGGAGCAGTGTAGAGAAAGAGCTATTTGCACTGGGTGTTTTGGAAGAAACCAGACAAAGGCACTACTAAATAGATACTGGATTTTCCCAGAAGCCAAAATCATACTAAAAGGGTAGGGGTAAAATGCTGTTGTTTGGATAATATTGAAAGAGACCCCTTGTCTAGTTGGGGTTATTAATGACCACAACTATCCAAGTCATCCATATCATCATTACAGTGTCCCTCCTAAAGGAAAGCTCTTATCCATGGCATCCTGCCCAGATTCCTCCAGAGCTGATTACATTCTTTGTAACGTGCACTTTTAGTTCAGCCCAGCAATCCTGCCTTCACACCTGGACACTGTCTGGGCTCATTCCATGCTGCCATCTGCCACAAAGGCTGATCATCAGTGCTGGGAAGAACAGTCCCTGTCTCTTGCCTCTCTCACAAGGTGATAGATTTCTTGGCTTGCTGTCTGCAAAATGCATTCACAGCCTTGCAGAAATGGCTTTTGGCAGATTGCAATGCAAGTATTGAGCTCCACTGGTGTAGAAAGCAAGTCCACATCAAAGGCAGGGTGGGAGGGGGCAGTAAATTGTAAGACAAAGTTTTTCACCCTCAGTAGTTACTGAAGTCTGAGTCATGTCACAATATGGAATTGAGAATTTCAGTTTTAGTATCTGTTGCTACCCAGGAATTTGTGCTATGAAGAAAAGGGCAAACTGCAATTCTTCTCCTGAACCAAAATGTCTTGGGCCTGTCCTGACCCAACACTGCATTTTGTCCCTTCTGTAAGGAAAGGATGGGGATGGGCATATCAAACACCTGCAGACCAGACACCTCAGCCACCCTGGCAAAGTCTAGAATCACAAGAATAACAAAGCTACAGAGAAGGTTCCAGACAGAACTGAAGGACCATTGTCTCAGAAAAGATGTGACAGCAAGCAAAGAACAGCAGTGATGAAACCCAAGGGAACAGATCCCACAGGATCAGTCATGGACCAGCCACAGTCTGTCCCCTCCCTTGCACTGACACATTTGCTGCAAGGAGGGCACTGGTTAAGGACACCAGCTGGCTGAGAGCAAACCCACAGAAGAATAAGCAGTGGTTTTCTCTCTGCCCACCCTCTGAGCACTCCACACAGCAACACGGGCAGGCAGGACAACAAACACAGGAGCGTTTCAGCTGCTGGGGAATTTCACTGCACGACCTCAAAGTGAGTTTGAATCAAACAGAAGGGTCTTAATGCAGAGGAATAAAAAGAAAAGTCATAATGAAAGTGCTTCATAATGAGCAAAAGTGGGGTAAGACACGACCCTGCTGTAGGCACCAAGCTGAGTGCCCGGGGAGACAGGAAAATACAGACACTGCACCCTGACAAATGGTAACAGGAATGAGTCTGGCAATGGAGAGTGTTTCCAGGGCAGAGGCAAAAACTAAAGAGCTCAATTAACTTAAAATGCAAACGTAAAACTAAAATTGATCTGTTTCAGAACCGTATCCAAGTTGAAGGTACAATAAGAAAGGGTTTTTAACAGACTAGAAAGCAGTACACAGAACAGTGTGTGGGTAAGGTGGTGAGTGTCCTGGACAGGGAGGGGGCTTTAAGACTGATTTCAGCAACATACATGTTTTTTGTTCTAAAAAACAAAAGGATAGAACTAATATGAGTGATTGGACACCAGATAAAACCCAGCACAAGTTCCTAAATACAGATGGCATGACATGAGACTTGATACTGCTTAGCTAATTACTAATTGATCTGTCACAGTCATGTCCTTTTGGGTCCCTGTCCCTTTGAGTGAGGCTCTCTCTAACATCCTCCCTGATGAAGGAAGAAGGTGAGGCAAAGAGGAAGCAAAAGCAGTTTGAGGTTTAATGAAATAAAAGACCACAAATATGTGCTGAATAAGGAAAAATGAGGGGTCATCACATTTTTTTCCTAAGGGCTGTAATCAGGGAGGAGGAGGAGTAGCAGCAATTCCTAAATAGTTTCTGCCAAGTCAGTGCAGTACTCTTGGAGCCACACACTGTATGCTGTCTTGGAAAGGATCAGACAAGATACCCTTTCTAAAAAGGAATAATTTATTGCTTATTTGGAGATAGTGGAACAGATGAGTGAGCAGATAGATTCATATGTGGAGACTTGTCAGAATGGGACATTGGCCAAGAGCACAAACAATATCTATGTTTGCTGGCAAAAATTCCCCATGAAGAAGAGAGTTGAGAGTTTATTAGATAATATGAGAAAAAAAGAAAGACAAGCAATTAAGACAAACAATGCTGGCATCAGCTTTTAACCATTCCAGAAAAGATATATCTCTTCCAAAAAGATCTTGTTGGCTCCTATCATCCATTTGTGCAAAGAGATGGGGGTTTTCAGACTGGCTGGCTGGTCCCCGTGCTACATTTCATTCCCCTTTTGTTGCAGAGGCAGTTTAGTGGGACTATCCCATTCCCTTTCCTTGGTTATTCACAGCAGAACCTTTCACTTAGCATTTCTAACAGCCATGTAGTGCTGTCATCTCAGGAAATGCCTGGCTGTATTCACTGCTAAATCAGGCAGGAGTCGTGCTGGCAATTCAAGGAACACCTCATCAGAGGGAAAAAAGCAATTGCTGCTGAGCTATTGTTTTCCATTTCATTTCACACACTCAAAGAGCTCTGCTGACCACCCAGTGGGTGCCCTGAAACACAGCTTCCAAGACACCTTCCTGAGCTAGAAAGGCAAACCGGATTTACTGCTGGCCCTCTATTGTTACTCAGTCTCTCTTTTCCTGTTAGTTCTTTATTTTCTATTTTTGCACTTCACCCTGTCATTTTCAGCCCTTTTCAGGTTCCCTTCTCAGTTTTGTATGCAACAGTTGGAAAGCTCTGTCTCTTTGACAATGTGCTGTGCTCAGGGAGTTGGCTGAGGGGATATTCTACAGTAGGAGCCAGCAATTCAGTGTGAGTCAGAAAAATGAGTCAGAATTCAGTAGCCTTTGCAGGGAAAAAGTCTCATAAAGAGGATGTGTTCATTAAGTTATTGTTCTAACTGCTCTGTCCTTAACACTGATATCAGCTAATCTACTCACACAGCTCCACTGCAAGTGGAACCAGCTGAAACAACAATCCTCTTCCCCTTCTTCATGTTCATGGAGCAGCACAGACTGGATTTGCAAAGCAGGTAACCCTATCCAACAGCCCTGCATGAGCAAATGCTGGTTTTCTGGGTGTGAACAAACTACTGCCAAATAACAGGAAAAGAAACCTAAACACTGAGGGAGGTTCAGCCCTTTGGTAGGAAGAATGGAAGGTAGTTCAGCGAAACATTAGAGACGGATAACACGGGCAGGAAAACCTCAGGAGGAGAGGAAACAGGCAGGCAGAGGGAGACTGCAGGATGGTTTGGCTTGTCCTCAGGGTGTTTTAGGGGGACACTCTTTCCCTCCCTAGAACAGACATGTGCATAAGGGTCTTGAAAGGACTGTGCCCAATTTTTCAAAATGCAACTTTTACACAGTCCAGAAGTGGTGCTGCTCTGACAGCACACACTTGCAGTGCCACTAACCTAAAGAGCAATGCATTTTAATGACAACAACTATAAATAATGAAGAACCTACTGGGGTTTTTGTGGTTAGAGTAGGAAACATTTTCAGCCATGAAGATTTTGGCAAATGAGAAAGTGAAGCTTGAGATGACAGATGCTGCCTTTAGTGACTTAAACTTCCCAAGGAAGACACCACTATGAGCACTGAGTGTTGAACTAGTCTAGTACTAGTTATCTGAACCGTTGATTTTAGATTAAATGAAACCTGAATATTGATCTAACCTAGTAAGCAATGAACTCCTAACTGAGGCAGTCAGACATGGGCAGTGTAAATGCACTGAACATCCTCCAGCTCTGTTTAGAAGGCATTTCTCTGAGCAGTGCAGTGTGTGCAGCGTGGCACCCACCAAACCTCACCCCAGAATTCCCAGCTAAAGCATCGGGTTGCAGAATTGTATTACAGCACTAGTTCTGCAACTGTCAAGGTTGAGATCTTGTTTCCATTTACTTGTGAATTCTTCTCCATGCTCTAGGGTCTGCAGGACACCCTGAACAGCCTGGAGAGCAGGCTTGGCTCAGGAGACTGCAGGGCAGCAGCATCCCAAATCCGCCAGCGGGTAAAGGAAAGCTCCCCAGACACCTCCCCACCATGAGGGATCAGCCAGACACAGCCCAAGGCTCTCTTGAGTTTCTTGGAACTTGACAGTTCACCATCGGAAAAGCTCAGAAGAAAACTGTTTGGAGAGCATCTCTTTTTATTTATTTAATTTATTAATTTTAACAGCTTCCATATAATGTAACACTCCCAGTTAAAAGAGACTTCCCTGAAGGAAACACAGCAGCCTCAGGAAAACACTTACAATGCTAATTTTCTTAAAGATGAATGTCATCCTGCACAACAGGGAGAGGAAATTTTGGTCAGTGCCTGTGTCTGAGCAGAGGAACACGGGAGGGGTCCAAGGTCAGCTCAGAGCTCAGAGCATGCTCAGCCCAGAGCTGCTGTTCACAGAGTCTGTTCTGGGGGCATAAGGCACATGGCCTTGCACAGATCAAGAATGTTGCCCTTTTTAAAGGCAGATTCTTCACCATCTCTTTAGAGCTTTGTCCTGCCAACCGCCCCAGCCCAAATCCTGTGACTTTTCAGGTGATCTATTTGTGACAACTGCAACAGCAGACACAAACCAACACGATCCTAAAAGCACCAATAGTTTCTCAACATCATCCCTTGAAGCAGAATAATTGTAGGTATTCATACAGCATTATAAGATTATTTGCTACCTCCTAATATTAAAAATATGCCATGCTGATTAGACCTACTTTGGCAGTATTTTAAAAATACAGACCAGGTCTCTTAGAGGAATGACTTAAATAATCAAGTCCTGTTTATTCCCCTCTTCTGAAATGCCACCAAAAAGGAGGCTGTAACCCACCAAAGAGGAGCTTTTCCCAAGCCACAGAAGGGAGTCATACCCCTCTCTCTACCTCCACTTATCCTAGACTGTATCAACTTGAAAATGAACTTATTTAGAGACAAAGGTCATTCCTTCCAGTTCTGCAATGTTATGTGTAACATAATACAGAAATACTAAGGAATGCATCAATCCTTTGAAAAGAGCTACAACTTCAAATATTCAGGCAGACTGCTATGGCAGACAGTTGCCATAAGACAGTGTAAGAACCTGACATGTATCCTACAGTCTTGTTATTTGAGTCCTGAATTACTACACTGACCACAACGATGCTTAAAGAAAATACCATTTTACATTTCCATTCCTGATCCAGCCAGACTCTCAGATCAGACAGCAGGTCATTATTAATGGCATACTTATTTCAAGAGCCCCTTGGTGACTTCTTTCAGCAACTAAAAACACACCAAGAGCTGACTGTCCCTGTGAATTCTTTCCAATTCAGTGGCAGGTACCTCCGATTTTCCACTGACATGCTGCAAATGAATGATTAAATGAAAGTAAATTCCACTGAGCTAAACAGTGGAAAGAGACACCAACACTCTGTCAGACTTGGGGATGGCAGCAGTTTGCAGACAGTTGAGTAAAGGATCCCTTGCCTGCTTTGTATGTGTTTGACCTTTGTGTTGCTTCTCTAATTCTGCTACCTTCTGAATGACAAAATCAAAATGCAATTGCTGGAAGAGAAGGAGAGTCCAGTCTGAAATGAAAGCTCATATAATTTGCTTTCCCTAGTGAATGTTCTGCAGTATTTCCTGCGGAGAAAGTGTTTATAACCCAAATGCTTGAGCATAAAGGTGGCACTTTTGAGCTCCACCCTGGGCAGCATTTTTTTAGTCCTTGAATCTGATCCAAAGGGAACTTTCAGTACCACCTTGAAGCCAACAATGGTACACAAGAGCCAAGAGGGACTTCAATTTTTCCATTTAAAGAAACAAACATTTCACTGCTTTCTTTCCCTCTGACAAGCCAGACTTACTCACAAAGGAACTTTCAAAGGAATGTTTTCAAGAATATTCCTTCTATGAGGGAATCAAAACCATGGTGACTGACAGGTTACACATAAAATCAACAATCAAATGAGGTTGTTTACTGCTCTGAGAACAGTCCTGGGGTTTTATGTTCTGATTCCTCCTCAGCTGTGATTACTCCACTTCCCTTTTAGTAAATCCTGCTCTGCACTACTCCCATCTTCACAAGTTAGCACACCCTGAGTGGTCAATTCAACTCAAAGCCATCTTCAAAGAACTGCCCTACAAAAGAGACTTGATTTTAAAACTTCCTCTTTCAGACCTTACAACTGAGGTACTCCAGACTAGTGATTAGTGATCTCTCCAGGAGAGATGTGATGTTTTATTTCTTTTGTATTTATGGACAAGAGAGGAGTGGAAATGCTGTCCTGAAAACATGAGTGAAAAAAGCGAAGCCGAAGAATGAAAGATGTCTTGGAGCATTAGTCAGTTTTCCCTTTATATTTAAGACATTGGGATCACAGATCCAACCATGGCACTCCTAAGGCCCTTTTCCTGCCAGCACTCCCTTGGGGACGTTGGATTTTACCAAACCAACGAGCTCTCCCACAGGCCAGTCAGCATTTCAAGGCTGCAGCAGCTCTCTGGGATCCTGTCAGGTTTGTAAGTGATGATTGCTATCCACTAACATCAACTCAAACTGATGACAGAGCTGATAAAACATCAGACTGAAACATCTCTGATGTACTGCTTCTGCCAGAAAAGAAGGGTAGAAACTACAGAGCATCAAGTAAGTCAGCAGTTGGCAGGGTGGAAGAAGCACTAAAAAGCTGTAGTTTTTCCCCCAGTTTCTGGCCAGGCTGCAGATGTACTCACTAAAGATATTGCACAGGCCAGAGTTGTGCAAGGATCTGGGAGGAAGTCATTCAGATTCCCAGATAACCACTGACAGCTCCCAAACCCACAGAAAGCACACCTGGCCCAGGATGTCCTTGAGCACAAGGACTGGGAGAGCTCTTGTTTGTCTCTGGAAGGAAGCAGCACGTGCAGCTGCTTTGTTTCCATACATTTCCCCAGCACCTGCTTTTGACATTAGAGAGGCAGCACTTAGTGGCCCACTGGCCTCCCCCCATGCCTGTTACTGCCATGGTTCAAGTGGCACAGACCCAGGGACTCTTTCAGACAAGAAACTTCTAATATCCTTTAATTTTTCTGTTTTTTTTCCTGAAGAGAAATAGCAAAGGAGGTAAGAATTAATTCTTACCCACTATGCAACCATGACAAGGTAAGTAAGTCACTACAATTCTTTTGTGGAGTGATTCACTTTAATTCCAATCAAATGAGGTCCTTACTGTGCAATTTCAATTATGTTCAAATTTATCACCCCATAAAGAAAACTGCCATGAATCACTGAGCAGGAATGGTATAAATCAGCTTATTCAGCTACTTCAGTACTTTGGTATTTAAAGATTTTCATTATTTTATTTTGCTAAAAAAACCTAAAACCTTTCAAAGGATTTGTTTCATACTTTTATTGGTCTCTAAAGCAGATTAGCAGTGCAGAAATAATTTGAAGAGCTGATTAGGAGGCTACAATTACAGCAAGCAAATACAGTGAAAGAAGGAGTTTCTGCAGCTTCAATACAATCCTCAGGGAATGTTTCTATCTGCATTCAGACACAGGTGGAATATCACTGTACATTTAGAGGCTAAGTTGATTTCTTAGTGCTCTATTTCTTTTAAAATGACTTGTTAGAGCCACATTTTCTGTTTGGGAAGAATCACTCAAACCCATAATTATCTCTTCATGAAGAGATGTCAAGAGTTCTTGGCACAGTCTCTGTCCAGCACTGAGCTGTAAGAAATGCTCACTTCACCCAAGCTACACAACAGTTTCTATGGGTCACTCAAACCACTGAGTCACTGTTACTGAGCAGAACTGCTCCACAATTTCCTCATACAGTGATTCTCCAGGTAACAGTAACATTTCAATCTACAAATTCTATAGCACAGAACAAACTACATAAGGACCATCTGGTTCCACTGCACATATTGTAAAGTGCTGGCATGCAAAAGTTTTATCTACTGGCAAAAACTTCTTCAGGTGTCTGTGTAGATTTACTAACTTTCTTTTCACACAGCATTCTACATTCCTGACTGATTTATGGCCACATTTGGGTGGCCTTGGGGTCAATTCCACAGCTGATCAATTCTAAAATTTGCAAAAGCATTCTCAGCACTTCCAGTACTCTTGGGGAAAATAGAACCTTAAAAACCAGCAACCCCCTGAAAAAAACAATAAAGAAGGGACAAGGAAAGTTTGTATTTCACATTACACATCTGTTTGGTGAGAGAACCTGCCAGGATAGCCATTGCCAACACATCCCAGCATAAAAACCACCTCCCACTTCTCATCCTCCCAGCATGATGCAATATGCTGAAGAGAAAAGGTGCATGTGCATGAAAACTGTTCATTTCTCAAACACAGGAAATATCTGTATTTATCACAACAGCAGGAGAACCCAGACATGCCCTGAAAGGGGAATGGAGTAAATGCATAAAGTCCCAGGACAGGGACAGGGCAAGCAACAGCAATGAGTGATTTGCTGAGGTGAGATGAAGGGGTTCACACAGATTCTATACAGAGGGTAGAGGAAAAAAAATAAGATAAAGGTAATAAAGATAAAGCTTACTCAGGTACCTATCAAAACTACTCCATGTACTGAAAACACAAAGATTTGCAGTAACTAAACTGAGATGTTATGTGCCCATGCCTTTTGAGGCCTCCTCACAACAATCTTTTACTGTCTAAAAGTCTTGTACAGGGAGAAAATTGGCAATTTAGGTGTTTGTTTAGGATTTCCTGATAGATGGCCACTGAACCATGAGAGTTGCAGGATGTGTGAGAGCTTTCATGCCCTTACTGAGCACACAGACTGTGCAAGTGAGACCTGAGTACACTGAGAGGTCTCTGAACACATTGTGTTTGCTTGGAAGCCACATTGTATTTATATTTTTGTCTGATATGTACTTCTAGAGGCATGAAAGTCCTACATATCTGATGGGGCTGAACTAGTTACAGTCATTCAGTGCTGTGGAAATGGCTGTGATTCTGCTGTGACAAATAAATGATTTTCCTCCGTTTCTCTTGAACTTCACCCCCTCAGCAGTCTGCAACTGAGAGATAAAGTGAATATATTTCAAAGTGCACTTCAGTGTCACACAGACTCCTACTTTTTACACTGCTGTCAGTGTTCAAAAAACAACAGAAACATCTGTTTCCACCTGCAGAGACTCAAAGCACAGTAAGTGCTTCAGAAATGTGGCAGAATTACTGTATGCTGTGTACAGGCAAACCCCAAACTGTGCTGGTAAGGAGGAATATCATTTATTGCCAGTGCTATCTAGTAAATATACAAAACCAAAGGGTAGCATTATGTTTCATCTTAGGAAGCACAATTTTTTGGCCATCTCAGCTTGGCACAGGGATTTTATTCAGATAAGATGACAACATATAAAAAATTAAAAAATCACTTTTGTTTGAATAAAAATATATAGTTTAATTAGGTTTCTGTTGGCTACATTTAAATCATGTGTAATATTAAATTAATCTGTATTAAAATATGTACAAAATTGATGTAATGATGCATAACCTTTAGATACTCCTTATAATACATGAAAACATTGAAGTCACAGAGAATTCAAGTAAACATTGCAAGAAGAAAAGAATTCCAAATGTACACATTTACACACCCACCAATGCACAGCAGGTTAAGGTCAACAAGCCATTTCATTTCATATGACCAAAGTAAAATGAAATCTGTTATGGAACAGAATCATCATAGTACTTTAGACTCTTTCCAGGAAAATTATTCCCAAAGTCAAGCTACAATACCCTATCACAATGCACGACTAAAAAGGCTTTATTAACACTGGAATTCCTCAAATTTTTCATTTGGTATTTGGCAGTTACTCAGTATTTGGATTTTAAAAGCCCTAAAATCTTAGAACTTGTCTCACAAGACAATTCTTTTAACTAAACTACACGAGTTCAACCCCACAGTACCAAAAACAGTTTCAACATTCTAGAATTTCAAGTAGAGTCTCGAATAGTTCATTTAAAAAATAAAAAGCATTGAAGCCAATTTTAAAAGTACATTTGAATGGTCATATAAATATGGAACTTCTTCAAAACCTATTTTTTATCGTCAGTCACCAACTAAACATCACAGAAGCATGTCTGTAATGAAAGCAAGTTTGACAAAGAGAAGTCCTATTTAGGAATCCCCCTTACAGGGGTGAGATGTTCACAAAAACAAGTGTTCAATATCTGTGTGCTGAGGTCAAAATCCTTTTGACCTCCCAAGAGGCATAAAAACAACAGTCCAGGCCTGTACCAGTTCCTAAGATAAAGCAAGATACATCACAACTGCAGCACCATGAACTTTGGAACATCCCAAATAACTGCAGAGGGTCTGATCCTCAGCTTCCAGCACTGGGAGCCAAAAAGCACCACTGTGTAACAAGGGCAGAAGACAAAAGGAAACCATCAGTAGTCAAAGTGCAAAGAGAGAAACAAATGGATGTAGAAATCTTGGAAGCCATGCATGACTCTGTGTAACAAAGAGCCTGGAACTAGTGCTCACAGTGTACCAGCCTAGTGAACTGGGTAACAGTCACAGCTACAGAGAGTCTCGTATCTCCCCCTCTGTTCCAGATAAAAATTACACACTGGCATAGGCTACAACCTTAGCACTGTGAAAGAAGAATAATATTCTACAGGTTACTAGCTTGAACTGTAATTCATTTTTTAATTAATCCTCCTTATAGTGTCTTACCATTAGGACAAGAGGGAAATGAGGGCATCCAGAAATTTGCTCCGATCTTCTGTTTTCAATTCAATTACTAAAATATGAAATAATTTATTACAAGATGTAAGCAATTGAATATGTCAGATGTCACATTTGAAGAACAGTAATCCTGAGTATACTAATTTATATTCTTACTTGACTTTAACAAGGAAAAAACCCACCTATTTACTTGGACAAAACTAAAGCACATGATTTTGTGTTTAGACTTCAGCAAACTCTGATTGCTAGGTGCTCATTACACAATATTGCAGGCACTGTTTAAATCTAAGCATGTTTCTTTTCCTGTTCAACACACATACATAAACATGTATGGTTAAAAACTGCCTCTTTTGTAAGCATGTACAAAGATGGGCAAATAAGTGTCTCATCAATACCACGGTTGGTTTGGCTGCTAAACATAAACCCCCTGAGAGATAAACTTGCAGACTGCCAAGGGCACGTGTGAAAACCATCACTGCCTGCAAGAGGGAGATGTTCTCACAAAGATGTGCTTTGGGGTTCATAGTTTCTGCACAAGAAGACAGCACTTGGAAGAAAGCCTGACAAATTTGTCCCTCCATGCTGGCCCATGCTTTCAGCTGCTCCTGCCCCTCAGCACAGAGGATTTCCCAGAATTTTCCCAGAATCTCCATGTGTGAGAGGGTGAAGGAATCTCCTGGTTTATTTTGGTTGGCTCTGAAGCAGCATGTCCAGGGTTTTGAGTAACTTGTAAGTTATCTGAATTTTTTTGAAATATTGCCAACACTCCATCCAGTTTTATACAATCCTGTTTCACCTGCCAGCTGGATTTTTGGTTCTTTTTATTTCTTTTTTTTCCCATGGTTCTCCCAAGGTCCACTCGGGCATTAATTTCAGTGATAACGTGTGGGCTTACAATTCTGTATCAGAGAAATGCTGCTTTGAGTTTGAAGAGCAGCTTATGGGAGAATTCCCTGTGACGCAGCTGGAATTAGGGGCTTTGTGTTCCCAGGATTGTCCTGTTTGAGGGAATGTGTCAGTGGTGTTCATCCCACTGTTTGAACCAGATGGGGCAGGGTCGCAGCCCCGCGGTGTCCCACGAGAGCCACACCAAGGACCCGCAGCCGTGCCCGCAGTGCCCCCTGCGGGGCTGTGCCCGCCGTGACCCCCGGCAGTGCCCTTCCAGCAGTGCCCTTCCAGCAGTGCCCTTCCAGCAGTGCCCCCTGTGGGACCATGCCAGCAGTGCCCTTCCAGCAGTGTCCGCCAGCAGTGCCCCGCCCAGCAGTGCCCCCCAGCAGTATCAGCCAGCAGCCCCCAGTATGCCCCCTGGCAGTGCTGCCCCCTGGCAGTGCCCCCACGCATGTCCCCCAGCAGTGCCCCCCAGCACATGCCCCAGCCAGTAATCCCCCCAGAGTGCCCCCTGGCAGTGCCCCCCGGCAGTGCCCCCCAGCAGTGCCCCCTGGCAGTGCTGTGACACTCACTGGACATGTCGAAATGGTTGTGCAGTGTCCTGGAGCCGGTGCTGTCGGCCGCTTTCTCAAAGGCCCTCCCGAAAAAGCTGGAACACAGATGAGCGTTACAGAAAAGGATATATTTTCTGAGGTAGGGATATGGAACCTTTTCCTTGCTGAGAGCTGGAAACAGCTCCTAGATGTGCTGCAGGTGCCATGTGTTCAACACACACCTCACCGATGCACATGCAAAAATCCTCACATCGGAGGCTTTTAGAAATGAAGTCGTGGGTCACACAGTGAACTATTTCCCTCTTTTAGCGAATTATTTCCCTCTTTTAAGAGGGAGGGAAAACAACCACCTTGCAAGGAAGGTCCTGAAGATCTGTATCCTCTGCCAAAGTATCTCATTCACATTGTATGCAAAAGACGTGTTCTTCTTGACACTTCAAGTCAACAAAATCAGTGTTAAGTAGATACAGCAAAGATATATTTGTGGATAACCTTTAGTAAGGCCTTCTAAACACTGTGCTTACTTCTTTTTGTCCGAGCTCTCTGTCTCTGGAGGGATGCCCACCATGATCACAGTTCCCTGTTCCACATCCATGGGTGCAGCCATGATCAGGGGCAGCAGTTTACAGCGCTTGTTTTTTGTCTGGAAGTCAGAAAGCCTTTGTTAGACAAAGCTCAGGAACCAATTTAGTATCAGCTCTCCACACGAGATGGTACTACAGGCATTCATCTAAGGGTACAGCTCTAATGACTTCAACAGAAGGTGGTTTCTTTACAAGATCTCTTAATCCCCTTCTTCCTTCCATCAAAAGTCAGTTTAAGGACCAATAGAAATTTCAGTGATCTGCTCCCTCAAAACTTAGAAAATTACACAAAGATTTAGATTGTAATCTCAGCAATGAAAACTCTCCCTAATGCTGTGAAGTCTCTCAGATAGGTATCTTTCCTAGAGCAGCATTGACAGATATGCCAAAATTATCCAATCAATTAGCAGAAAAGCATTATTAATGTTTTCATATTATGTTTCTAGTAATCAACTGCAAGTATCCAACACAACAATAACTACTACACTGGTCAGAAGCTTGTGAGTCAAAAGATTTTAATTTACTTACAGAGCAAACAAATGATTTGAGTAAGTTTTTACTAAGCAGGCACAGAGACACAGGTTTGGAAAACAGTTTCACATCTGGTGTGCCCTAGGAAAAGAGGAATTATTTCAGTTGCAATCCAAGATGATTCTTACACTTATTTAGTTTTACTATCTACTGCCAAGTCTAGAAGCTTTGTATGGCTCAAGGAACATTACAAGAACCATCAGGACCCAGGAGTTTGGGCTCCCCTAGCTTTGCAGTGATCCCTCTCCCCTCTGTGAGGGCTGGTTCTTCCTTTGGGAAGTTCAGGGCACATGTCAATATTGACCCAGCAGAGCACAGGATATGAAACAGGTTCTTTCTCACAGTAATTCTTATGGAATTAGCAGTTAGGAAAAGTGTTATTCAAGGATGATACAGACAAAAAGGAGAGTCAAATGAGCAGCTGAACTTAGAATGCTGACCTCCATGAGGGAACAATAGAGAAATGGCCCCTGAGAAATGACCAGGTTGGTGCAAATACAGCTGGCCACTGTCTGCTGAATGGCACGGAGCTGCTTCTTGGCCAGGTCCAGCCCTTGGTGCAGCTTGTCCAGGTTACCCCTGCAACAGAAAGGATAAAAATAGACATGTCCTCACAAAAATAAAGCTTGTCAAACAAAAATGAAACCTAAACACTATTCACAAAGATATTTGGATTTTTCTTCAATAGCTTGTGAAGCAACAATGCATATTCAAGATACATAATCCATGTTCCCTAAGTAAAACAGCAAAAGAATGAAGAGACATATTTTTAGTACCTGGAGAGACTGTCCAAAGCTTTAATAAAATTAGTTGTTTCAGGTTCCTCTTTCTCTATATTCTCCATAAGAGAAGTTGTTGCATAAACTATATCACTTGCTGAGAACTTGTTCTTAAAGCCAAAGTGAATGCTGAAGGTCTGAACTCTTAAATCTTTCATTCTGCAAAATGAAATAAAGCCAGGAAAGTTAATTAACATTGTCAACATTAACATACTGAGGAGACAACTGGCCGACGTTAAGAGCATGAAGACAAAACCTACCCTAACATTTGCAAGGAGCCCAGTGTTACTTTGTCAATCAAAAAACTATATTTTTTAAAACAAGATATTAGAACTTCTTCATACAAAAATATATGAACTTCATTGAAAACTATTTTCAGATAAAGCCTCTGTATTTTAAACAATTTACCCAAATTTGTTTGCAGATTCTTCAATCATTTCCCGAAGATTTTCTTTCAAAGACATGTCCATGGAATTAAATTTCTGTTTCACTTGCTTCAAAGGCAAACTAAAAACAGAAGGAAAAAATACATAAATAGGTATGCCAGAAGAAAAAAATATTTTGCCTTGCTTTTTAATAATATTTTCTTAATTATTAGGTAATTTAGCAAGTTTAAGTCTGACTAAACTTGTTCACATTAATTTTTCTTTAGTGAGAAAGCAGAGGTTATTTACTAACCTGCCATTCCATAAAGGCATAGAGCTGAAGTATTCCTTGTAAACCAACACACAAGCTGCATCACTGCCACCTACTCAGAGCCCCATAATCATTTAAAAACTAACAAGTTGAGTATTTACGAGCTATATTCTGAATATTTTCCCATAATTCATTGAAAAAACGATCCTTTAATCAAGACACAGATTTTTATAACTCACCCCATGTCTGCCAAAAACTCCTGGAGCCTCTTCTGCCCTTGTACAGACCACAGCTTAAGTCTAGCAGAGGTGTACGAGGTATTACAGAGACTTTCATAGAGAGACCAGTGCTGATACAGGGCCAGGCGCAGACTGGACAGGAATTAGGGCAAATAACTACCAACACAGTCATTTGAAGCTGCAAACCCCAACAAACTCCACAAGCAGTAGTTAAGTGTTCAGTTGCCCTCACATGTCACATCCCTGTACTACAAGAAATGCAGGGAGAATCACGGAATCAGCTGGGGTGGAAGGGACCTCCGAGGTCATCCAGTCCAACCCTTGATCCAACCCCGCCGTGGTTCCCAGCCCATGGCACTGATGCCACATCCAGTCTCTTTTTAAAAACCTCCAGGGATGGAGAATCCCCCACTTCCCTGGGCAGCCCATTCCAATGGCTGAGCACCCTCTCTGTGAAGAAATTCTTTCTAATATCTAACCTAAACCTCCCCTGGCACAACTTGAGACCGAGCCCTCTTATCTTGCTGATTGTTCCCTGGGAAAAGAGACCAATCCCCACCTGGCTACACCAGGTGGAGTTGTAGAGAGTGAGGAGGTCTCCCCTGAGCCTCCTCTTCTCCAGGTTGAACAGCCCCAGCTCCCTCAGCCTCTCCTCGTAGGAGAAGCTGCAGGTGATGTAACAGGAGTCATGTCCAACAAAACACCCAAACCTCCATTTACTGCCATTCCCTCTCAGCAGCAGAGACGTGCAGGGATAGTTTCCCTCCACCAAGGCTCAGGAGGGGCTCACCCAGCGGGCAGAGTGCCCTGCCCAGCCCTGGCAAGGGGTTCACCCAGCGCAGGGGGCACTGCCCAGCCCTGGCAGGATACTCGTAGTCGAAGGCGATGCGGGTGCAGTCGATGGACAGGGCGTGCTCCTCGTCCTCGTTGCGGTGGTTGTGGCGCGACACGTGGCGCTGCAGGGCCCCCACGTCCGTCACGTACTTCATCCTGGGCAACAACAAACCCGTCACTCCGCCCTCTCCAGGGCATTTCTGGTCTTGGGTACCAGACAATGTTTCACAAAGTCAGCAGCGTGAAAACACCTGAACCCCCCCAACTTGCTACATGATGACCCTTCAGTACTCAGCCATACACCCGGGCAAGGAAAAGTAAAAAAAAAGTGAGAGACAGACTGACCAACCAAATCAGTTATTTATCACATTTGTCTCCTTAAAGTAACAACAGAACAGCAGAATTAAAGCCTACACTTGTAATACTAGAATTCTGATGTATCTAGCAGGAAATAAGAAAAAAGGAGAAAAAAATCTGAAAAAATCTAAACTAAAACTGTAAAGGAAGCTGGAAGATCCAGAACACACAAAAGTTTTTTCCTTTAATAAGATTGTATTGAGTTCATACTTAGGTAAACTACTATTAAACACCATTTCTTCCCAGATCAGAAATGACTGTTTTATTATTTTGTGAAAAATAAAGTTGGTTTAAAAATTCTAAATAGTAGAAAGTACTTATTTCCTTACGTTTCCTGATCTCTATTAATTGCTATTAGTTACTCCCAAACCCAAAATTTTAGAAGGTAGACAAATAAATATAAATAAGAAATAATAATAAATATAAATTAAAAATTCTTCCTTACTGTGTGATTTTATCTTGGACCCATTGGTCTGTAAGGCCAACAATCGCCCACCTAAAATTTTTTTGGAAAAAAACGAACAGAAAAAAAAAGGTTAAAGCAACAAATATTCCAATATAGTATGTTATATTTAACCCTCTAAGTGTGTAACAGAAAAACAGCAGCACTGTTCCCCAGCAGCACCCAGAGGTTCATAACAAAGCTGTGTGCTGTTATTCCCCTGAGCAGTGGTACACACGTGGTACCCACAGCACCTTGTGGTACCCACAGCACACCTTGGGGTACCCACAGCACACCTTGCTGCTCGTGACTGACTCACACAGCAGTGACCTCTGGCTGAAGATGTGCATTCACTCACACAGGTATGGGCTTCACTGGACCCTCACACTCAAGCTGAGTGATTCTGGGCAATCCTGCCTGTCTTTGGTGCAGGTTTAAGCTTCCAGCCCCTCTGGAAAATGAGGATGGGAACATACCACAGCATGTCGTTCAAGTCCTTAGACATCACCCAGGCCAGATCAAACATCACCATGGCAGACTGCAAGGGGGAGAAGCAAAAAGGCAGCACAAACACGGGATTCTCACCTCAGTACACAGACAGAACACAGGGCAATTTGCCAAGTCTTAGCATGTTACTAAAGCTCTGGAAATCACACTGGAGTCTGACAATCTGCCAGAGTCTTACTAAGTAGAAAGCAAAATGTTTCAGATTGCTCTGTAAACCTGCATTATATACAAAGCAAACACTTAACAAAATATATCACCAAAGGCCAAAGGACATAAGGAACAGTTTGATGTCCTAAGTGCCATGTTTGGGCTATCCTGAACTTTGAAAGACAAACAAGTCCCTTACATGCTCAGGTCTTTTTGTGAAAGTATCTTGTGCAGAGATAGATACTTTTGTCAAGACCTAAAAATCAACTAGAAAACATTAAACTAAGTTAAACTACTTGTATATATGTAAAAATAACATAATGCAACAATATTATAATGCATATTATTATTAGATAATTATATAATTGTAATAGGTAATTATAACCTCGGATATTGTCCAATTACCTTTACATTGTCACCTTGGGTTTTTATGGCAAACAAAGAGTTTATACTTACTGAGGTCCCATGGTACTCATACTGCTCATAATCAAAGAGAATTTCTCGTCTGAAAAGGGGAAAAAAACCAATACATTTGACTAAAGGATGAACTGGTCATTGGATCCAATTGAAAATATAAGCCTAGAATTGTGAATAATATCTCAATTTCATTTTAGCTATGAAAAAAATTAAAGTTGGGCTAAAAATTGTGGAAGGCAAACAGACTTTAGTAATAATGTGGAAACCATTCTGAAATGTACTCATAAAGCAAAAAGGAAAAATTTATTAAGTCATTATTCCTCAAAGCCCATTTTATCTGATTTGTTCCTGCCCATTCCTATTAATGAAATTGTGACAGAAGACAGAAGCACAGACTTCTATCCAGCTGTGGATAAGAATACCACAGCTATTTAAGTGAAGCAATGCACCTATTGCTACTCAGATTTTAAATTACTATGTACAACTTCCTTCATTTAAACCTTTTATTTTTATATAGTAAATACCCCTCTCAGCTTTCTGAACAAAATTAGGACTAAAGCATCTTTCAAATCACAGCTTGGGATCATATGTTTGCATTCTTAACAAGAATTAATCTAGTCAAAGATCAAGAGTAGAAAAAGAGGTACAAGCAACACAAAACCCAGTCAACACACCTGCGTGCTTCCCACTCTCGCCTTTGTCGCCTTCTCATCGTCCTCTCTATTACATCCTGGGAATTAATTTGGGTGTTAAAAACTACATTAGCATCTAGGCACTTTAATGGTTAAATCTTAATCTAAAAATGTAACTAAGGTATTCATTATAAAGAACTTTTTCTAAGAATTAGTAAAAAACCAATATTGCTATGAACAACATCTCATGAGAAAAGTATTAGTATCAAATATTTTTCCAAGGAACACAGTTTTAAGAAGTCATTAAATATAATCAAGTTCAAAACATCTTTTTTTATTGGGAGAAAATATTTCTGTGCAGTTCAGATAAATAAACATTCCTTATATGTGAAACTCTACCTGATTATTTTTAGGCAATGCACTTGAACTTGTGGTCTAGTGGAACACAATTTTTAAACTCAAATGCAATTATTATGATGCAAAATATAGGTTTTAACAGTTTTGTTTTCCTTATTTTCACAACCAAGTAGCAGAAACACACCTCTTCAAAACGTCTGCGTTTGTCTGAAGGTTCTGACCCCTCACTTTCATTCTCTGAATCCTCTTCTTCCTCCTCCTCATCTCTGAAGATATCATCATAAGCAGGAACATCGAGATCATCATCTTGCTTGACTAACAGCTTAATCTAGCAAGAAAAAAAATATATTTAGGGAGTAAAACATCTTAAATGACAAATGAGAATACTTCAGTATTCTCAGTAAGAGAAACCAAAAATTCAATTCCAGGTATATCAAAAACATTGGTTTTTAATACAAAGACCATACTGATTTATACAAAATAAGGGTAGAAAACCCCATATTCTTTTTACAGCATTATTGGGTTAATTATTTTTACTTTTTTTGATTGTTAAAATCAAATAATTTGTGTTCAATACTTGGAAGTCTAGGTGTTGCTAGATGCTGAGAGATAATACATATTACATTCTGGAGGATGTTTATCCCCTGATTTATGGCAGCTTGATTTACAGCACCAAGATTAATGCGTGTTTACTACTGACAAATCTCACACTGCTGACAGCAGATTTTGCTACTGAAAATAGATTTTTTTTTTCTGATCATGTACATTACTACTGCAAATATTCATGAATGCTGCTTCCTGACCTACTACCTAGTGCTGGAAGCAGTTTTGCAAACACAGAGAAGCTCTACACCACACACCACCACACTGTGGGGAGGTTTTTATCATGAAAGAAAAGCCTTTACCTGTGTGTCATTGTAAACATTCACTACATTGATAGGTCTGTGGCTGTCACACACAAAAAAAAAAGTGTCTTCTTCAGGCTGCAGGATTTCCAGGAGGTCAACATTGGCACCACAATTAATAAGAACAAAGTATTTGAACTGCAAAAAAAGGAGAAAAAAAAAAAAAGCTTGTGACTTAAATTAACAGGGGACATAGAAGACTGAAAATACCTTTACAAAACCTTCAAAACACTCATCATCACCAAAACTTGTATTTGCTTTCTGATATTTGATGTCTTTGTAGCAGAAATTTTTTTTAAGACAAAACACCAAATTTGGGGACATCCAATACCACCACTCTTTATATCTCAAAAGGTATGCAAACCTAATTTGACTCTATCAAAATTATAGCACATTACTTTGACCTGATATGAAGAACTCCACAAGGTTGTTACTGGCATGATAAAATGTTACCGCAGTTTTGAGGTAACCACTAATAACAAGTAGTTCAAAAGCTGACATTTTAAATGGGAAAAGGGAAGAGGTGCCTCTCTTTGAAAGCTGAGCTGCAGCTTAAAAAGTTTCCCGTGTTTTTTCACCTGATCTTTGTGCTCCAGAAAGGCAGTTTCAAGCTCCTGCCACCCAGACACTGGGACGAGGGTGTATTGCACATGGTCACACTGGAACAGGGCCTGCAGGGAAGCAAACAGCTGTCAGGGCACGGGAAGGAAGCAGCTTCTCCTACAATGCCAAACTCTATTCCCTACAAACCTTTCTAGTCAAGACATCCCAAATGACAAACCTACACGAACCCAGAGCATGACTCACCAGTTTCCCGCATCGTAACTCATGGAAAAAGTAAGTTATGAAAGCAGATTAAACCTTTACCCTTTCCCTGGTTCAAACCCATTAAAAGGGTCCCAGGGTGTATTTTCTTTTACTGCAGTGATAATGAACCAAGACTTACTTGGAGTATTTTACAAGCACATAATGCATCAACATCTGAAGCAACGAGAAGAAGAACACGCTGCAAAAATAACAAAATAAATATATTAATACAGGTGCCAGATCTGACGTGCTGGAACATGAAATGCATAGACCACTGTGAGGCCAGAAATTTAGGTAGAGATTGTCATAAGCATAAAATGGGATTGCTTCTGAATGGACACTGCAACCAAAATTAACCAGTTTGGATCCCTGTAATATGAACAAAAAGCAACTCCAAAGGATACCCAAAATATGTCAGCTGCTTTAGGGAAATGTAACTACTCAGACTCCTCTGAATCAGTCGCAGGTTTCAAGGTTCACAACTAATCAATCCCTACAACTATTTTAATTGTGTCTAGAAAGGCCTTGGTTTTCAGCATGGGATCTGGAACAATTCTGACTAAAGAAAATCTTACTAAAGTAAAAGCAAGGCAATGTGTGAAATAAATTGTTTTGCCTAAATCAAGGTTGACTGGTGGGTTGATTTTTTGTTGTTTTGTTTTCAGTTTTGTTGTTGTTTTTGTTTTGCAAGGGTGTTGCTTTGTTTGGCTTTGGGGTTTTTTTTGAGATTTTGCTCACAGTTGGAGAAATCGAGAGAATTTGCACAATCCATAATATAGGTTCACGGGTAGAAATGCCAAAACACTGTCTCACAAAAGCTTTACCACCTCGGTGTATAAATCTCCTGTGAACACAGTTAAGCAAACCAGGGATTAAAAATGAAAGTAGCCAACCAGACCTGCTACAAGACTGTAACAGAAACCTTAAGATGACGGGATCTGGGCGAACAACAACAAAACAGCTAAAAAGATATATAGAAACAGAACAGCTTAGAGACATCATGGTTAAGCACAAGACCCAGGAGAGCAGCAGAGCACCCGTGAGGAAGAAGGCGAACTGTAATGCAAACCCTGGCGAGCCCTGCGCTGGCGCAGCTTTGTGTCGGGT
>NW_021940379.1:8888198-8894676 GCF_001715985.3 Manacus vitellinus
TGTGGCGCCGATTAACGCGTCCTTCTCTTTGTGTTGTTTTCTCCACTCTAGTTCTCGTTTAACATGTTCGACCACCCCATCCCCCGCGTGTTCCAGAACCGCTTCTCCACCCAGTACCGCTGCTTCTCGGTGTCCATGCTGGCCGGGCCTAATGACAGGTCAGATGTGGAGAAAGGCGGGAAGAGTATGTGCATGTTTTATTTTGACTAATAAACCTGTTGGAAGGGTGTTTGTGAATGTTGTCGAGTAACGCAGCTTTTGGCCGAGACTGCAGAGACGTTGAACGGCAAGAGACAGCTGAGCACCCTGGGTGGGGCCCTGAGGAAGGAGGAGGCGTCATCTTCCATTGCCTTACTCTGTAATTAAAAAACTTACCGAGTGAGTCTGGGTTTAGGAACGTTAAAGTAAGACAGTCTTATTTTTTGAAGTCTCTTGTTGTGATCTTGGATCTAATATAAGCCATGGAAGTTTGTGACTAAGAGCTTTCTCCCTCCACCCCGTTTCTGTACCTCACTTAAGTTGAACAAAGAATAATAAATTGGCTAACTTCATTTTCAAGCTGTCAGATCAATGCTGTGTTGTTTTGAGTTGGTGTCATTAAAGAGAGCCTGTGAGCCCAAACAAGTAAAATTAGCTTTAGAAAATATTTGTCTTAGCACTAGGTATTGTAAAACCTTGTGTCCTCTCTTTTTTTCTTTTCTGATTAAATTCTGAATTACCATTAGCAAGTACATTTATCATGACTGTTTCTACTGAAATCTCTGGCTAAAAATGAATTTGCAGGAGATTTTAGAATCTCCTTTCTCTTTAGAGGAGACTAGAAAAAGGAATGGTAAAGTCGTATGTTATGTACTCTTGTACAGATGTGCTTTTTCTAATCTCCCATTTCTGTTCATCCCTGCAGTAATTATGCCACCGTCAGCTTTGGATCAACTCAGTAAGTGAATATTTTATTCTGGAACAGTAACATTCAAAATATGAGCAAACGTGTAGGCAAATGCCACAGTGTTTTAGCTATCTCTTGAAGTCTGACTTAAATAGAGAATAGACCAATTAGTTAAAAAATGTATTCTGAAGGTGTTTTTCCTGTCAGAATTAATGGGGCTTGTCTGTCTTCAAGTACAGACATCTGAAGTGCTGGGCTACCTGAGGTGTGAATCAATATTTATTAACTATTAATAGTGCACTCAGAATAATGGTTACAATTAATCTTGTAAATTCTTAATTTCAGCCAGGTTGTCCTGGATAATGTTGTCTGCAGCAAAATTTATTTTAAAAACAAAATAAATGAGAATTAACTTTGAATTGGGGAAAAGATAACCAAATCAATAACATAAAGGGGTTTTTTTAGCCTTTTTAATTAAGGGGGTTTTTTTCCCTCTTGGAGTTTTAGTCTTAATAGAATTTCTTTGAGAAATTACTTTAATCATTTAATTTTAAAATGGGCAGGACCTGTTAGAAGTCATTAGGTAGATGCTGAGCAATAATAGCACAAGGACATAACAGTAATAGATTCCTCTCTCATTCCTGCTGCCTGCTCATGTCTGAGCTTGGGGAAAGGCTGGGGGAGGATTTAAAGCTCCAGCTGTGATGCCACCACAGTATTTGGGTATCTGCTTTCTCTCCTGGATTTGTAGTTTGGAGCAGTTGGGATAATGGGGGGGGGAATCCTCTCCTGCAGTCTGGCCCGTTCTCTTGGTGATGTTTGAAAGCCTCAGCACTGTGTTGGTGGCTTTTGACGCAGAGCTTTGCTCCCCTCTCTCGCAGGCCGCCTGAACATCACCTACCCCATGCTGTTCAAGCTGACCAACAAGAACTCGGACCGCATGACGCACTGCGGCGTGCTCGAGTTCGTGGCCGACGAGGGCATTTGTTACCTGCCACACTGGGTGAGCTGCTCCTGCTGCCCTGACACAACCTCCGCAGCAGCATTCGCAACTTGCCAGTTTAATGGAAAGAAGTGCAGTGTTTCCTGAATGTGTCATGTTCCAGCAGCCTTCAGTCCCAGCTCAGGTCTCCCTCCTCGAGGGGTTAACTAAGCAAAGCAGCCTGTGTTTAAGGTGCACCTGGCTGTTATTCCTGAAGTGAAACCGGGGTAAACAGGTGCATGTCAAGGAAGATGGTGGCCCCAGCAAAACTAGATATGCACAAAGAAAGAGATTTGAAAACATCAGACATACTGACAGTGGTTTGTATCTTTGTTTCCATTCTTGCAGATGATGCAGAACTTGCTGCTGGAAGAAGGAGGCCTGGTGCAAGTGGAGAGTGTTAATCTGCAGGTTGCTACTTACTCAAAATTTCAGCCACAGAGTCCAGATTTTCTTGACATCACCAATCCCAAAGCTGTGTATCCTTCCTATTCGATGATGGAAAAAGATTTTTCTCCCAAACTGGAACAATCAGGCAGAGCTAACTTTCCAGGTGGGGCTCATACTCTTCTGTTAGTAGGTGACTACTGCTACTCCTTCTGAAAACAAAAGGGATGGAGAGCTGTTGTACAGAGATGTGGCCAGCTGCTGGCACAAAGTGTGGCCTGGAGTGAAGCAGCAGGAATCTTGGCTTAAAAGTCCAATGAATTTTGAGTGTCCCTTTGAAGAACTTGTACACCCTAATGTTTACTAAAAGGCTACCTCGGGTGTGCTGATGATTTTTAAACCATGTTTGAGGATCAGAGGTCTATAATACAGTAACTTTAAAGCTTTGATGTTGCCTTGAATACAAGTCTTTCATCTTAACGTGCTCTGAAGATTAGAAAATGCATTGAGAAACTTTGCCTGTCTGACGACTGGGGATGTTATTGCCATCAACTACAATGAAAAGGTACAGTAGAGGGTTGAGGGTTGTGGACTAAGTTCAGCTGTTGGATGTTGGTGCTAAAACAGTCAACCCAGAGCTGTGCAGTGTTGTTGAGAAGTAATTTCAAATGGGAGATTTTGCAGTGGGTTTTCTGTTGGAGGGGAAAAGGCGTCATTTAAGCCTTTTCCTGAACTGCTGTTTAAACTTTCTTTTGACTCACAAGAAAATAAACCTTTGCACTGTTAAAGTTTTTACAAGCCAAGGGACAGAATTTATCCTAATTTGTTTTCAAAAGTGCAGATTAAAGTCCAGTGAGGGTGCAGCCAGGTACAGTAATAGGTAGGTTCTCTCGGTTCTGAGTTAAAAACCTTTGCTCTTAAGTTCTGTAGAGACCCTGCAGTATCCAGTCCTCAACTTAGAGCACTTACTGCAGTTTTCTTGAAGCTGTTTGAAGGGAAGGGCTTATATGTGCTTTCTTATACATAAAGTTGAGGTTTTTCCTGTGCAGTGCTAAAATAGCCATTCCTGTTTCAGATCTACGAGCTGCGGGTGATGGAGACCAAACCGGATAAGGCCGTGTCCATCATCGAGTGTGACATGAATGTGAGTGACAGCTGATGGGGAAGGTCTGCCCTGACTGTGTCCTCCTGGGGGGGGACAGTGCTGTACCTCCAGCACCTCTGTGCTGCAAAACAGGTACAAGCAGATGGGTGGGGACGGTGACTCATTTGAGAGGACTCCACGTGCCTTTGTAACCACATCCGTGGTCTAGAGTGGCACTTCATGTCCCATCAGGTGACTAGTGCCTCGAATTTAATGGTTAGCTTCAATGTGTTTTATCTGGGTTTTATTTAAGAGCCTTGTCTTGACTCGGACTCCAGTGATACTGTGGTGCTGCTTTACTGCTCTGTTTCAATTACGTGCTAAGGCTCATTCCTGGGAGGCTTAGTCTTTTTTTAGTTTTGAGTTAAAACGTTCAACAAACAAACCTCAGCTCTTTCTAGATCAAATGTAGTCATGATAGCTTGTGGAGTTTGGAGGAATAGTAGTATAAAGCTTATGATTAAAAGAAAAATATTAACTGCATTCATTTTCATGCTTTTTGTGTAAATAGGTGGATTTTGATGCTCCTTTGGGGTACAAAGAACCAGAAAGAAGTGCACAACACGAAGAGAGCACAGTAGGTTACGCTTCTGTTCTTCCAAAATGTATTCCCTAGAAGTCAGCATTGCTTGTGGGGAAGCAGTGAGCCCCAACATAATTTTTTTTTCCTGAAACAAGTTCTTAAGGTTAAAATTGACTTACCAGGAGCTTTTGCATGTGTTACTTAGGAGATGGTTGTTTACCAACTGTTGGTTTTGGAAAGGGATTGTTCTGAAGTTTTGTTTGGTCAGAAGTATGTGGGACTGTTTCCACATGTTGTGTGTGTACAACATGAGCACAATGAACTCCGTTGTTTTCTCCCTCCCAGGATGTGGAAGCAGACCATAGTGGATATGTGAGTGACGTAGGATTTCGTGTAAGTTCCCTATTTCTGCTGGTTTCTGAATGTTGTAGAATGGCGAGGGAAAGTTGTTTCAAACAACTGCAGAATACTAATATCTGTCCTGAGAGGTGACTGTCATATAACTAGTGAGTATCTGCAAGTGTTTTATGGTGATTGCAACCAGGAACTGGATGACTTGCTGTCTGTAAAGGGCAGTCTGTAAATGGGAGACCGAAACATACCCCTGCACCCAGGGCCCATCAGCTTATGTGCACCAAAAAGAAACATGCTGAATCAAATAACTAAATAAAAATGACTGTGAGATTGTACAGAATATAGTGTCCCTGTGCACTGAACTTTCAAATACGAGAAGTTAAATGAAAACTCATTATGTATCCATAGGCATTCTCTGGTTCTGGGAACAGACTGGATGGCAAGAAGAAAGGTGTGGAGCCTAGTCCCTCACCAATTAAACCAGGAGACATCCGAAGGTATGTTTCATTCACTTGTCAGCAGGTGAAGAATCAGTGTTTGAGTAGAGTTTTAGGGTTTTTTTCACTAATTTCATCATAAACTTGCCTTTAGAAAATAAATGGTCTTATCCACAGGCCCCAAGGAAACATGGCCCTGGCCAGGCTTCCACAGCAACTCCAGTATTTGGTTATTTACCTCATGCAATGTATGAACCTTCAGAAAATAATTCAGTGGTTTAACTCTGGAATTATTTAGTAATGGAAATATGCAGTGAGTGTTGGTACAACACTGACAGACATGGAACAGGTCTCGCTGTGTTCAATTCCGTGGTAGGTATAAAACTTCTTTCATAATATTTTTATGCTTCTTTTCCAGAGGAATTCCCAACTATGACTTCAAGATTGGTAGAATCACATTCATTAGAAACTCACGTCCACTGGTAAAGAAAGTTGAAGAGGTAAATAAAGTTGAGTGCTCCTAGTCTTGCACAGAATTAGAACATTAGAACTATGGCCCAAATTTGTGGTTCCTCTCCCCATAGTTGATTTTCGCTGTTAAAAGTGGTAGCAGTTAACTGGTGTGAGTTATGTGAAAGCAACCTCTGGTGTCCTTGTTACTGATGTAAAAAGGTGGGCCTGGTGTGTAATGAGCCAGTGCACCTTCCTTTCAGGTGGCTGCAAGGCCGCCGAAGTACTCCTACTTTGTTTTCAGGAAAGAAGTGTTAATGTCTAGATTAAGGATGGGAAATGTCTGCAGTCAGTGGCTGCTCTGATGGAATGTTCTTGCCAATGATCATTCAGCTTTCATCACACACAAGCACTGAGCAAAGAGGTAACAACCTTTTTTCCCTCTTTTCTTTCTCCAGGATGAATCTGGAAGCCGGTTTATTGCCTTTTCAGGAGAAGGCCAGTCCCTGCGCAAAAAGGGAAGGAAGCCCTAGGCTGTGGTACCTTCAGTTAGTTGGGAGGAAAATAAAGTAACAGTTGCAGCATATTGGATCTTAGTTACTGCAGTTGAGAGGAGAGATCGTTTTGCAACATAGGAACCCTCTTACTGGTTTTGGTTTCATGTGTAAAACCGGAGCTGTCAGACTGTCTTAATTTTCAGTTGAAAATTGAGTCCTGGGAATTTGGAAGAAGCTTTTTGTATGTGTTGTAAAGAGGTGAATGTAGATCTCTGATCAACCTGAGAAGTAAAACTAACAAGCTCTACTTTACTAAAGATCCAGTTCTTAGACTACATCCTCCTCTCCTATCCTGAGTGATGATGGTCTCATTCCACTCTTTGCTTGGTATTTTCCTCCCTCTATATATCATTTTGCCACAATTTCAGGTAAGCTTTTTTGGTGTGGTGCAGGTGAAGGCTGACACTTTGGTGTTTAGGACTTTTGTGCAGGGAGTCTCCTTGAGCTTTAGCTTCAGGTGTTGGGTTCTCAACCATTTTAAGCAAACCCCCTGTAAGTGCTTTTTATATTTATAATTATTAACATGCCTTTTAATAGTTCAGATACTATAACGTAGCAATCTAATGGCAGGTGTAGGGAGAGGCAAGACCCAGCTGCGCTGCCCTGCTTTGGAACGGCCGTGTGGGTGTCACCCGAGGGTACGCGGGGGCAGCCTCTGCGCTGTGCTGAAAGTAAAGGACCCTGGTAACCAGCCGCGTCCCTGTGTGGTGATTTCGGACAGACCCAAGCGGGGCCTCCTTCCCGCCGGTCCCGGCTCG
>NW_021940379.1:8895136-8898182 GCF_001715985.3 Manacus vitellinus
GGGGAGGGCTTGGGAAAGCGGGTGGGTAGGATTGTCTTGACATCCGCTTACGGATCCAGGGGGCATTTTCAGTGTTCTGCTGCAAAGCCCTTGATTTCAGTTACTGTGACATTCCCTTCCTGATAGGAAAAGCTGCGACGCTACAGGCAAAACGTATACCTGCGGTGTCCAGAAATGCCTCTGGCTACAGCCCCACAGACGCTGGAGGACTCGGGCCCTGCAGCAAAGGCTACAGCGTAACTCGTCCCTGCAGCCAGGCAGGAAAGCCCTTGGCGGGGAGGGTTGCACAGAACTGGTAGTTCTCTTCATAATGCAGGAGCCACAGGCAAAATATGACTTAGTTAAAAACCTGTATCCTGGCTTACTTAGCATTTGGCACTTCTGTTTAAGCATGATAAATTTCTTTTTCTTCTTTTATCTCAGATAGTCACAACAGGAAATGGGCTCTGTAGGACTGGAATATCCAACACTATCATGGTAATATTTTCCCTCTGTTTCAGGAAGCTTTGTGCAAGAGTGAAAGAGCTCGAGTGATGGAAAGCCAGAAGTATGCTCCGGTGTGGACACTCAGGAAGAGCCCCCCACCAGACTGGTATCTACCCCTTGACCAGGACAAACCAAATTAGGAAGATTGTTTGCTGTGTTTGGTCAGTAACTTAATACACAATTCAGAACTGTGCTGCCTTTTTTTTCTTCCATGTCATCTTGAAGTTATACAACTGTAGCTCTGCCCTGCGATACTTGAGCACTCTTTCAAAAGTACTGAGAGTTTATTTAAACGCTGAGTATTTTTTAAAGGGAGCGTTGAGGTGCTTAATTCGTCTCCGGTCTTGTATTGCTATCTTACACTTTAGGATTTTGTCTCAGCAACTCAGCAGGCAACTCCCAAATTAATGCACACATGATCCAGCTCCTCTTGCTAGATCAGGGCCTCTTCCCCTACCAGCTGGTGGTG
This sequence comes from Manacus vitellinus, assembly GCF_001715985.3. NCBI lineage: Eukaryota > Metazoa > Chordata > Aves > Passeriformes > Pipridae > Manacus > Manacus vitellinus. The sequence continues at coordinate 8,896,092 of NW_021940379.1, forward strand.
TGCACTTTTGGAACAAGGTACCAACCCCAGGCCTGCAAATGGGAAAAAAAACAAGCTGGGAATCCTCCCTCCAGTTCAGGACAATCCCAACCACTGGCATTTAAAGGCATTTCCCAGAACAGGATTGTTGTGGGTTAAGAGCTTCTCACCTGATGGGGAGGTGCTGCAGATCCTGAAACTGCCCCTTTGTGGAGCTACTCTTGAATGATGGTGTGTGTTGTGGTAGTATTCAAAACTACTACAAAAATAAAGGTTTAAACAAATGTAGAGAGAGATCTGGTTTGGTTTAGGGCAAACCCGTGGAAACTTGGTTACACGAGTTATGTGGCAATATAATAAAATAAAAAAACTGGCTTTGTCGCTGGGTAAGGTTGTGTAGCTTGGCTGGGTGTCTTACTACCTGGATAATTCCTAAAACATCCAAACACACAGATACTTCACTAATGTTTTATTTACAGTCACACCTGCAGCGTTGTAACCTGCAGGAAGAATTGTGTGCTCTTTCTCCCTTCAGTCCTTCCTTCAGTTGCTGAGCAGCTCCTGGCGGGTGCCCCACGCCCTCCTCCCTCACTGTGTGTACACCTTGGTGATATCAACGCACTTTCCCTCGGGGGGGTCATAGCCAGGAAGGGGGGGGGTGTAGGTGGGTCCGTCCCTCTGGAAGGGGAACAGCCCCTCATCCCGGCGGATGGCTGCCTGGTACAGCTCCTCGGATTCCAGGCGCAGTTCCTTTAGTGCCTCTTGCTGAGATTCCACAAGGCGCTGAATTCCTTTCTTTTCTGCCTCATCTTGCTTCTGCTTAAACAAACACCACTTCTTCAGAAGTAAAACTCTTCTTTCAGTCTCTTCAGGAGACAGAGGGGGAAGGCTTCGCACCCTGGCAAAGAGTGGGGTAACATTGTGAGAGACAAACAGCCTGACTTCAAAGACCAAATCAAAAAAATCAAACCACTAAAACAACAACAACAACAGAACCACCAAACCCAGAGAATACATTTAGTTTACTAATAATTTAGTCTGTCTGCAAGGACACCCCAGTCATTCTAACAGGAAATTCATGTTACTGTTTTTTCATTACTTTTAGCAAGAACAAATAAAATTTCCTTTTCATGTTTTTGTCCTTATGGAAGTGGATAAGGTTTTATACCAAGGCTGGCTGCAGTTGTGCAGAGAAAGAAATTCACTGCAAATGCAGGCACGTGGTAAAACCAGAGCCACTGACCTGTTGCTGTCTGAGTACTTGAGTGGGGTTATAAAATCTTCAATGGGAATCAGTTCTGGGGCAGCTTTTTCCAACTTCTTAAGCTTCTTTTTCATACGATCCTTCTGTGCTTGCTCTCTCTTCACATCCACTTTCTTCTTCTTCTTTGGTTGTGCTCTACAAGGGAAATAGTAAATAAAAAAAGTATTTTGTCCTTTGATTCAACACCAGCAACTTTCACTTTAGTTTTCCAAGGACTGTTCCTTCCCATTGCTTAATTTAGTCCCTAATAGAAGTTCCAGCCATGAACTTTATTCAAGTAGTGGAATTTCCACTTAAACATGCACAGGTAAAGGTTAATTTGGACTTGAGAAGATTTGTGTTCCCCGTGCTTGAGAACACTGCTCTGTAACTCCAAGGCAGCTGCACTCACCTCACGGGGAGGGATGTCCTGAGGGTCAGCACAGAGCTCTGCCAGTGACTCCCTCGGAGCGGGCCCCTCTGGGGCAGCCACGAGCTGCAGGAGGAACAGGAACATAAAGCGTGAGGAGAAACCGACTCTGGTGGCACAAGAGCTACTTGTTAGTCAGGAGTGAGTGATGAGTTTTGAACCATCTCAACTCAGGGCAGGATCCAGCGTTTGCCCAGAGATGACCTCGAACTCTCCAGCGAGGTCACTGAACCCAAACCCAGGCTGGTCGGTGTTGTGCGCCCACAGGATACCGAGGAGCAAAACACAGACTTTTTTTTAGGTAGGTTACAGTAACTTTAAGCTCTGACAACGGCTCGTTTAAGGTGTTGGTCTGGGAGAGACAAAAGCACCGCCGTTCGGATTAGGAGACATGTTACTCAGATCTCGGCAGTGTTATGGGAGGGCGAACCAGGTGCCC
>NW_021940379.1:8899168-9036825 GCF_001715985.3 Manacus vitellinus
AGACAGCGCAGAAGGGGTTCGAGTGCAGGGCGGTCGGCGCTGTCGGTGCCCGCGGGGTGAGCGGTGCCGGAGCACAGCGCTGACCGCGCTGCTCTCGCTGCGGAAGGTTCACTGTCGGAGTCCCCACATGCACTGAGCTGTCAGTCTCCGTGGGCGAAAAGGTTTCTCCCAGCAGTACTTTCAAAACAACTCCCTGGATTTCTATACTCTCCTGTCTGCCAGTCCTCTGGGGGTTCTGTAGAGGTCTGTGAGCTCAAACGCTTTCAGAGTGAAGAGTTGGTATTGACAGAAGGCTCTGTGCTTCCCTGGTGTGGCAAACACGGGGTAGCATCAGTGTTGTGTACTTACACTGCTTAGGATGAGTTTCCAGGTTAATACCTGTGCTGCTCCTGGTGAGGCAGTGAGAAGAAATCTAACGTGAAGAGCTCACTTGAGTTTGTGCAAGTTTTGTCCTCAGAGCCTGGATAGAGCCTCATTTCCACTGCAAACTGTGTACCCTGTTAATGTCTAAATGTCATTAGATGGACTCACGTAGTTGATTGGGATCTAGAATAAGACTAAGGTGGAGACCAGCTTATTCAAGCTGGAAAAGCATGCTTTGAGTTAAAAACCACGGACACAACTTTACAGCTGCCTTTCTGCACGTGGTGCTGTGTTTGTGTCCGTGCTCAGGTTTTGTAACAGTCACTCAAGCTTTGGGTTGCTGTTCACCTGCATCTTTACTTGGCCTGCTCTCCAGGGACTGTGTAGGCAGCAGATGGACCCAACCTTGTAACCAAAGGTTGTAGTGAAGTGAAAAATTGTGGAAATACTTTATTTGAGTTGTTTTTTACGTTTCTGCTTGGTTAATCTAAACAAATGTAGCATTTACATCTTAATCTCTGGCAGCCCGTGGGCAGAATGTCCTGTACCTCTGTTTATCTTCAGTGGGAGCGCACTTAGGAGCAGCTGAATAAAAACTTTCGGCCTAAATCTAATCTAAGAGATCAGATCTGTGACTTCTTTCCTTATTTCTTTAAAGGGTGCACCTTTTGATATGGGCATGTCTTTGAAATCTGTAGCAATTTAGAACACATGCAGCCATTGCAGAAAACAGGCTTCAGCCAAGTGATTTGCAGCAGGGGCTCCTTTGGAAAGCTCTAGGATCCTCTGCCTGGTGGATAATGCACCACGCAGGGCCTCGATAGTCCCACATTTTATTCCCATTTCTGCTGCTGACCTGCTGGGATGAGTTTGGCCGAGTCACTTTGTCATAGTTTCACCTCCTGCAGAAGAGACATTCGGCAGCAGCTCCATCTGTAAAGTGCTGTCAGTGGAACCTCTCCAGAGCAGGGTCAGGAGAGTTTTCACTGTGTGTGCTGGAGACTGATCATTTCTGTTCCCTCGATCCCTGCGCAGGCACACAGGGCTGTTCACTGCTGTTGGAGCAAGGCTGACTCTTCCACACTCCAGACCCAGCTGCCATCATTCCAGCCTTGCCCTCTCCTCACCCAGCTTTGGGATTTTTCCTTTCCTGACTGGACTAGAATGAGTGTGATGATGCTCATGGGCACACACTCCACAGGCACTGGAAGGCAGTGTTGGAGCTGGGACGTTCAGCACACCTGGGAATTGTGGGCCATGTATTTATGGTAAAAACACATTTGGGCTCTGCAGGTTTTTGTCTTAGAGTTCTTAATGCCATTTATCTGAATACTTATTGGAAATATTTCTTCTTCAGATGCATCTTCTGTAAGCTTGTCACGCCCTTAGTGTGGGTTTATTAGACATTGCATGAAATTCTCGTTATTGTTGTGTTCTCCTCCATATTTCTTTGGCTTAGAGCAAGGTAGAATATTCAAAGTGCAATCTAATATGGGGGCAGGAACAGATGACTGTAAGATACAGCTGGTGTGATTTGCTTCCCTCTCCTAGTGTTCCATTCAGTACCTCTCTGAAGAGGAATCCTGTTGTCTGGACATATTCAGCACAGGGGGTTTTGAGAGCCCAGGTGCCTAAAGATGGCTCATGCAGGCAAACACTGCTCCCTGAGGGAAAGGAGGTCCCTTGCCATTCCAAGAAACCCTTGCAAGCCCTAAGGTGTTGTTCATGTATAACAACTTGTAGAAACTGGAGCCTGCTCTTGTTTAAATATAGGCACAGAGTTTATCTCTCCAAGCTGTAATGGTGGAATGTAAATATTTGAATTGATTTGTGAGTCACATTGGATGTTGCATTAGATGGGCTGAAAGCAAACTGAATAGAAACTCATTAATTTTGTGGTAGAAGTTCATTACAATTGTGCTTATATTTCATTGATTACAAACAAAAATGATGCAATATTCAAAATGACTTTTATTCTTCTGCTGGTGTATTTTTTAAAAAGATAGGACCTTTTCCTTGGATTTTAGTTATCTTACTTGGAACTTTTTGTTCCAAGCTTGTTTCATTATTGGTATTTCTTTAAGTATGTAATGTATATTTGGTGTCTTTAAACAAATAAGCCCACGGGACATCTGCTCTATCATAAGGTGTTCTGGTTTTAATGAACCTGGTTTGCTTCCTCATGCAATGTGCTGCTGGGAGCTTCAATAATTTAAGCTTATTTTCTTTTAGATATTATTGCAAGAGGTCAAAATGTCTTAAAACACACCGTGTTAGATTTTAGTGTTGCTGCTTAAGTACCACTTGCATTTTGTTTTGGTGCATCATCACTGTTGGGAAGTTCAACACATCTCCAGTTAGAAGCATGGGAACGCTTTGGTCACTTGGAAACAGAGACCTTGTACCTTTTGGCTTCTTTCCACAGGATCTGACAACGGAATCTGATGGAGACATGGGCCTTGGGAAGGAAGTGGTTGCTATCAAATTGTGGCTCCTTCTCTATTATTTTGAGATAATGAAGGAAGTGAGGAAAAACCCAGTATCTGTGCTCAATTTATAAACCACAAGTAGTATGGAACAAGTGTTCCAGCTTCAACCTGTGACAGTTGTCCAGCACTGTCAATGGCATTCCCTTGATAATGGTACCCTGGAGGAAAGAGCACCCTGGCAATGACTTTGTCTTGCTGAATTTCTGTCTTGCAGTTACTTCACCTGTGGTGGTTTTTTAATAATTTGACATCTCTAGATTGATAAAACTGAAAACAAATATAAGTCTTGGTTTACTTAGGAAAACAGTCTAATAATTATTTAACTTATTTTGTATTTTAAGGAGTAGACATAAAAGTGCAGAGAGCAGACTTATTAAAAACATAAGTTCCTTCTCAGTGGTGAAAGAGTTGATATCATTCATAAGCAGGTAACTTTACTGGTGATTCCCTTTTTCAAATCTGAATAATCCATAAGTAGTTGCTTCACTCTTTGGGTTGCTCTTGCCAGACTGACCTGTAATTAGTATTTTGTCCAGGTTGACTTGTGAGTGTTCCTGCGTGCCAGTGTGTGCCATGGCATTCTGCAGCTGCTGCTGGGGTGTTGATTAATGCAGGCTGCCTGGTAAGAACAGGGTGTAGTGTGACAGTTTTCCTGTACATGGAAAATGGAAGACTTTTATCTGTACAAAATCCTAGGATTCTGGAACTTGATTTATATACTAATGTTCTAGGGAGAAAAAAGCATATCCTTATAGGATAGCCACTGGATACATCTGGACATTGCTGGTGAGATGAAAATGTATGAAACTAGTCCTGTTTATTAAGATTTATCCATCAGATGGAAACAACATTTACATGGTTCTTCCAGGAGATGAGTTTGATGGGCCTTGTGTTCCCAAGTCCCTGTGCCTTAAGCTTATTGGCAAATTCTGTGGGAAAGCCCAGGTGTACTGGATAGATCACTGTGTAGGATCAGTTCCCTGTGGAATAAGATCCCTCCCTGGATCACAGTTGAGCCACGTAGGAAACTTTATTTGTTGTTGAGGGCTTCACTTATTACCCCTGCCTTTCCTGGGTGCAAAGTCCATACCCTTTTTAAACTTCACATAGAAAATAATACCCTGTGACCCGACAACTTCCACTGAGGTCTGACTTTTTAGGATTATAATAATTTATGAAAATATCTGCTCAGTGCTCATTTGATTGAACCCCAAATTTAATGCTAGAAAAAAACCCAAAGCTGTTCCCCCACTGTGTTATTTACTTGTTACACAGTTTACATTTTAATAACATTGTTAGGTTTCTTTTGAAAGATGTAGCATATGGAGAACTGGAGGGTTTAAGAGTAATACTGAGGTTGCTCTGTCTATATGGAAACCATAAAATGAAAGCTGATCTTTGGGTAGAAGAGTTTCATAACAACAGAACTTAAATTTGAGATGGGTAATTGTGTGACCAGCAGATGCCTGAGATGGGGAGGATTTTAGAAAAGCAAAAACAGAAACCAAAACACAACTTGCTTCAGGTCATCAGCTAATGAACTGTAGAAACCTGGAAGAAATTCCTTACTCAAATACAGTTTTGCCTCCTTGGCACTCTGGTGTTGTTTTGCTTTGAGCTATTTGGCATTTGGATTAAGTGTCCTGGGTTATCCCTGGTTTGCTGTGGAGTGGCAACTTCCAGAGAGGCTTTTCCTGGGCTGCCCTTTGTGCCAGGCTGCTCTCAGCTCCTGTCATTCCTGCAACTGCAGCTTTTAGAAAAGGAAGTTGCCAACCAGAAGAGTTCTGGTGGCTCTGGCATTACAGTTCTCTTGGCTGTAAAACAACTCAGTGTGTTGCTGCTTGTTCTCTAATTCCAGGAAAGCCAATATTTTCAGTGGACATTCACCCAGATGGGACCAAGTTTGCAACAGGAGGACAAGGTATGTCTGTGTGCTGATAAAAAGTGGAACTTTGGGCTCTAATAATAATTGTGTGCCTTCACCACACTTCAATCAGTTTGACCCTTTTGAAAAGACATCACTTTTATCTCTAAGAAACAGATGATTATGTAAGTCATTAAAATGTATCGAAAAGTGCTGTTGTTCCTGCAGAAGGCAGGGTTCCATGTCCTGATGTGCTCATCCTCTTGGGCATCAGTGAGATAGTAGCTGCAATAATTGAGTCATGGCCAAATTTCTTTTTTATTTGAAGAGGAACTGAATGTGCAGTTGGGCTTTTTGAGTTGCTAAATAGTAGAGCTATTGGGACAGAAAAATCCAATTATATAAATGGAATAGCTTAAGAAATACATGCAGAAATATTACTTGGTTCACAACAGTGAATAATTTTATGTTGGCTACAATAATTGCAATTTAGTATTTTAATATATCTTTTCTCTTTTAAAATATAATTTTATTATAAGTAGTTGTCCCTGTAGTTGATATCAGTTATGTACAGTATGATTTTTGAACTGTATAAATTTATTTTTAATAGCTTTAAGAAAAATAAAGCACTTGTGACTTGGTGTAATTGTATCAAAATGGCATCTGTATTCAAGTGTTTCCAAAATTCACACTGCAGTAATGCCTATATTTTAGCATCTGTTCTGGGACTGAGATTAATTTGAAAAGCTTTTTTGCACGTATTTGAAAGGGGGGGCTTTTTGGTTTCTTACAGGTCAGGATTCTGGCAAAGTTGTGATCTGGAATATGGCTCCTGTCCTGAAAGAGGAAGATGAAAAGAATGAAAATATTCCCAAGATGCTTTGTCAGATGGACAATCACTTAGGTAACAAAGATTTTTTTTTTCCTATTATTTTTATCTTTTTTTACTGACTAGTGGTATTTGCCAAAGCTTAAGCATTACACATATGTGATTGTAAAAACTGTGCTCTGTCCAGTGATGAAGAATCAATAAAATACAGCAGAGTGGTCTCATACTTTGGCTATATACTTCTGAAGATATTCAGTAGAAAATGTTAATATGTGGGTAAATATGCAGAGAAATATAGATACCTTTGGAAATCTCCTCCCTATAAGCTTTTTTTCAGCTGTGGCCACAAAGTATTTGATAATGCACATCCTGAGAAAATGGGGAGTTCTAAAGGAAAGGGCAAGAGAAGAAATAAGTGTAAAATAAACCTCATATGAAGTATATTGGTTATAGTTCTAAATTATTCTGGATTTATTGCACATTACATTTAGAATTAGTGTGGGTACCTGACAAGTTGTCCCTTCTTTATTCAAGATATACCTTTCCTTCTTTGCCCTCTTAATCCCACCTCATTTACCAGGAGCAGTTTCCTTCATTAGATGAATATTAATGTTTCTTCCTTTGAGCTACTTTTGATGAGGCTTTTTTAGATAAGGAATAGGGTTTTTTAAGTGAGAAGGTCCTCAACTGCTACTGGAAGATAAATACCAATTCATTTATCTGAAGCAGGCAGAGTAACTGCTTTGAGTGGAAGAAGCACACTTAAATCCTAAATGTCTCCTGTCAAGTTTTGCCTGCTGTGATCTTTGTCCCGCTCCAAAGCACTTATTGCCATGTTTCACCTCCCCCCCCTTGTCCCGCAGCCTGTGTGAATGAACCACTTATTGCCATGTTTCACCTCCCCTCCCTTGTCCCGCAGCCTGTGTGAATGAACCACTTATTGCCATGTTTCACCTCCCCCTCCCTTGTCCCTGCAGCCTGTGTGAACCACTTATTGCCATGTTTCACCTCCCCCTCCCTTGTCCCTGCAGCCTGTGTGAACCACTTATTGCCATGTTTCACCTCCCCTCCCTTGTCCCTGCAGCCTGTGTGAACCACTTATTGCCATGTTTCACCTCCCCCTCCCTTGTCCCGCAGCCTGTGTGAACTGCGTGCGCTGGTCCAACAACGGCGTGTACCTGGCCTCGGGGGGCGACGACAAGCTCATTATGGTGTGGAAACGAGCGGCGTAAGCACCTTCCTGTCCTCTCACTTCTGTACTGCAGTTCCAGTGGCTCTCTCTGGCACACCTTAGTGTTTCCTCAGTGCTGGCCTTTTGACAGCTCAGAGCTTCTCTGGGTGCACGAGGAGCCAAACCCTGTGACACCACATCCCTGGTGCTGGACTGTGTGTCTGCCTGGGGGTCTCTCTCCTCTGCAGGAGCTGACACATTTTCTTCTGTTCTTGAACAAAGCTTCCTGGTGAGATTTGAAGAGTCACCCTAAATAGAAATTGTACATTTTATTGAAGCTAATTTTTTAATAACTGGAATTACTTGCTCTAAAAAACCACGGGTTTTTCCCTTTCCATTTTGATTGTAGGAATAACTGATTAATAGAAGTGCACTGTGCAGCTGATTTTTTTTATAAAGAAGAACTTGAGGTGGTTCTGTTGCTAATTGTTTCTATTTTAACTAGGTACATTGGACCTAGCACTGTGTTTGGTTCTAGTAGCAAACTTACTAATGTGGAGCAGTGGAGGTGTGTTTCGATCCTCAGAAGCCATTCCGGGGGTAAGTTAGAAGGTGCTGAATGAATGTGATTTGAATGTATTTGGAAGAAAATAGTTTTTCAGTGTCACAGTGTTTTGTTCAAAACATTTATATTTGGTGGCAAGTCAGAAATTCCTTTTAAGAGCAACAATAAAAATCTAAAAAAAAAATACAATTTTTAATCAAATGCGATTTTCATACGAGTAACTTCTGGCAACTACGTAACAGAATTAGCTATTAAGAAACTTACTTTTTGCTATTTTCTAGCTTAAAAATGAATTTGAATAAAGGAAGATAAACTGTATTTTTATTTAAGTAAATGTTCACGCTACCAGTGAATGATCTGGTTAGCAAAGGATGAAGATTTTGTAAACCAAAGAATGTTAATGTTTATTTAAAAAAAATAACTGAAGAGCAGTGCAAAAGATGAATAAACAAGTAATTTCAGATGTGTTTTGCACCTGCTGACATGAGCTTTGATTAGAATCAAGGTGACCATGCATGTTGGAATGAAGTGAGTGTATTGCAATAGCTTCTGTTACTTTTTTATCCAAAACAGGACAGAGTTCTTTGTACAGGCATTAGTACTTCCTACAAGCACTGAACATTGCATTCTCTCCCTTGGATGTTTTTTGATCCCCCACTGAACATTGTAAGCTGGAGAACCTAACTCCCAACAACTCTTGCTATGTCCTGTCCTACCTTCTACTCTGGTGAAATGAGAATAATTTCTCAGGGAGAGCAAAATGTTGCCATGCCAGTTCTTTTTTAAAAGATTTTTGGGTTTTCTGATTACCATCAACCTCTTTCCTAATGGAAGTTATTTTTTTCCAAGCAGATGTGATGGATGTAGCGTGGTCTCCCCATGATGCCTGGCTGGCATCCTGTAGTGTTGACAACACTGTTGTCATCTGGAATGCTGTCAAATTTCCAGGTGAGGACTCCTCCGTGTCAGATGGGCAAGTGTGTGCAGTGCAAGACAAACTCTTCCCTCCTTGGGTGTGTTTCACTGACTGAACATCTCTCTGGGGTAATGGCTGGCATTTTGAGATGACACACTTGCAACCTGGCAGGTCAGTCCTCTGTCCAGGTTTGGATGGCAATGAGCACTGGGTTCCACCCTGCTGGTGACAACAGCTGCATTCAGGCTGTGCTGCTCATTTTACATGACAGTCATTATTACGTGTATTTTCCTTACATGCCATTTATTTGAAGCTGGCTTCCAGTACTGATACCAGTTTTTACACTTTGAAGCTGACTGTGTACCCTCTCAGCCTCTCCTCCCACAGTCTGATAAGCAAGAGAGTGACTGAAAATAGGTTACCAGGTCTGCCAGGCTTGTGTGTCTGTCGAGTCAAAACTTTGACTTAGTTCACGTTTGCTGCACAAAGCTGAATTTGTTGTGATAATGTTTGGGTGTGGAGGAAAGGGTGAATGTTTAACTGAAATTCCAGTTAAAGTGCTGCTTTTCTACAGCTTCAAAGTTCTATTCTGAAGTGCCTGGGCTTTGTTGGTCTTTCTGCTCTGAGCTATTTTTTACAAAGAGTTTTGTACCCTTATTCTGGACAGAGTTCTCTTTACCACTTTTTTATATCAGTGTTAGCTTGAGCACAGGTTCCAGTTTGGTTGTTTGTACAGTAAAGAAAATCTTCTCAACAGTCTGTCCTAGAGGAGATTTCAGTAACTACTCCCTGTTCTCAATTTTTGCCTGCCCAGAAATTCTGGCCACTCTGAAGGGGCACTCTGGCCTGGTGAAGGGGCTGACCTGGGACCCTGTGGGGAAGTACATTGCCTCGCAGGCAGACGATCGCAGCCTGAAGGTGTGGAGGACCATGGACTGGCAGCTGGAAACCAGCATCACAAAACCCTTCGATGAGGTACCTCAGAATGTGGGACTGTTCAAAGGGAATTCCTTGAGAGTGAGAGAAAACTAGAACAACTCTGATTCTGCTGACACATGTATTAATTTAGCAGTGCTGAATGAAATGAAGTTCTCAGGTGGCAGGTTCAAAAGGGGGGAAAAAAGAGCTACTTCCTCACACAAAATGTGATTGACTGGAGACTCTCATTGCCATTGGATATTGGGAATGCCAAAGGTTCACGTGGGTTATGTAAACAATTCAGTAAATTTCTGGAAATGTAGTGGTTGTTCCAAGGAAGTATTGGCACCCTGGTTACAGCAGTCTTACCTTCTTCCCTAAGCATCTTCTGTTGGCCACTGTCAGAAATGAGAGAAGCACTTAGGAGGGATCTTTGGTCTGACATCACAGGGCTGTTATGTGGTGACTTTGATCAAGAGAGCAAATACCTGGGGACAGAATCTGGTGCTTAGTGAGTGGAGTGTTGTGCAGTGATCTTATGGTATTGTGATTGGTACAGTTACTCTTTGTAGCAGACTGTAACTGCCTAAATTCACGTGTGAGCTGCTGTGGCGAGCTGAAGTCTCATCATTAGCAGTTGCTGTGCTGCAACCCTGTCGTTAACTGGGACTTATAATTATTGAGGGAACAGTACCCAAAAAGATGGAACATTTTTGCTTCCTTTAAAAAAGTTCTCTGGGTTCCTTTCCCCCCCTTTTGATAGGACTTCTTAAGTTACACTTCATCACCTATGTAAACATGGCCAAGTGCTAAGAATTGTGTGTAAGATCATTAATGTTCACAAAAAACTTACTTTGTAATCATATTCCCTAGATGTAAAATTTAAATAGTTTGTATTAACTATTATGGTTTGTTTACCAAACACTTTTAAAGCTCTGGTATGTTTTTTTTGTCAGTGTGGAGGGACAACTCATGTGTTGCGTCTTAGCTGGTCGCCTGATGGTCACTATCTTGTTTCTGCTCATGCCATGAATAATTCTGGACCCACTGCTCAGATCATTGAGAGGGATGGATGGAAAACCAACATGGATTTTGTAGGGCATCGGAAGGCAGTTACAGTAGTGGTGAGTGAGAGTCATTTACCCCTGAAGTAAAACTTCTGTTATGCACTTTTTGATAATTTTATGTATAAATGGGCCAAGACAGGCATCAAGATTAGTAAAGCAAATGCATCGTGGTGGTTAAAAAATGTCAACTTTACATGTTGGTAGCAATCAGCTTGCTGGTGTGATAAAGGGAACCAGGTGGAGACAAACAAGACTAGAGGCAGTACAGGAGCATGTCAGGAATGCCCAACACGGGCTTTGTTAGCTCTTCAGTGACTTGGTTAAAGCGATGTAGGTTTACTAGATCCCTAGTAAAATTAATATTATTTGCCATTCCTGTTAAGGCATTCAAAAAGCCCCTTAAGAAAGCCCCTACAGCTTTTCTCAGTGCTCTTATAGTGTCTGGTTCAGGACTTTGTTCCTATGAAATGTTCCTTTTTCACTCTTAAGTGGAAAATTAGCCTTTAAAGCAGATCTTCTGCTAAAAAGTAATTACTGTAATAAAATTTGGACATCTCATTTGTTTAGAAATTCAATCCAAAAATCTTCAAAAAGAAACAAAAGAATGGGAGCTCCACCAAGTCAAGTTGTCCCTACTGCTGTTGTGCTGTTGGCAGTAAAGACCGATCTCTTTCTGTCTGGGTAAGTGTTTCCTTTGCTGCTTTGGACTGATGTGGTCGTTTGGATAACCTGGGGTTTAGCACAAAGGTTACATGCACAGCATTAGGTCTTATATTTGGGTGCATTTCAGGGGTTTTTGTTTCTGTTGTTGCAGGTTTAGCTGGAGGGGAAGGAAGTGGATTGCTATTCATTAATTTCTCTAAAGCCAAGAGCAGTTAGGAACCAGTGGCAGAGTACATGCCCTGGTAAGGGGGAGGAACTGTTAAGGGACATAATGTGTTACCACAGTTAATAAATTCAGCCCTATTTCCTTCCTGTGTCTTTTACTTGTCTTCTGTCTTTGCAAAGGAAAGGAATGTGAAAGTCAGGGAAGTTTTTAAGTATACTTTTGACATGTAGTTTGGGTTTTACTTTAAAATCTACACTCAAATTGTTATTCTGGCTAAGAGAAGAGTAGCTGTTCTCACATTTATAAATGCAAGGCGGGTTGTTTGGCAACTGCAAAATACAGGGAATAAATTTAACTGATTTGTAAAGCTTTGTGATGAGAACATGTGCCAGAACACACCAATTGCTAACTCCAGTCTACTATTTATAGATTCCAGTGTGATATTTATCCATCAATCGCTGGATGCATAACACTAAATCTGTTTCTGGCAGTGCTACCAGTGCATACCCATATCAGAGTATCACTTGGTATATTTTACTGTCTATTTATACTATAAAGATTTCATTTAGAATGGCTGTTGAGGTTATATTAGGGATTACAGAGGTGCAAAGTTATAGGCCTGAAGAGCTTACTAGGTATGTATAGAGCACAGACCTATGGAAGCACAGATAAGTACTGAAGGTGAACCCATGAGCATAAAACTTCTCAGCCACATCGACTGCTCTGGCTTCATTTCAGTTGTACTATACACTGTGGATATTAAGTCCATTGGTTTAACATTAGAGAGCTTAGAATGTCTGATTTAGAACAGGTTATTGGGAATTTTCACATTCAGTTCTTTATTACTAAGCTGATTCATAAGTGCAGAGGGATCCTCTTAAAGATAGTTGTGAGTCAGATTCCCTTTGCTCTTCATAGGCTTCACTTTCTTAGACAAGTAGAGTGAGTGAGGACATGGAAACCTGATCTGTTTTGTGTCTTCCTCTTGTGCTGGCAGTTTGCAACCCCCTTATCTCAGAGCAGCTTAGAATAGCTCTTTCACATCCGTGGAATTGCTTTTTGAGTGGTGGAGGGTGTTCTGTGGCTGTGAAGGAAAGGCAAAGGTGATTTAGAAATTCAGTCTGTGTTTCAGAAAGGAGAGTTGAATGTCAGCTATTCCTCTCCAGAGCTTTTCTGTCCCAGCAGTGGAATGGGTGAGTTGGTTCTTCAGCTCCCCACCAGGCATGTAGGGCATGTCTCCAGGAAACATCTTGTTTGTGGATATTGTTGGGCTCTGGGAGAGTGTAATGAGAGTGTAATGAGGTAATATCTGTGGTAGTGTAGAGCTTCTACATTTATGAGTGTTGTTTTTTGGTTTTTTTAAGCTCACATGTCTGAAGCGACCTTTAGTTGTCATACATGAGCTGTTTGACAAGTCAATCATGGACATTTCATGGTAAGTTCATTTCTGCTGTTTGTTACAGAAACCAAAGTATTGTCATCAACTTTAGATGTTTTCCAGAATTATCTGGAAATTCCTTATAACAGTACAGCTTGTGATTGGAACACAAGTAATTGGTTCCTGAAGGTTTTGATTCTGCTGCAACATCTTTGGTAGTAACATTAGCAATTAGCATGTGGTCACTGGACATTATATAACATTAAAACTGAATAAAACTGAATAAAAATTAATGTATTTAGTAATGACACAGTAAAATACTTGTGGAATGAGTTCCTACTTGTTATGATTCACTGATATTTTTTCACAGAATGTCTATTTTGTAACATGACGTGGTGGACTTGGTGAGTTTTATGTGCATTACATCTGTGAGAAGCTGGTTGGACAATCCACTTTCCCAGCAGTCTACTGTCCCAAGCCTTATTTTCTTCTTTCTGCAGTGAGTGGTACTCTCTCCTCTCCTGCTTTCTTCCTAAGGCCTAGTCATAAAAATGCAGAAGTTAATAGTTCTTCATTCGCTTCAAGACTTAAATAATAAGGGGAAAAAAGCCCATGAGACCACTCAGTAAAGGGTATTTAAAAAAAACTGCACCTGTACAGCAGGTGATTTAGAGAGTTAAGGGTTATGTACAAGAAAATGCCTAATATTTTTTTCATAATAGCCACACAGCTGATTCCATAGACCATCTTAATTCTATTGCTTCCTGACTTCTGAAAATCTGCCCTAATAGTTGTAACCATCCAGGTGGGTTTATGCTGTGAATGTCAAAGCTCACAGTATAACTTCCTGCTCTCTGTGTGCTCTGTGGATTTTGCCATGAAGCTCAGTGAACCACAATAAAGTTTTCAAAACCAAAACATTTTTCTTTCATTAGCAGATAAAGGCTAGAGAGCCAGCAAGTGGAATATTTCATGAGAAGTGCTGCTATTGCTGTACTACAATAGCTTTGAATAGTTTTGTTTTCCTGTAGTGTTTTTTATTTCTCCGTCTGCAGTTTGCACATTTTTCATGGCATGAAGTCATTGGGAGTCATAGCTGGTTAACATTTTGCAATTTCTGAGGAAATGGTTTTGTGGCATCTTTGAGAGACAAAGGATCATCAGGAAGCTTGATATTTTATATCCTGTTTACAAACTGAAACGGATGGCTAAAATGTCAATAATATGGAATGTTCCCAGAAACATGCTCCATTCTGAAAACAGACTGAGTAAATTCAGAGAAATCTGATACTATTATATTGTTATATCTGTCATTTCTCTTTCAGAGTTTTAGACTTGGATCCATCATCATAATATCTTGAAATGATTATGTTTTCACAGAACAATTGTTTGGTTCCAGAGGTCAATAAGAGCTCAACAATTTTGTCTGCTAAGCAAGCAGAAAGCTCTGAACAAGATGTTACCATTTTCTAACTTGGAGTACTGTTGGTTTCCCTAGTTCATGGTTCTAAGGCTGACTGCTGTGGGTGTGATGCTATCAGGGCACCAGCCACCACAAAAGTAGATATTTTCAAATGCCCATAGCCATGGTGCATGTAATCCATTTTTGAGCCTTGCTGGAGTAACTTGGATAGGATGTCAGAGTTGTGCCAGCTTTCCTTTCCTCTTCCTTCTCTGTAACAATTGATCTGTAAGGCACTGTGTTGCTGTCTCTGTGAGCTCTGTAACTGGAAGTGTCTGGGCGAGCAGTCAGAATTCATCTAATACTTTTTCCAATGTGCAATAATATGTTATATATGCAAGAGTATAATTCTATTAAGACTAGAACGTGTAGTTTCTCCTCTCTCTTGTCGCTAAGAAAACCTTTTGAGACCTCCAGAAGAGGGTTACAATACATTCCCACATACAAGGACGTGCAGTTTGCTTAAAACCACAAATAATGAACAATAACAAAATCAGACACATGTTCTTGCCTAATACAGAGATTGTTGGACTGCTCGGATGTTCAGCTTGCTTTCTTTTGATTGCTGTAGCTTGAGAGAATGCTGCTAGAGAAAAGGCATTTACCCAACATATAGGGCTTCTCTCTTAAGAATCTCGTTTCTTCTCCTTCCCTTCTTGTTTATTTGGATCAGAGAGTTCTTATAGGAATGGACTATCAGTTACTTGTTTCCCATGCATGATGAACCTTCATCTTCCATGGGCCTCAAACAGCAGTTTATAGGGCCTTAAAAGATGTGTATGGATTGCTCATCTGCTGAGAGCCCCTTTCTTCACCCTCTGGCATTAGCACAAAGATTTTGTACATCTTTTGGAGCGTTCATAATTTTCTCCCGTTGTTCATTGTGAACACTGCTCTGAGTTACCCCTTCACGAAGGTTTTCATGGTGCTGATCGTGCCATGGGTGGGTGTATTGTTCCAATGCCACCTTCCTGTGTGCAGTCTGCCAAGGACTGTTGGCACACAGACTCCTGCTGCCCTTCATCCCATCTCCTCACTGTCCCACTTGTTTGGTTCCATCGGGCATTGCTGTGATAATAAATCTTATGCTAAGATTTTTATTGGGCACTTTATCACATTGCTCCTTTGCATCAAAGAGATTGCAAACAAAGTTGGACCTTTATTTCCTTCAGGACCCTTAATGGACTCGGTATCCTGGTGTGTTCCATGGATGGATCTGTGGCATTTTTGGACTTTTCCCAGGATGAACTTGGGGATCCACTTAGTGAGGAGGAAAAGGTACAGTAAGCACTCAGACAACCTGTGATCATATTTAAGGGATATATTGATTCAATTAAAATATAGGACTACTTATAGAAGTATATAGTGACTGGTTTCCATATTATAGAAAATGTGTTCTTGTCTACTTTATAAATCATTAAAAGAGAGTAGTCAAGAAATGAATGCGTCATATTAGTTTCTGTTCTGGAAAGAGTATTTGGAAAACATCCACTTGCTTACACATCATTATACATTTGAAGTAATTATTTGGCCAAGGAAACAAGGAGTGGGTGCTTCAAAACACTTTAAAATTACTCTTTGACTTGCATGTATGCAATTCTTTTTAAACTGATTGCTGTTGGCTGTTTTTCCTCTCATTGCTATTAGCAACTAGAGCTTTGAGTTCCAATTATTTTACATATTGACTTAGTGTTAGTTGAAAACACAAAGAAAGAAAAAATCTAGTGTGTAAATGATACAGAAGGCAATTGCATTTGATGGATTCCATTAGGTTTTGTGATTCCATTGTGTTGCAATCAGTGATGCCACGGTAGCAGTTGCAGTCACTCACATCTTTAACGCCCACAGAGCAACATTCACCAGTCCACCTATGGTAAAAGCCTGGCTATCATGACTGAAGCTCAGTTGTCTACCACCATTATTGAGAATCCAGAGATGCTCAAGTATCAGCAGAGGCAGCAGCAGCAGGTGGATCAGAAGAACGCGTCGATCCGGGAAGGATCCGGGAATGCAGCAGCTCCCAAAGTGGCAAGCATGGTTAATGGGGAGAGTTTGGAGGACATCAGGAAGGTAAGTGCTCTTGGGTAGTGCCAAGTGCTAAGCTGGTAAACACCAAACTGCTTATGACAGAACCAGTTTCTGTGTCCTTCCAGCCTGGGAAGGGTCCAGGTGCCCGAGTCACTGGGTCAGTTACTGGCACTTGGTGAAAAGTTACAGTGCTTTTGAGCAGAAATAAGACTGTGGAAAAAGGCTTGTGGATGTTTCTGCAACAGATACAAAATTCTTGGTGTGCAGGAAGGAACCCAAAAGTAACTCATAACAGGGAAGCTGTAGAACTGTACTTCAGTTTCTCAGTGATAGAGGTTGAAAGCTTTATTTAATGCTCTCCTAAACATAAAACATGACTTCTAATGAAGGACTCGATACACACAGATGAGAATGTTTTGGACTTGACTCTCTAACTGTGGAGAGCAGATTACATTCTTCACAAATACCTTTTCTACAGATGGATAGATTGAAGATTGGAAAGGTGTGTGTTCAAAGTAAAATAGTGTGTATTATTGTACAGGCTGAGAGCAGTAATCACAATCAGAATTCTGTTGTACTTGGTACTATATGAGCTTCTACTTAACACCTATTAGTGGTCAAAAAAAAGTTATGGTATTGAAATACACTTGTAATAATAAAAATGTAGATTGACTATGCAATAATGGCATGGTTCAAAGATGATATGGGAAACAGTCTTTGTTAGCAGATTTTTAATTGAGGCACATCTTTCTTCTACTATACTTGTTTGTTTGAAAAAAAAGTAAAAAAACATTTCCTATTTATCAGAAATGATGATGAAATGTACTTTCCAACAGAATCTCTTAAAAAAACAAGTTGAAACCCGAACTGCAGACGGTCGGAGAAGGATCACACCTCTGTGCATTGCTCAGCTGGACACTGGGTATGTTTGGAAGTCATCTTTAAAATCCTTTGGGATCTTTTTTAATCTTTTTGTTGTCGTTGTTCCCTTGTGCAAACTCTGAATTCTGACTTACAGCATCATAAAGCATGTGTTGGAAATAAGTGTGTGTCCTTATGAAAGACAGCTTTGGCCTGTCTTCTCTTAGCCATAAGATCTCACCTCTAATAGCTCAGGCTAATTCTCCTTATCTGCCATTATGTATTGTAGATTCATATCTGTATTAGTACTGACTTTAATATCCTTTGGATATGAGAAACCAACTATGGAAAGTTACATGTTGGTGGTTTATTTAGGTTGTGTATGAGTATCCACATGTGGAAAAAGGAAGAATGGAATAAATAGTTTAGTTAAAATTACTATTTTTCATTTATCTTTTACATGTTTTTGAGTAATATATTTGTTGTTTGTCTTTTTGCTTAGGGATTTTTCTACAGCATTTTTCAATAGCATCCCAATCTCTGGAACTCTGTCTGGCTCAATGATGTCTTCTCAAAGTAACCAGCAGCTCATGTCACTTGATTCTAACGCAGCAAATTCCCTTAATACTTCAAAGCCTTCTGTGGAGCCAACAGCAGCCAGTATAAAACCAACAGATGATGCAGCCAATAAAGATGGGTCGGTATTTGCAGTTTTGTTTTTCACTTACATGAGTCTGTTTAGTTTTAAATTTCTGTTTATGGTTCTGTAACCAAGAAATTATTAAAGCAGTTTCCTGACTGCAAAACTCTGAGAATCAAACCTTCCTGAAAACATCAAGATTTTATTAGTATTGGTTACTTTAAATAGTGGTAAATCAGGAATGAGTAAATCCATGTGCACAGTTCTGGCAGTGAACTCCAGTGCAATGAGGGGTGCAGTTGATTGCTGAGGCTCTAACAAATTGACCTGCTTATGGATTGTTGGCTTGCTATTAGTAAATAATAGAAGGCTTTCCAGTACTGGAAGTCATGAAGCCTGTTTTACATCAAATTCTGTCCTGTGTCCTCTCTCTGAACATGGTGATCCTTCTTTCCTGTCCAACAACCCCATCAGAGCAGAGTGTCGCTGACTCGTCAGTGCACTTGAGCTTATTGGCCAATGTGTCTTTCAAATGAATAATGGAACCACTAATTTTACTTGCTGTTCTCTCAGTGGCAGAACTGACTTGGTTTCTTCTCCTCAGTGTGTTTTTACAGTCTTTGTAACAGCACAAGTGGTGTTGGAACCTCTGCTTATCCATCACATCACATCAGTTGAAATTGGCCCCAGATTAAAAAATGAGCATGTAGACTATAAGAAATGATTGACAGATGAAACTAGTCTCCTTTTCTTTGAAAACTGTACTTCTAGCAGCTTTTTAGTACAAACATCAGTTATTTTAGACCCATTCTTTCTTCAATTAATTCCCTGAATTCATTCTCTGAATGAATTCAAAAATCTCTAAAGTAAACAGCTATTCAAATAACAGATCCCTGGAATGCTTTAGTGTGGGGGAAACACATTCCTTTGCTTTAGAGTTGTGCTTGGAAAGGCCTAATAATCAGTTTGGATTCTTCAATAACAAAAGTCTAAACATGGCATGAATTGTTTCAGCCCAAATTGTTTGATTGCTAAACAGTGGAATATAATATTGTAATGGAAGTGATTTTCTAACCTGATCAAGGGGTAAAAGCAGGAACCCCAGTGATTATTTAAAATAGTGATCCTTTCCCTTTGGGTACATAGATAGCAGCTGAAAGTATTGTTCCTGAAAGTTTCATTCCTGAGTTAAAAATACAAAATGAATTAATTAGGATCTTTTAATCTAGACATGTGGCCACATGAAGCTCTGAGGTGTATCACAGGCAGTTTTTGAGAGTAGGGAAAGCATTCAGGATAGTGACACGTGAAGGGGTGGCAAAAGCATATCCTAATTCATGATGTACTTAAGTGAAAGGTTTTCAACATGGTTTCTAGCCAGTGTAATGAATGCTAGCTAGTTGTTGCGAGCAGTGCAGGTTACCAATACAAAATTCATTTTAATCCTTCTTTTCCTGTCTCTTTTATTGACAGTGTAAATGCTACCTCTGCCTCAACTGCTCCTCCTGCATCCTCTGTGTTGACAACTCCATCCAAGATTGAACCCATGAAAGCATTTGATTCCAGATTCACAGAACGCTCCAAAGCCACCTCAGGGACTGCTGTGGTAACAAACACAAACCAAACTGTTGTGGACAGGTAAGACACAGCCTGGGGAGGGGGAAGGTGCTGATGCAGAGTTGAAATGCTGATTCTCTGGGGTGTAGATGTCGTGGTGCTGGGGCTGCAGAAATTGCCTTGGGTCTCTTCCACTACTGAAGGGAAGGGGACAGCTGCAAATAGGGAAGTTCTCTGCTGGCATTGTCCCTTTGTACATTTGTCCCTGGCATTTTGGTATCAAGCAGATTCTTCAAAATGTTCCAAGTTCAAGCCCTTGTTGCAAGAGGCTGTGTGTGCACGTGCCTCCCTGTGTGGCTGTGTGCAGCTGTGCTCCTTGGAAGACAAAACCAGCCCAAAATAGCCAGCCTGCATCTCTGCACAGCAGAGACTTCCTTCAACATAAATTACCATCCTTGTCAGCAGACAGCCTAGCATCATTAAAGCTGCAGTTGTATTTCAGTTTTGTGCCTTGAAGGCATGTGGAGAAGACTTTTTGATTTTAAGGAGTTTTGGCTCTGGATCCACATGACTTAAAAAAAAGAGACAAGCCTTTGTTTTTGTGCCACAGTGTGCTATGGCATAAGTGTTCCTGCTTCACCAAAACACGTGAGAGAAAAAATAGCAATCTGGAGAAAGAAGTGTCTAGTTCCCCAGCTTATTATCAATAAAACATATTTTATACATCAATATTTTTATGTCAGAGGGTTTAACCATGTGATGCAGAAGAAAGATGCATTAAATGACTCTCATAATTGCTCCTGATGTGTCAGTAAAGTATGGATAAAAGTTCATTGTTTATAATTCAGAAGCCAGAAGAAAAAGGTTTGGATTATGCAAAGTATTTCTGTGAAGGCAAGCAGTTAAGGAATAACTGGCAAAAGGGTGTCAGTTAATAACCAGCTACTGGAGGGAATGGGGAGAGTATGAATAAATGACCTATTTTAGGATATAATGGCTAACAAGAGAGTTCACAGGGATTTGTACTTAGTATTTATTTATATTATATTATATTTTGTTATATAAGGACATGGGCCTGTTGGAGCAAGTCCAGAGGAGGCCACGAAAATGGTGAGAGGGCTTGAGCACCTCTGCAGTGGAGACAGGCTAAGAGAGTTGGGGCTGTAAGCCTAGAGAAGAGAAGGCTCTGAGGCAACCTTCTTGCAGCCTTCCAGTGCCTAAAGGGGCTGCAAAAGAGCTGGAGAAGGACTTTTCACGGGGGGAGGTAGTGGTAGGACAAGGGAAAATGTCTTCAAACTGAAAGAGGGCAGGTTTAGATTAGATAATAGGAACAAATTCTTCCCTGTGAGGGTGCTGAGGCCCTGGCACAGGTTGCCCAGAGCAGCTGTGGCTGCCCCTGGATCCCTGGAAGTGTCCAAGGCCAGGTTGGACAGGGCTTGGAGCAACCTGGGATAGTGGAAGGGGTCATTTTTATGGTTTGCAGAAATACATTTTACAGCAGTGAGAGCTGAATAGGACAAGTTTTGGGGATAGACAACAGAACGACAAAGGAAGTTCTACATGAGTAAGTAGAAACTGTAATGTCTATTGAAGGGGAAAAGATGAACTACTCTTGCATCTTGGAGTGCTGAATTATTTGTATCAGCTCAGGGAAAGAGATCTGATTGTAATTGGAACTGAATGCTAAAATAAGGTTGCTCTTTCCAGCTTTCCCCTGTAGCTAACTGCTGGTTTGATTAGTTTTTTTTAAAGGGGACAATATGTCTGATCAGCTTATGCGTGAATTGCACATTGTACTCCTAGAGAGGATTTGCCAAACCTCTTCAGCTTCTTCCTCTTGCCTTTGTGCATTTTGAAATACACTCAAACAGGGCTAAGAATGTGTCTTCTTATCTACAGGATTGCTGTGCACATGATATGTGGCAACTTTTGGAATCAGCTCTTATAAAACATGAAATTTTTCTTTTACAGACTGAAGGATCAGAATTTAATTAAAGACAATAA
The DNA here is from genome assembly GCF_001715985.3 of Manacus vitellinus. Taxonomy (NCBI): domain Eukaryota; kingdom Metazoa; phylum Chordata; class Aves; order Passeriformes; family Pipridae; genus Manacus; species Manacus vitellinus. Next base: position 8,920,110 of record NW_021940379.1, read on the forward strand.
GCCTAAGGATATTCTGGAGAGCAGCAGTGACAGTGAAGAGAAGATTCCAGCTGTTAAACCACTCAGTGTCCCCAAACGGAAACTGGAACTTGAGGGGGAAACAGTAGAAAAGAAGAAAAAAGGAAGGCCTAGGAAAGACTCCAGACTTGTACCAGTAACTTTAACTGTTCAGGTGAAAGAAATAAGATTCACTGTGGCTTTCACAAGGCAGTCCCGAGTTGACTTGTTCCCTCAACTGAGGGGAAACTCAAGTAGTATCAGTCCCTCAGAATTTTTAGCCATCCCTTATATTTTCCATATAAGGTACCAGAATTTCTATTAATTAGTTGCAGCTGAAAATGGGGGGGGCAGGTGGGTTCAAAAAAAAAAAAAAAGACCACTTCAAGTTTGTTTTGATTTTTTTTAATTCTTAGAAGCTATTTTAAAAAACTTGTATTTGTACAGCTAATTGGAAAAACACTAATATTTCCAGTTGGCATTATTTGGAATTAAAAAAAAATCCCTTTCAAATCAATCTATATGGTATAATAGCTTTGGTTTTAACTTTTTTTAACAGAAAAATTTAACTACTTCTGCCATTTTTTTCCAGTCCTCAGCTGCACTGGCCTCTGAGAAGGATGCTGCTTGCATCTCTGCACCAGCATTAGCACTTAAACTGCCAACCCCAATCCCACAGAAATCGTTTACTTTACAAGTAAGTGGACTGTAAGGAAAAAGGCTTAATACCTTAAAAACAAACAAACAAACAAAAATCCTGCTTTTTTTAAATATTCTGAGATTATTCAGACCCTTTGCCAAGTTAACATCTGAATGTGTATTTGTTCAAGCAAGCAAGGTGGTGGGATACCTCAGCTTCTGAGAACATGTCTTTATGAGTGAAGTTAATGGCTAATCAGCTAAAAATAGGACACTTCTGAACTAGCTACACTTGAAAGAGGAATGAATTCCCCTGGTTCATCAGTCCTTCCTCCTGGTTACCCCAGTCAGTGGTGAGGAGAAGGGTCTGTGGCAGGAGTAGCTGCTGCACTGTTATTGCAGCAGTGTTGGTAGTGCACCACTGAAGAATAAAAGCAAGCGTTTTCTCAGAGCTCTCTGGAGCTTCTCTGCATCTGAAGAGACTTGCAGATGGTATTGCTTTAGGTATTTATGAAAGAATTTTTCTGTGTGTTTAGGTTGTGGTAGTCTGGTTCCACATGGGCACATAATTAGGAAGCACAGACAGAACCTTTCCTAAGGCTTGTGCTTCAAATGCAAAGGAATTATTTGTTTTAGCCAAGACTGATTTTCAGATGTCTGCTTTTTTTGGAATACCACAGTGTATTTTGAAGCCCTATTAAACAGAGAAAGCAATACTTGAATCTGTTCTTTAAGACTGCACTGTCTTGGGTCTAATAGTAGTTGGTGCTTTTTTGAGTAGGGTTTTATCTCTTCCAGAAATTATTATTTAATTCTTTGTATTTCAGATAAGTTCAGATCCATCAATGTACCTTGAAGTGGAGAATGAAATGACCACAGTGGGAGGTTCCAAGCTGAGCAGGTTGAAGTGTAACCGAGAAGGGAAGGAGTGGGAGACCGTCCTCACCAGTCGGATCCTCGCCGCAGCCGGCAGCTGGTAAGAGTCTGGTTTGGAGGAAGAGGGTCCTGAAGGCCAGAAAACATTTTTAAGGGTACAAAATTACATTTACAGAAAGTTAAGTACACCTAAACCCACGTATTTACAAATAAGTAGAGGCTTTAAAGCCTTTATCTACTTATTTAGAAAAGTTGATGAACTGGGTCGCTTCTGTTAGGGATTTTTGTGATCCTTTGTGCTTGGCTCAAGATGTCCTATTTCTCTTCCAGCTACCTTGATTTAATTCATTCAAGCTCTTAAGCTCTTATCCTCTGGAGTTTTTTGTAGGGATTCTGACGTTTCTGTGTTGACTACTGCTATTTGCTGGTTTTATCACACATATACACACACCCACTCTGTAATTTTCACACAGTTTTTCATAATAAATATTTGTAGATAAAAGTGTGCACTGTTCTTAGTCTCAAGACCAGTTTTGCTTCAGGTATTAGCTCTATGCATTCTTAAAACATCACAAATTCTCATTAGCCACTTAAAACAATTTACCTCTATACTCACATTTCTTCTTTAAATTTCTTCATTAAATTTGTCTAAATCATGATGTGACAGATTTTCAAGTGCTAAAGGATATTTTGTGATGTAGAAATATTTTTCTGAATTTCTTTGCTATTTTTTCCTCTGTATTTTCCTCGATTTTGCTTAGTTATAACCTCAGAGTTTAAATTGAAAGTATATTTCTAAAGCCTGAGCCATGTCCGGGTCTGAAAAAGAAGCAGCAGATTTTAAAGCTAAATACAAGTACAGGCCTGAAGACCTTGTGTATACACAAAAGCTTTACTGCTATTTTCAGCTATGCCCCTTGGTCTAATAAAAGGTGTTATCTTTGCCTGCAAACTTTCTCTTGCCCATCTCCTCATAGTTACAATCACATGAAGGAGGCAGGGAATGCACAGATATAGATAATCTGACTAGTTCATGATCTTACCTTTTGGTAGCCAGGATTTTCTTCAAAGCTGTAATAGTTACTTTTTGGGGAATTAACCCAAGTTGTGTGATAGCTTAAGAATTCAGTCTGGTTTTATGCTAATTGCATTTGACAGTAAATAAACATTTCTTTTTGATATTTCTTTGATTTTTTTCCAGTGAGATTGTAACTGTGGCCTGTGAGAAACGAACGCTGTCGGTGTTTTCAGCTTGTGGTCGTCGCCTTCTCCCTCCCATCATACTGAACACCCCCATCTCCACCCTGCACTGCACAGGCTCCTGCATCATGGCCCTCACCACTGCTGCTACGCTCTCTGTGTGGTGAGTGCATGGCCCAGCTCATTTCAGAGCTGAAGGTGTGCATGTGTGTTTTATAGGCTTAGGTTCAGTTGTGTCAGTGCATCACTGCTGAAAATGAGGCTGAAACTACAGCAGGTCTGAACACAAGTCCACTTTGGGATAGAATATGAAGAGTTGAGAGGGCCGGACTTGAATCCTTTTCTTCTCTGTTCTGGGTCTGTAATACTGAATGTGATTCTAGAAGTAAAATCAGGGGCATTTAGATCAGCTTGAAGTTACTGGTTTAAACAACCTCCTTAGGCCAGACTTGTCATGCATATGGAATGGACTGGGGGGAAAAGGAGAAATGTGGATATTTGCATTTTCCATCACACTTAACCAATAACGTGCATGAGTTTCAGTCAGAAGTACTCCAGCCATCTTCAAGAGGCCAGGATAAAACCAGCAGGAACTCATTTCCAGTTGTTGAATTCCGTCTAATGTCTCATGGAAGTCAGAGCTCCTAAAGGAATTATTTGGATGCTCAGTGTTTGCTTAGCTCTAATGAGGTTTCCTTGTAAAGAGCCATAGAAGTTGTTCTCTGCTATTGAATTCTGTCTTGCTGTAAGGGTCTGGGTTTGCCAAAATAATTTTGTCGAAGCAATGAGGAAAACATCAAAACAAAAAAAACCCCAAAGTCCCAAAACCCTCCACTTTGTCATCAGTAGTGAAGAAGTGCATTTGTTAAAAGATTTTGGAGTTTTCAGTTGTTTGTAAACTGCAGACTTGTCCTTTTGTGTCTTTCAGGGATGTCCACAAGCAGACAGCCATTGTTAGAGATGAGTCTTTGCAAACAATATTTTCAGGTAATAAAAGAGGCCACTTAATTACTGACCTTTGAGCCCACCTGTCCTATGTAGTGCCATTTATGAATATGCTGAAATTTTATGAAACCTTAAAAGCCTAAATAAATAATTTCCCTTCATTACTGTGTAATAAAGGGAAGTTATTGGCAGTGTTGATATCCTGTAGAAATATCACCAAATAGCAAACTTGTATGCGATTCTGAAGCTTATATTCTGGCTTACTTCTGAATGTAGAAATTGAGTGTTGTGACAATCACAAAATAAATATTTAATGTAAATCTGCTATTATAGCGATTTCTCTGTGTAAGTTGCCTGTTTATTGTGTTAATGATGAACAGCAACTGATTATCTTCTGATTTGTTACTTAAAAACCTTCAGTTTCTATCACCACCAACATAAGTTCTCAAAAAAGCAGTGTCTCAGCATATTGGCTCCTGTTTTAGCTGTAATCCATACAGTACTGATCAAACTACCTAAAGAAGCAGCTGTATTAGCCCTTGGCAAATGTCTCCATGAGAGGTTACACACACAAGCCCTGGGCCTGGAATGTGCTGGGAACAGACTCCAGCAATCCCACTTACACTGTGCTCTTAGAGAGCACGCTCTGCTAAGTGTGCTGGGGTTTGGAGTTTTAACTTAATGGCAAAAAGAAAGCTAAAGGCTTCTTGGTGACTGAAGACTTGGCAGAATGGCTGAAGATTTTCCCTAGGTAAGGAGAATGTTTCTGTTCTGTATAAATTGCAGCACCAAGACCAATACTGTATTTTGCAAAATTGATGTTAGTGCTACTGCACTGAGACTGGTGTTTATCATCATCAGCTTGTCTTGACCTTCCTGTCAGTGCTTGGGAACAACACTGAACCTTTTTCTGTTGGTTGCTATGGCTGATACTTAACAGTGGATGCTGGTTTTTGCTGTTGTGAGTGTTAGGCAAGACTCCAAAAGAAACACTTGGCTCTGATTTGACTTGTAGGAAGTGATGCAACTGTCTCTCAGATCTTGCTGACTCAGCATGGAATACCTGTAATGAGCATGTCTGATGGAAAGGCATATTGTTTCAATCCTTCTCTTTCTACATGGTAAGTCAAATATTATTTCCTGCTTTTGCAGCTTAGAGGAACTGATGTGTATTCTGACTTGCTGTTTCACTTCAGATTTTGAAGGTTAGTCTGAGCAGGATCACATACCAGGCTTTGTTTGGCTTTGGTTCACTGTTGTCTGTCTAGGCATTGCTCTATTATGTCCTTATGCTTTTTTGTGTTTAAAATAAATTTTTAAAATGAAAAAGTTTAAATGCAACTTACTGTATCACTCTCCTACATGGTGCATCTCCTTTTATTTATGAACATACACCTATATATACTTTTGCTGATGTACATCAGTTGAATCTGTCAAGAACTTGGCAATTATTAGAGATAATCTAGCCTTAGAATACCCCTCCTTTAGGTAAAAGACTGCAGTTCTGGAAAAATTGTCAAAACAATTTTCAGAGCTTTGTTTTGGCATGTTAAAATAATTTTGCTCAGTTTCCAGGGAAAGTAACACCCCTTCTCTCCAGTTCCGACTGTGCAAGTACCTGACTTGGTCACTCCCCATCACTCCTTAATATGTTTGTGTGTCTGATGACCAGTCAAGTTTTGAAGAGAGCTCTTTGTCTCTGAGATGTAAAGGTTTAATGAAGATACTAAGTCAAGTAGGGGAGTAGGGAAGAAATTGTTATACTTGGGGAATTCCCACGGAAGTGTCATTACTGGCATCCTAAACACAAGCAAAGGCTACACCAGAGCCTGTGTCTTGCTGGGGGTCGGACAGGCCTTCCCCGTGGAAAGCCATAAATTCCTATGAAAAATTTCCATGGTTAAATTATTTGCAGTGTCTTTCCAAAACAGGTTCTTTGTTGTTTTTCTGAGAGGAAAAAAAAACATGTTGCAGTCTTAATATAATTGTTGTAATTAGTGTAATGAGCATGCTTATTAAAGGGCTTATTGTTTTAACTCCTCCTTAGAATAACTGTTGTTATTCAACTACTTGATGTGAATCCTCTGGAAAAGAAAAACACCTTTTTTGTTCTTTACATTAACTGAGTAAGGAGCAGAAGACAGGCATAATTCTGTTATTTCTTAGATTTTTACCACAGCTTGGGAAATATATGAAAGTGCAATCCTTTTAGTCATCATACAAATTTAAACATGATAAAGCAGCAAAGGGTATTTTAAATGTTTGTGCCATTTTCCCTCTGTGCTGTCTGAAGGTCTAAACTTAGCATTGGTGTGAGCCAGTCTTTCCCCTGGCATCTCAAGCCAGGGAAGACGATATCCTTGGTTAGGTGTGGGAATGGCAGCTGCAGTGTCAGCTCCCTCCACGGGAAGGAGTCGCTGTAATGTGTAGGAAAGATTGTCAACACGTGTCTGGTGGGTGGGGAGACCTGACATGGGGTAAAACCAAGTTCTTCAGGAGAAGGTCATTACCTGTATTCACTCCAGGCCTCGTTCTGGGACCTGGCTTTTTATTAGATTGTACAACAACAAATAAAAAGTTCATTTCCTTCAAAGGTAATGCTAAATTGCATTATACATGTAATGGATTAAATTTTAGGGGTGGGAGGGACACGGCAGAAGCAGACATTGGACACAGATTGGGAATAGTCAGGGTCTCTGGAATTCCTGAGCACTGCAGTGATATTTTTTGACTGTCTATGAAAGTCCAAGTCAGGCTGTGGGGCAGAACAGAGCTGGCTCCTCTGGCATCACTGCCTGCTCTCCTCAGACTCGCTCTGTGTTTGCTTGCTGTTTTGCAGGAACCTGGTTTCTGACAAGCAGGACTCCCTAGCACAGTGTGCAGACTTCAGGACCAGCGTGCCCTCCCAGGAAGCCCTGCTGTGCTCTGGGCCCCTGGCTGTGATCCAGGGACGCACATCCAAGTACGTGTGACCGCTCCACCGGCACCTCTGCTGGGCCTCGGGGTGGTGTGTTCCTGCTGAGCCAGGGGTTCATTCTGCACCCCTCAGGGTGGTGTGTTCCTGCTGAGCCAGGGGTTCATTCTGCACCCCTCGGGGTGGTGTGTTCCTGCTGAGCCAGGGGTTCATTCTGCACCCCTCGGGGTGGTGTGTTCCCTGCTCAGTCAGGGGTTCATTCTGCACCCCTCGGGGTGGTGTGTTCCCTGCTCAGTCAGGGATTCATTCTGCACATACCAATGGCTCTGAAAGGATCAGTGGTTCATACAGGGCTTTTTCAAACCTTTGCACATTTTTAGTCTGTATCTTAATGTACTTTTGAGATTTGGGGGGGCAGGAAAGCATGCTCTAAACTTGATTATTTTATGACTCCTCTTTATTGGATGGGTTAAGTATTGGAAAATTCTGTAATTTTCCAATTCAAATTCATGTAATATTTTTATTAGCCAAACTGGGTTTTTTTACATTTGGCATTTAGTTTTTAGTTTACCACCTTTCTGGAGTAGGCCTACAAATTTTGAGTAGTTCAGTTGTTCTCAAAGGATCTATTTAATGAAGTCTTTGAGGGATTAGTCATCTAATGCATATTTTTAACATGTGAAAACATCAGCAGGGAATTGTGTGAGCCAGAGCAGACTTCTGTAGGTAGTTTAATAGCCCATCCTCGTCCAGATTTGAATTAGATTTCCCAGGCAGATTTCTTTGCTACTTCTGTTCTTCACATCTAAGTTTAATTTTTTTTTCTGAGATAAACCATATAGAGTTGTATGATTTTATTGCTGTTCTCTAGAGGGAAGGGGAATTAATTGTGAAAAATATTTGAAATCCAAACAAACAAGAGAACAAAGATAACAGACTGAAAAATGTCCTTTTTGAAAAAGATTCTAATAACTGCTTATTTTTTCAGATTAGCCTTCTTATGACAATACATTTACATGCAAGAAATCCTTTAAATGCTTTAGTCTAACTTTGTATCTTGTGTTTGTTTTGTGACTTTTACCTCTGAGGGACAAAGAAAGAGAAAGGCAGTCAGTCATCTTAATTTCCTATAAACATTTAGGAGCCCCTGGTCACTGATAAGCATGTGTTTTTAAAGAGAAGACAGACGAAAGGAAGAGAAAAAGAACAGGAGGCAGAAAACCCTCCGTGGACCTTGATACTTGTAAGTGGTCCAGTGGGGTGAAGGCAGTTTGCTCTGAAGTGCTGCCTTTGTCATTAAAAGCTCGAGCTCTGGAAGCATTAGGTGCCTGTGAAAGAGAAGTGTAGTGTAGGAAGTACTACAGAAATATAGATTCCTTGAGCTTATATCTGTTTCTCTGGCCAGTTAATCCATTTTGGTTTTGCAGTTCAGGAAGGCAAGCTGCAAGATTGTTCTCCATGCCTCATTTAGTGCAACAAGAGACAACCCTGGCCTACCTGGAGAACCAGATTGCAGCAGCACTTATGTTACAGTCCAGTCACGAGTATCGCCACTGGCTCCTCATCTATGCACGGTACCTGGTCAATGAAGGTGAGACCCGGGGGCTGTGCTGCCTCTGCAGCTTCTGAGGAACACTGTGCTGTCCTGGGGCTGTGGTGGCACCTCGTGTTCTCCTGCTGGCACTTGGCTTCAGCACTCGGGCTCTGCTGCACAGCAGAACAGACTGTGCAGTGCATCTGCCTCTCCAGTGCCCAGGCCTCAGGAATCCTCTTTGGGCACGCTGGTTGGGAACAGGCCGTGGTCCAGGGAAGCAGTGCCATCTGCAGACTTAAATAATGGGAATTGCATTGTAAAAACCCCTGGTCTGTCAGGCACATCATATGTATTGTCTGGGAGCAGCTACAGATGTTCCAAGGACACCAGCAGCACTTGGTAGAGTGTGTCCTGTTCCTCAGGCAGCTGGCAGTTGCTGCCTGCTGTGAAATGCAGGAGTTGCTCAGTCCCAGGTGATTGTACCAGAGCACAGCAAACTGCAGGGAATTTGCTCGTATTCCTGGCACTTCATTCTTTTTTTACATTCTAAAAATTCAACCACCTGTACTGGTGAGCTCAGGGGTTAAATTCTGTGAGGAAGGAAACCCACAAGAAAGGTTGCTGGTGTCTATTTTATATTTGAATACAGTGTCTCTCTGTGCTGTTAAATAAGCTAATGTTAAATAAGGTTAACCAACTGACTTTATGCTTTTTGGATTCTAAAGATCTCTGTTGTATCTCTTGCCTGTCTGCATTCCTAGTTTAGTAGTTCCTGTTGCATTAATTCAGCCTTATTCCTCACCGTTGTTATCACTCTGCACAGAGGGAGGTGAAATGGTTCATGTTAGGCCACCTCATAGGTGCTGGCAGAATTAAAATCAGGCTCATTAATTCTTGCCTTTTGACCCCTATCTTATTTAACAAGAGAGCTTGTTGAACTTCATATGGTTCTCTCTATCCTTCCCCAGTTGACATTAAAATATTCTTCTTGGGTCATATGTTAAGGAGATGGTTGTACTTTTAAAAGCCTTCACTAATTGAGAACCTCTGCTGTGTGCACAGGGTTCATCTGGCACCACACGGGTGTCGCTGCCCTGTGTGTGTGGATGGATGGCACAGCCAGCTCTGCTTGGCCACGTGTGCGTTGCTGTTTCACTGGTTTTCTAGAGCTGACAAACTTTGAAAATGGCACATCCTATTATTGACCTATTATTCTTAGGATTGTCTCAACATCGACTGAATTCTAATCCATTAAAATACTCAATCTATTATACCTTGATTGGCAAGTTACTTGCAAGGGAATTCCCCCCTCTAATTTTTGGGTGAACACCTTTTATTAAAGGTGTTCTTTTTTAAAAAAACTCATGCATATGGATCCATTTTAGTTCTGTTATAATGCAACCTGACAACGTTTGCTCTTCAATGATGTTCATCTTGTGGCTTTCTAACTCTTGTGATCTGTTTTTTGGATTCTTCTCTGGCTGTCGAAGTCTGTCAGTTTTCCAGTGTTTGGGGTTTTAAAAGCTGGTATCATTATGTGGGAGCAGGGAGTGAGATTGGGTTCAGGGCAGCTCTTAAAACAAACTAGAGTAATTACTGCAGTTTTTCTCCCAATTTTAGATCATCTTTAGTAGTGTTTCTGGGTTGAGAACTTTAAATAAAACTCTTCAGAACTCTAAAAATCATCTTATATTACCAAAATTTGCTGTAAGAATAGTAATATGCCTTTTCGGAAATCAATGTTTTAGGCTTTATTTTACTCTAGATACTTGTAATTCTTTCCTGAATGTTGTCTGTGAAACGCTTGTGACTGTGATTTTATTTCTGATAATGTCCAGGGTTTGAATATCGTTTGCGAGAATTATGCAAGGATTTACTGGGTCCAGTCCATTACTCAGCTGGAAGTCAGTGGGAATCAACAGTTATGGTAAGTCCTGATAATAGTTTAATAAAAAACAAGGAGGAGTTTCCCATGAAAATTACAGGACATGACCCCTTCCATGCTCTGCTCTGATCTCATAAAAGGCTCCCTACCATGGCATTCAGATTTATTTCATGTGAAACCAGAGCCCAGTGCTCGCTGCCCCAGTGTCAGCTCTGCTGCTGGCTGCAGTCTCACATGGCTGGAGCAGAGGTGCATGTTCAGGTCCCCACGTTCTTGAGGCAGCAGCCTGGACAGGGACATGGCCCTGCCGTGTCCCCTCCCCGAGCACGGCCTGGCTCGGGACCTGCAGAGGCTGCACCGGCCTCGGGAGTGGGGGAATGTGAACACAGCTTTTACTCCAGGAGTCATGTAAGCAGAGTAAGAACATAAAATATGCAGCTCTCTCCAGGCAGGAAAAAGGGCACGAATCTTAAACAGCTCCATGGAATATATTAATGATACCAATTAATAGATTCTGAGGATGTTTTTGTGGTTTTTTTGTGCAGGGTTTACGAAAGAGAGAACTGTTGAAAGAGCTTCTTCCTGTTATTGGACAGAACCTCCGCTTCCAGAGGCTTTTCACAGAGTATCAAGAGCAGCTGGACATCTTGAGAGACAAGTAGCATGTTCCCAGATTTTCCCTGTGGGGCCTGGTCCGAGAGAAACTGCTGACCAGCATTAGCCAGAGCCAGGAGAGGAGCGAGAGCCCGGCAGTGGGACACTCCTGAGGGAGGGGCTGTGCCCAGAGGTCCCCGTGGATTCCGGGACAGGAGGAGTGGAGGAGCTGGACGGTTCCCCAAGTGAAACTTCACCATCGAAGCTGTGGCCTCTGTTTCTGTGGGAAGTCATGGATATGTACTTCAGGGGGATCCTTTTGGATCTGGATCTCATATTAAAGCTAGCTGAGAACTGTTTGTGCGGTTTCTTGGATGTCCTGTGAAAAGCACAGTACTTCAGCATATTTAACCCTGTTTAGGGTTTTTTGCCTGAGGATTTATTGAGGCTCAACACTATATTAAATTAGATGAATGAGCCACATAAAAAGAAATTTCATAAAGATTAAGGTATTATGCAGCCAATAGACTCTTTCCTGTGAATATAATAATAATAATAAGAGGCTGTTCTAACACATGGACTATTTTTGTACTAGAATTTGCTAACTTGTAATATGGAATTTTATTTGGCCAATAATCAGGCTATCTCTACAAAGTCATCTTGTAGGAAATTTAACTCTAATTACAAAAGCTATGTTTCAAAGTAATTCTACCAAATTAACATGTCATCATCAGGTTTTTAATTTTTAAATGTTTGTAAAAGGCATTTTGGGGGGAGGGGGAGGGATACAATGGGGTGGCTCTTTTTGTAAGTACAAAATAAAAGAACATTGCATTGGTTTAAAAAAACTCAAAAAGCAAAAACATGGTCTTGAATCATTACAAAGGGCACAGGCATCTCCAGAAATGTCAGCACAGGCTGAATCACGTTAACGTGTCTAGAAAGAAATAATTGTGTCTGGATGATCTGTCCTCTGAAAGCACGATCAGACAAGTGCTGGTGATGTCTGCAGGCAGATACAGCCCCAAGTGGGCGAGGAGAGGGAGCTGTGTGGGAGTGCTCATCATCTCACAGCACAGCCCAACAGCCTCCCCTGACTGATGGACGTGGTCAGTGCTGCAGCAAGGAATGAGCTTCATGCATTTATGGCCGTGTTCCTTGTGGAGTGCTTTTGGAATTCCACTGAAACCAAATCAGTCAAGTTGTTTTCTTCCCCAGAGTGTGTTTGGTGCTGGGAAAGAAGCAAGTGACTGTGTTGGCTCTTTCCAGGCCCTGCTGTTTGGGTGTGCCTCAGTTTGAGCCTTACTTTGAAATGTTTTTGAGTAAGAGAATTGGAAGGAGTTAAGTGTATTTAAACCCTTGCAAAAGGGCCGTTTCTCCCCTAAACTTCCAACAAACAGTATCCTTCACCCTCAGACTGGCTGTGCTGCTGTGGCCAAGGGGACTAACCCCTTTCACAAAGGCAGCTCTGCAGTTATGTGGTTCTCTGGGTCCTAGAGGGAGGATGTGTTCTTTAAGGCACAACCCCTTCATTTGCAGGGCTTTGTGCCCTCTTCTCTTCAGCTGCCAGACACCAGCTTACAGCCCTTGTGCAGGCTGAACGCAGACAGGGTCCTGAAGAGCAACAAAACAACTGCCTTAGCAGGGATTCAGTGTGGCATCAGTGAGTCTCCAACAAGCAGCTGGAAATGGAGTGACAACACAGTTTGATGCTGTGTACCTGGTGGGGAAAGTGAAGGTGATGAGGAAAGCCAAGCAAGTCCCCTGAGCTCTAGTCCCAAAGGTTTAATAGCAAGAGCCAGTTGTGGCAGTGCTGTAAGTGATTCATTATGCTGTTGCCAGTTCGTCTGCACTCATGGGAGCAGCCTTCTGTTCCTCGGAGGAGAACTGTAACAACACAGATTCATGGAATGTTGGGGCTGGAAAGACCTTCAGGCTGTGTTCACCTTGTGTTCACATGTGCAGCCAAGGAGCAACTGATGGGATTAAAACAGGGGATAAGGCACCATGTTCTGCAGAGAAGGGCAGTCTGGTCCAAAGCCTGGTGCAGTCAGTGGGAGTCTGGGAGTCACTTCTGTATGGGTTTGGCTCCCAGTGACTCTGTGTGGGCAGCTGTAAAGATGGTTTAACAAGAAAGGAACAAATGAGCATGGCTGGGTTTGGAGGTGTTTGATAAGTGAAAGCTCTGGCACAGGTGCTTCTTTCCTCCTCCTAAAGGTGTCAGGATTCTGACCATCCTCTGTTCAGCCTTGTGCTGTTTATACCAGTCTTATAATGAAGGTTATTTAATGGGATTTAAAGGTAATTAGCTAAGGGATGGTAAATTCTTCTTTGTTGTTGAGTCTTTGAAGAGGTGCTGAACTATTTTTCGTGAAGAGCTATCTCCATGCTGGGCACCAAGTTCTTCTCCCTATTTTTTCTTGGGAGATTCTGTCACTGCCCGACAGACCAGGAATATTATGATTTTAAATTCCATGGAATAAAATATTTAAATTAGGAGGAACATTTTTCTTATGTTGTTCATTTTCACATTTTCTGCTACGTTCAGCACCTTCCTTTTCCAGAGGGGGCTGTGAAGGCTCTACCGAAGGCTGTATCACACTGTGCAAAGGGGGCTGCAGTGCCACCAGCAGCACCCACTGCCCTCTGGCCTGGCCTGTAAATGATGAGGAAGTACCTGTGCCTGAGTTTCATCTGGGGTACGTGAAGCAGAATTTTACATTTAAAAGCAGGCAGCTCAGAGGTGCCAAACAGCACTCACTTCAAACACACACGCACTTTCTTCAGGGAAGACTTGTGACCATTTATTTTATTAAGACAACTTCATAAACTGTAGTTGCCTTTTTAGAATCACAGAACGTTAAGGGTTGGAAGGGACCTTGAGGCTGATCCAGTCCCACTCCCTGCCATGGGCAGGGACACCTTCCACCAGCCCAGGCTGCTCCAAGCCCTGTCCAACCTGGCCTTGGACACTTCCAGGGATGGGGCAGCCACAGCGCTCTGGGCAGCCTGTGCCAGGGCCTCACCACCCTCACAGGGAAGAATTCCTCCCTCATCTCCGGCCTGAATTTCCCGTTTCGGTTCCCAATCACTCCCTGTGCTGTCACTGCAGCTCCTGACGGAGAGTCCCTCTCCGGTGCCCCGTAGCCCTGCAGGCCCTGGAAGGTTCTCCGCTGCCTCCTTCCCTTTTCCAGGCCGAACATCCCACCCGGCTCCCCCAGCCTTGTCCCCGGCCCGGCGCGGCCCGGAACGCTCCGCCCGCCGCCGCAGTTCCGCGCCGTGCGCGGCGTTCGGCTGCACCGGCGAAGACGCGGCCGGGCCGGAGCGCGGGCCTGAGCCTGGGCGAGAGCGGGCCGGCTGGGCCGAGCGCCCAGGGCAAAGACAGGCACCAGAAGGACAAATTGAGCTGGGGTGAGCCTGGGGGTGCGGGAGGCCGGCGGGCTGGGCCGGGCGGGCTGGGCCGGGCCGGGCCGGGTCTGGGTTCGTGGTCTGGGTCTGGCTGGGCCGGGTCGGGGTCTGGGCCGCCCTCAGTGCCCCCTGTCCCGCAGGTACATCACGTGCGCCGAGTACACGCAGTTCTACGGGGGCAAGAAAGCAGGTAAGGGGCCGAGGGGCCCCCCCGTCCCTCTGGGCGGGCGCTGGGGGGCCCTCCCCGAGCACATCTGAGCCCCAGAGCTCAGCGGTGCTGCTCGGAAATGTCCCCGCTGAGCGTCCCCGCCCTCCAGAGTCCTGCGCCCGCCGGTGGGGCAGAGCCCGGGTGCTGTTAACCGTCAGATTTAAACGCGGCTCTGTTGCGATCTTTTGGCCATGTAGTTTCAGGGCAGGGGAGCCTGGTAGAGTTACAGGTTTGCAAGCTTTGCTGTGTTATCAGCAGTAAGTTGCCCACTGACATAGCAAAATATAACTTTCAAATGTTTCTTTGTTACCTAGAATGCAATGTGTTTCTTAAACTCAGTTGTATGGGTTTTCTTTTCCCATGAACAGACCTTCCTCGAACTAATTTTAGACGTTTATCATTTGATCACTGCAGGTAAGACAACAGATTTACATTATCATTATTAAATGATGCATCTGTTTATCAGGCTGTTGACACTGAACCAAAGCAGTTACTTTCATTGCCTCCTGCCTGCTGGGACAGTAGTGTGGCAAGAAAAACTTCATTAAGAACTGAAACAATATCTACATTTACCATGTTAAGTGTCTGCAGAGGTGGGAGCTGATGGCTGAAAGAATACACAAGTGACTGTGTACATTCCAGTCTTTCAAATCTGTGCATTCAGGGCTTGAGTCTACTTTTCCCTGCTCAGAACATGCTTGGTCAGTCACTCCTCTTGCTGAGGCAGGGATTAGGTAGATTGAGGGAATATTTCAGCCATTTTTTTCTGTTTAGAATTTACTGTTTAAAGTGCTGGAGGGAAAGAAGGGAGTTGGCAGAATTGGGTTAAAAATCCTCTTGTAAATTGGGTGGTTCAAGAAGTTACCTTTCACATCTGCAAACTGCTGCTGCTTGGCCAGCAGCTGCCTGGGCTGTGGAAGCATCCCTGCCGTGGGTTAGGGATGTCACTGCCAGTTGTTCCCCAGCCCACTCCAGTGCAAAGACAGGGAGTGTTTCTGTTGAACCATCCTTTGTGCTGCTGAGCCCCAACATGGCAATGAAAGCAGGTCTGGGGGTGTTACAGCATCCCCTGGCTCTGTGGCTGTGAGTGATGGCAGCTACAGGTTCCTGGGGGCAGCACCAGTTCCTCTCATGGATTTTGTTCTTAATCTAATTTATGTAGAGTCAGGGCATTGGCAGCCACTCAGTATTTTCATTGGTATAGGCCTTACTTTATTGTGCAAGTGAATCAGCAACATATTATTTGCCTCTGTCACCATGATTTCCAGCTGATTTTGCTGACAAGAATGTGTTCTCTCTTTTCTAGTTTGTCTCTGCAGCCGTTTGAATACCCAGTTTGCACACCAGATGGGACAGTCTTTGACATACTGTAAGTTACTGCCTGAATTTACCTTTATTTTTGTGTTGTTGAGCTGGTTACAGCTGTTTAATCATCATTTGGTCTTAGCAAGTTGGCAAGAAAAATAAGAAAATGCCCATCTAATAGAGGTTTCTGATGGTGTTTGTCACTTATTACTTTATCCCTTCTTTTTTCAGGAGCATTGTTCCTTGGATAAAGAAATATGGAACCAATCCAATCACAGGAGAAGTAAGTAATGATGGATGTATTCACATCAGGTCTCTGCTTTCCTTATGCTCAGCTTCCTGTTTAGTGTATTGGAGAAACAAAAATGCCTTGGTGAAAGCAAAAGAAGTTTTAAGGGGAGTGCTGTTTTGAAGATCATATTTGTGAGATCAGCTTTGCTGAAATGAATGTAGAGATTTACTGGGGATCTCTTTTTAGCTGAAAAAAGGGAGGCTTTGGAATTTTAGACCCAGTATCCCCTCACTTCATCATGCTGATGATCCCTGTAGTAGAAAATAGTCGGTCTGTGTGTGGAAGAAAGAGGGCAGCATTACATATATTTATTTCTTATAACTGGATTGTAAATAGTAGGCAGAGGAAGTGTGTGGTTTGTTTATGTGAATTCCCAGAAGCTCTTGCTGCCTTACAGGTGTGGCCTAACGACATGTGAGTAGAAGAAATAGGAGCTCTTCTGTCCCTGCTGGTGCTGCCCAGAGAGCCTGACTGGTCACTGCTGGAAAAGGCTCTGTGCTGTGGCCTCATGTAGGCAGAATTCTGGTCTGTGCAGGGCAAGGGGCTGGCACATCTCCAGCTGGGATTAAATTTACAGCAGTGTTTCCTTACCCAAAGGGTATTTGGTGTTAGGCAGATTAAAGAGATTAATAGATGATATTATGAATGGTAAACCTAAACTACAAAATCTTTTGAGTTATCTTTCAGAAAGCTTTTGAGTTATATTTCAGAAAGCTTCTCTCACGATAGTTCACTGTGAGAGTGGGATTTCAGTGCCTTTGTGGCTTTCTCCCCACTTTTTCTGCATAAATGATAATTATGAAGGGATTACTTTCTGTAATAGGAAGAAGCTGTAAAGCACCAAATAAATATGAGGTACAGGAAATATTTCCTTGTTGGAATTATGTTTTTTTTTTCTGATGTGTTAGAAAAAGTGCATTGTTTATGAGGGCATAGAGGAAAATTTTAAGCAGAAATTGTTGCTTGAGCTACTGAAACTTATTTTTTGCTTCAGTGTGTGCAGTTCCTTTCCCGGACACTGGGAGGCAGCCACTGCCCAGGACTGGGGGAGGTTTGCAGATGGCTCTGGGCTGCGAGATTGCTTCTGAAACATCTTGTGTTTGATTAAAGATTTTCCCAGCAGGCAGATATGAGGTGAAGCTAAATACAGATGCAGCATTCCTAACTCTACATCTGAACAGTCTGTCTGAGACTCCATATCTTCCTGCAGGTGTGTTTGTGCCGTGGAGAGATGATTGAAGGTCTTTCTTCACACATGAGGAGGCCAGTGTATTGTTGAGAAGGAATGCAATTACAGCTGTTTCATTTGGGTTTGCCAGCCTCTCACCACCTTGCTGCTCTGCATTGGCTGGCAGTTTTGGGCTGTTGCCAGATCAGTTTTTTTCACCCAGAGCAGCTCTGTGACACCTGCTCTTGTTGCAGACTGTGAACTGTGATGTGGTTTAAAATTACTTGGAGTAAATGCTAAGCAAGAAGTGTAATGTGCCCAGTGGTCTTGTGTAATACAGAGAGAGGGAGACTGTGAAAATATACTTGGTGAACCATAAATGCTCAAATGAAGTCTGGCTTTGAGTGGAGCTCACCCAGACTTGTGCCTCTCTGTTTGTTCTGCAGTGCACCTCCAGCTCTCCTCAACATGCACCCCCTTCTCCTCTGCATCACTCTGGCTGGGCAGCCCCTTCTTCTCCCCTTTTGTTGTTGCTGGACTGCTGCTGTCCAGCTCTCTCCTCCCCAGGACAGAGGTGTTCAGATCAGCTGGAATCAAAAGGAGCCCCTTGTTGTCCAGAACAGCACCCAGCCCTGCTGAACCCAGCCCTGTGGAGCTGTAGGTCGAAGAGTGGCACTGAAGGAAGAGTTGTAGCTTGGCCTTTGTTTCCTAGAGGGCTAGCTCAGATTTTTGGATGGGGGAGGAAGAGGATGGGGTGCTGGGACAAGGCAGGGTAGGGGCAGAGGCAATCAGTGGACTGAGCTTGTGCATCCCTGCACTGTGCTGTCCTCTGTTTAATCTGTCACTGTGTGTGCACCTTCTGTGCCCTGTGCAGCTTGCTCGTGGAAACCAGAGGGTATCTTCTGTAATGAACTGGTGACTTACAGAAAGACTGGGTTTGTTCACAAAGGAATTGAGCCAGATCAGCTGCAATGCCATGTTTTGTACAGGGTTTTATGAAGTTACTTTGCACACACTGGTGATGAGGCTCTGGAGAGTTTTTCCATTTATTTGTCTTGAAGTAAAAAATTATAATGAAATCCTTTGTGGCTTGTACTTCTCTTATTATGGTTTGCTACAGGACAGATGCTTAAGAGAAGTCAACAGGCTGCTTGGAACTGGCGTTAATAGTGCACTCTTGGCACTCACTAATTCTGTCTGGCTTCTTATTTCTGAAGTGGACCCCTCAGTGGAGAACTGGAGAGCCTTGCAGTCATTAATGTGTTTGTCTTCACAGTGCTCCAGGGTAGGACTGTGCTCCTCTTTTATTAATTGGATGTTTGTGAGCTGATCTACAAGGGAGTTCTCTGACTCTTCTGAATCCTAAACTATTGGACCAGCCTTCCTTTTAAAGAAATGCTGCAATGCAAAGGTCACAGTTGTTCTTTTATATATTTAAAATATTTTAATATTTTTCTTTTGTTTTCCTTTTCTAGACTTTCTAATGGCTTATGGTTTATTTTTTTTGCTTTTCTGAACATTCTCCTGAAGTGCAGTAAGGACACCAATATCCATTTAGGAGAAACATATCACTGTTGACCCTTGCCTAGAGTTTCCCATAAATTATTCCAGAAAATAACTTTAGATTTATTCCCCCCCCCTTTTTAAGAATACATTGGGATAGAAAATGCTTATGTTACTACACCAATGATTTTTGAAGAAACAGTGCATCTCTTGCAGCTCAACTACAACCTGTCAGTCAACATTGGCTCCTTTACTTTTTTTGGCAGCTTTGTTAGGACACTGCCCTAGCTTATCTTTACACTAAAATTGCATAAAATAAAAGAGGGAAGTCATAGTTAGCTCATTCCTTTTTACTGAGAACAGTAGAAGTTCTCAGTGAACTTGTTGGCTTGGGGAGAGTTGCAGGCTTGCCAGGACGTTTCACGTTCTGCCAGCCAGACCAGCATGCCCACACGAGGCAGCCAGCTGGGCTCAGAGACCTGTTTCCAAGGAGAGAGATGGGCCAGAGCATGTCTGGTTTGTTGGAATCTCAAGTATGAACAGATGATAGAGCAACGTGCCTCTTGACAGGAATTTCAAGGAAATTGTTCTTTGTTGCATGGATATGTTATATGTGGGCTGAGCTATTTTTCCTCCTTTGCACTGTAATGTGTCTGATGTCAATACCTATTTTTTCCACTCTGTTCAGTGGCATTCTGACTGTGTGTGGGCAGGCCAGATTATTGTGGCTGTACTTCAGCCCTGGCCAAGGCTCTGTAACCGTGGACATATGTCTCTCTTTCCCTGTCTCATGAGTAGCTACTGTCCTTGTCTCTTGTTCCCCTTTTTCTGTGGGAATTTAGTTCTTTTGAACACTGGAAAGCCAGTTGATTTCTGCTGTTTGCTTCTAAGGCTTTGGTCCAAAGTCAATTTTGTGACTGCTTTAAGTGCATCTACTGTTTAACTCATGTCGAGGGCTCCCTGTGTGAATTCTTTCTGCACTGCTTGGAGCACACTGCAGTCCATGTCTGCTGATCCTGCCTGTCCCAGAGAGCCAGCGCCCTGTTAAGGGCCCTGTGCAGCTGTGTGGCTGTTCTGTGTGTCTGTCTTCAAGGGTAAACACAGCTCAGTCGAGTTCATTTAGCTTGGGCTGAACATGTGCCCAGGAGTCAGGGGAGGAGACCTGGAGGTGCAGTGTGATGGGTTTGTGAGACCAGCAGTCTCATCTCTGCTCCAGATGAGGCAGAACACACTGTGCTGTGCCCTGTCTCATGCAAGGTTAGGATCCACACCTGCAGGCCAGAGAGAGCATTTTTTTAGCGTCACAAGCTTGTTACTAGGTTAAAGAGGAAGATTTTTATAAATTCTGAGGGTTTTTTAAGAATTAGAAAAACCTTTTGCTTGGACTGCCTCTGAAGATAACCATAAAGAAGAGCCTGGTGCATATGGAGAAGTAGTAGAACCACTGACGTGAACATGAGAACTAACTTTGAAGTCAGAAGGCTGAACATCTCTGACTTTTTCCAGTGAGACATCTGCCTTTTTAAAAGAGAGGGCTGGACACAAAGTTTTGCTTTTCGTACAACATAAACATTTGCTGGTTTTCTCCCACACTCTTAATCCTGTGTTTACCAAATAAACCTGACTTGGAGTGGAATTATGGCTAAGGTGATCAAATAACTGTGGCAGTGCAGGTGCCTGGCTTGTGCAGTGCCTGTGTGCCCAGGCTGTGGGAACAGCAGAGCCTGGAGCTGCCCTGCCCTGCAGCAGGCACCTGCAGTGGGAGCAGCAGAGCCTGGAGCTGCAGTACCTGCAGCAGGCCCCTGCCATGGGCACTCCTGCCCCCAGTGCTGCTCACCAGGCCTGCAGCAGGGACCTCCTTCAGCATTGGTTTGAAGTGAGGTTGGTGAGATGATGCTTGCCTGAATAGTTACAGGCATTTTCAAAACCAATAGCTTCTTACCCTCAAAAGAAAAAATTGCAACCAAATCTGTTATTTCAAAACTTTGGAAAATCATTCTCAAATACATTCCTTAAATATATTAATAGCTAATTGCTCTCCCAAACGCTGATGGTGGTTGTTACCTCATTTTATGGTGAAAGCATGGTTTCTTTTCAATTTGATCAACTAGATTTCAGTCAGTCTCATAGAAATTGGTTGCTGGTCTTGCAGTGAAGCTTGCTGACCTGTTTTGATGAAGAGGATATGGAGATTATTTCTTTTACTGCTGAATTTATTAATCCCACTTTAAAAAGGAACAAACAACCTTACAGCCCTTTTTTTAGTGCACTTAAAAAAGTCTTTGGCTGTCTAAATAAGGGAAATCCTGCCTGAAAAGGATGCAGAAATTGGAGCAAAGATGAAACTTCCTTAAACATAAAAGTGTTTTTACCATGTATGTATTTTGAAAGCATAGATAGAGAAATAGAAAGCATTGATAATAATTTCTTTACCCGAGGAGTGAGCATAATGAGAAAGAGGGATTAGGTATTTTTCCTACTTTGGCAATACTGTGAATAAAGAAAGTGCAGTGTGTGAGCAGTGTGGGGAACAGCAAGGGCAGTAGTAGCAGGTGCTAAAGGGCAGTTTAAGTTCCAGCCAGGGCTTTATGGTTCACTACAAATTGCTTTCCACTTGTATCAAATGATCAGTGCCGGGCCCGTGTGTTTCAGGAATGGATTCCTGGGGGTGGTTGGATGAACTTCACACACTGAGGAGTCACAGGTGTGGAGGTCACAACCACAGACAAATCCAGCCCTGAGCTGAGTGGAGCAGATCTGGGGCCTGAACTAGGAAGAGGACAAGTTCAGGTTTCACGAGGCCCTCCTTGGCTAACTCAACCCTGGTCTGTGCAGCAGACTGCTGCTTTCATTGTGTTATTCCAGGTGTGTTTCTAGATAAAGAGTGGCAAATAATGGGTGCCATCAACGAGCCTGTGGTTTGAAGGTGACCCAGTGGAGCAGTGTACGTTGTCAGGAAAATGTAATAGCTGCAGATAATGTTCACTGGGATGCATTTTCAGGGTGCTTGTCTGGACCTTTCTGCAACGTGGTGGTAATGTTACCTTAGGATTCTGATGATCTAAAAATGACACATTGCAGCAGGAGTCAGATATTCCTTGTGATTTTTCCTCTTTTTCTCTTGAAAATTTTGTTCATTTACTGCTTCCAAAGAGATTATTCTTACTTTGAGCTTTTTTATCCTTTCTCTAGATACAAAATGTTGAGAAGAAAATGCTGTGCAGCCTTCCACAGGCAGGCTATTTCCACATCAGTTTTCCATATCTAGAATGCTGGGACTGTCTAATTAAGAGCAAAATAGTTTGACCAGTTGAGATATTTTTCATTATGTTGAAAAATCCAGGAGTGAGTCACATCCCTCTTTCACTGTTTTTTATCTCAACACCAGAACACAGCACCTGAAATCCAAGTAGTCTCTGCTGCATTTTCTCCCTGGGGCTTTGGATATGAGTGATCATTTAGGTGGATCAGTAACTTCAGGTATCATTTGGATGTAATATGAGTGATGTATAAATGAGAATTTTAATTCTTCTCTAGAGAATGCTTTTCACATACGTGCCAGAAGAAGTCGGCACATCTTCAGCTTTGAAATTCAATGTTTCTTAATTTGTCTAATGCAACTCAGTCAGGTCTTCAGATATTGCTTAAATTTAAATGTCAATTGCCCCCTTTTTTCCCTTTTGTTAAACTTACCATATTTTTTCTTGTACATTTGAAGTGAGTTATTTTTCTTGTTTATTTGTAAAAAAAAGTTTCAGTGGGGGATGGGAATACAGTTCTGTTCTGGGTGAGTAATACATTATTACAGAGCACAGAACAAAGCTTACAGAAATAAAACCCAGGAAAACTTTGCTGCTGAAAAATGATTCAGACAAATCCAGCTTGGTTTTCATGTGTTGCAGAAAGAAAGGTGAAATGATCAGAAAAGTGGAAGATTGTCTGGGGTCCTCGGCTCTCTCACAGTCTGCTTTGCAAACTGCATGCTCTGCCTTGAGCTGGTGTTTGCTTTCTGCCTGCTCTGACTGCTGAGAGGTTCTTCTGATGGTTTCTCATCTGATAGATATCTTCTGTAAATTTTGGGGTTGACCAACTTAGTCTCGTTTGGATTTGTGCCAGAATTGCCCTTCTCTCTGTTGGTGTTTACAGCTGTGTGTTTGGCATTTTCTTGTTGAGACTTGTATTTTCCTGTCAGATGTTTTCGTGCCTTTAAGTTCTTCATACCCTAAATGGTCACAGTTGCCCTTCTCCCCATCTGTTAAATTTTAATATGTCTTCTTTGAACAGAGTTAATCTTAATCATACGCAGTAAATGCTGTGTGAGTGCCTGGTACAGTGGTAGGAAAATTGTCTAATCTCTTCCTGAAATACTTTGATAATACTTTGATATATTACATATGATAGCATAAGACTGAAAACAGTTTCAGTGTATCCGTTTAGATGGAAGGATGCTTTGAGAAAATGGTAATTTATTGCATTTTTTCTTGATAAGCTGGGTCATTTCAGAAGCAGGTACTTATTTACAAATAAGAGTTAGCCAGGATGAGCAGTGTTGCTTCCTATTTCTCTTTTTTGTTTTGTTTTGTTTCCAGTTGAGTGTTGCTGCCTGTGTTTCTGTGGCCAGGAGCAGCCTCTCAGCCAGGGGTGGTTGCAGCAGCCTCGTGCAGCACCTCCCTCCAGGGGCACTTCTGTCTGGGCAGCAGCACAGGCTCTGCTCGGGTGCCCAGAACCCACTTTGAACGAGATGAACTCTTCAGTGTGCAGAACTGAGCTGTGCCATCTTACCCCATTTGCCTCAGAAATCATTAGCTTTTAGTCAACAGTCTAAATGAGTTAATATTTGACTAGTGACCGTAAATTTTCAAGGCTCTTGGATAGAAACATGAGGACATGATTCCTGCCCTGAGGAGTGACCAGGAAGCCATGTGTCATAACTGAAAATGGTCATAAAACACTGGAGGGTCAAGGGGATGAAGGTCCCACTGAGGCTGGTATCCTGAAAGATGACTTCTCTTTTGTTGGCTTTTCTGAAAATTTCCCACTCTCGTTTGTTACTGACAAACATGGACAGTTGGTTGTTGTTCTGGAGTTGGATCTGTGTGTTTTAGAACAGTGTGCTCAGCACCACTAAGAGTTAGTCTTTATCTGTTCTGAAAAGAGGATTTATTTTTCAATTCCCTGTATCTTTGGGAAGCAGTGAGGGTGAAGAAGATGAGATTTGCCTGTACTCACTGTTCAAGTGCTTTATCAAAAAGAGACATTTAAAACCCTCCAGTGTCCTGAGTCACTGGCCGAGCTGCTGTGCCTCCTTCATGCCTTGCTCGTGGGGCCTGTGGTGGTGGTGGGCAGTGTTTGATCCAGTAACCCACCTCTGGACACAGGCAGATACACGACTCTGGCATTATTTCTAATGCATTATATCCCTTACAGCAAAAAAGCATTTACATCTAGGTTTTACAGACTGAACAGGTGGTCTCTTGTTTTCCTTTTCTGTGTTTTGGTGAAAGTGTGCACATTGGATGGGATTTTGTGGCTGTGACACTTGAAAAACTAGCAGCTGTGAAGTGCTCTAGCCTTAAATGAGGTGCAGCATGAGGTTTCCCACAGATCCTTACTTGCCTGTTTTTCACTGTAATCAGGGACTGGAGTTTTGGTGCTTCTGCAAAGCTTTATTTTCCTTGAACCGTGTCATATTTGGCTGTGGGTCTCTGGATTGACAGACTTCTGACTGCATTGAGGCTGCAGGTTTGATCTTGCACGTGCAACCATACATCTTTTTCTCATGGTAATTTCTGTTAATGTGCTCTTTGATAGAGCAACGTTATTGCTGCTCTCTGTGAGCCATGTGTGTTATCAGGCATATCTTTATGATTCTCTGGACAAGGCTTTGGTGACCATATGGTGTCAGTTTAATTAACTTTTAAATATGTAAATACAGTGGTCTGGAAGTGCATAATGAAGGATCTTTTGTGACCATTTCCATATTAGTTTAGCAGTGCACAAAAACTGCAGTTAAACAGCAGCTTCATCCCAGAACGGGAATCGAGGATGGCTTTTTAGCCTTTGGGAGGCAGTTGTCCACATGATACATGTCAAGCGTTTTTACTGTTGAACTGAACATAGAAACAATACCTTAAATTGTGAGACTGTTCTGGCCTCTTGGCTCTGACCCCAAATTTTTCATTAAATATTAAAATACATGAGGATGGCTTATCTTATTAAAGCAGTGCTGCAGTCACATACCCTAATGTGTAGACTTGAGGATTTCCAACACCCTTTATCCTCACTAAATCCATTTACAAGATCTGAAATAAGTTACATTATACGTGGAGTTATTCCAATACTATTTGTTCAATTCATATCTCCATATTTTTGTAAGATTTTATAGCAGGGAAAATTGTAAGAGGGCTTCTTAAAATGGGAAGTTGTATACAAAATTATATGTAACAGGTCTCATCTTTAAAGGATCCAAAGAATGTAATCTGAAATTCATTTGCTGTTGTTAAGCTAAATTTGGTACTTGGTAGGCCATGCTGGGTTTTAGTATCAGTAGTTCTGGCTTTCTCTTCTCTTTACAGAGGTAACTCTGTGTTGCTGGTTTTGGTGGGATGAAAACCTACCAAATGGCCACGCCAGCTCTGAGTGATTTTTGTCAACCAGTTGAGACATGACACATTATTTTACCCCCTAGAGCTTCCTTGGATTTTTGTGTATTCCTGGCAGAGGCCATTCAGTGTGTTCCATCAGGGTGCTGAACATTTCAGCCCTTCCTCAGTTGCTGTTGTAGAGCAGGAAGGTCTGTCTGTGCTGAACACAACTCTTCCCACCCATCCCAGCTCTGCCCACGTGTGAGCAGAGGTGGCTTTTCAGGCTGCTGTGGATCCCACCAGGCCAGAGCCTCATTAACAAGAACGTGCAGCCACGGACCAAAGAGGTTCAGAGAGTGTAACTAATTGCTGTGTGGGGATTGTAGGTCATTCTTCATGGAGACACAACAGCAGTGACAGGGAGGGATTTCATTGCAAACAATGGGCGTGTTCCACCCAGGAGCTGCCCCAGTGCCCCACTGACCTGCGGGTGGGCATCCTGGAGATGCTGCCCTGTGGGATCCCGCAGGAGCCGGCGCTGCCAGCTGACAGTGTGCAGGGTGCTGGGGCTCCTCGCTGCTGCAGGAAAGTAGGTCATGGCCAAACCTAGCCTTGGCTGCCTTTGTGGAAGTGTGCCTGGGAGAGAGGAGTCAGCTGAGAGAAGAGCTCACACGGTTTGCATTTGGTTTTTTTTAGCCCTTCCTTGCTGTGGAGCAGCTGGCACTACGTGCTGTGAAATGCATCTGCTTTCCAGTATTTCTGCATAAAATATTTTTAGAAGTGAATATGCAGCTCTTATTTCTGCTTAGGGGAAGTGGCAGATGCTTGTGGCCTTTCATTTTCATTAAGAATTTAGAATTTTGATTAGATCAAGTGTTTTTAATAAACACTTTATTTTCCCTTGCTTTCTTCACTGGAGGGTAGCTGAAACTGGATGGTAGGTGTGTGTCAGAGAAACTCAGGTTGGAAATAGTTTTGAACTTGAGCTGTGTATGCTATATTTTTGTTCTCTGATGCATTATTAAGAAATACATGAAGACAAGCACTTTAACTCATTTTGGGATTCATTCATTCCTGCTGTCTCTCCCCGTGAGGGCCGGCGCTGGTGTGTGGCATAATGGTCATTTCCATGGCAACAAACTGTGTGATGGTGCTTGGAAAGCTCTGACTTTTGATGGAGAATAAATAAAAGGAGATTCACACACACACAAGATAATCCTGTTTTCATGTGAAATGAAGAACTTGAGAGGAAAAAAATAATATTACACATGTTGCCTGTATCATGTTCTTTCATCCTTTCCTGTGGAGTGTGTAGGTCTTGCACAACTGGACCTCCCAGCAGTCCTGGGGTGTGGACTCCCTCCTCTGCAGCTGCTCTGTGGGCAGTTGTCAGATCCTGCAGTTGGTCTTGGGCACTGAGCAGTCCTTTGTAGCAGATCATCACCTGTTCTGGGGCTCCAAAGATTTCCTTTGGCCAGACACTGATCCCCCTCTTGCCTCGCCACACAGGCCGAAGCACAGAGCTGCTCCAAAGGGTGTGAGTGCACAGGCCAAGGTCACTTCTTCAACATGAGTCTGTTGGGAGGCCAGTCTGCAGCAATCAAAGTTTATAGTAGTCATACAGCATTTCACTACAGAGTTCCCACCCTGGAAGCAGACTCCAGGCAGTGTGCAGATCTCAACTCCTCCTTGACAATCACCATTTTTTTATTTACTGTTGTCGTGTAAGTGCTGGTCTCAGTGGGGAGCAGATCCAGCACGAGCAGCTGATGCACCATGAGTAACTGATGCTGAAAAATAGCCTTTTTCCCTATTATGGAAAGATGTGACCTGAAATACCGTATGATTTCCCTGGGTATGGAGTCAGAGTCCAAGGGCTTGACAGCACTTCTGATGATACATCCTACATTGCCAGATGAAACAGTGCACTGCAGCTTTTGCTGCCCTGGAAGTCTGCATGGCAGTTTAGTCTGTCTTTTCTGCTAAATTTCTGTCAAGGTCTAAATCTGAATCTTCAGTCATGCTAAACTGTTTCTTAGCTTGATTGCCAAAATGGTTTGGTGGCTTTATGGTTTGGTCCCAGCTGAATTGCCCCCTCTGATAGGCAGCAATGATCTTTGCCTCTTAGCTTTCCATGCAAAGTCCCCTTTCAGTTTGTGCTAAGACACAGTGCAACTTCTTCAGCTTATTCCCTGTGGTTGGCACTGTACTGTGTCAAATACAGCCCTGTAAACAAATGTATCCCAGTTCTCAGGCTCTGGGAGTCTTGTTTTGGTGGGCTGTCTGTGACTTAAATTCCCAGGGTTCTGATGATTCAGACAACTTGCAAAATATTATTAATAAATTGTGTACTATTAAAATCCTAACAGTGATGTTACAGTTTCCTTTTATTTCCTTAGTTACATTCTGTTGTGATTAATCTTTTTAATGCTTTATTTTCTTTAGAAACTAGATGCCAAATCACTTATAAAGCTGAATTTTGCTAAAAACAGTGAAGGTAAGTGCAGTCATTTTCTGTGATGGTGTTTTGTTGTCTTTTGGGGTTTTTTCCTTAATGAGTGCTTTAATAAATTCTAGTTTATCTTACTCATGGTAAAGTTACATAGTTTTTGTTCTCTATCATGGTTTTTATTTTTTGAGTAGAATAACTTCTCATGAGTGATATGTTTACCTTTAAAGTTCAATTTCTGTTTTTCTTTACACTGGGGAGCTGTAAATTATTCAGCAATTTCACTTCACTAGAGCTGCTACTGCAGCAAGGTACTGTTTACTTTAAGGAAAGAATCAGAAAAGGCCAAATTTCTGTAATGTTATCTTATTTCTAACTTGCCTATGGCAATATTTGCTGCTCACTTGGTTTTGAACAGGTTTTTGTTTATAAAAGGGATTAGACTTAAATGAACATGTGGGATTTTATGAGTAGAAGCACACAAGACAGCAGCCTCGAGTTTTATTTCTGCAAGATAAAAAATCTGCCATCTAAGAGAGGATGCTGGGAACAAAAGAGAAGAGTGGAGATGAATTCATCTGCTACAGAGCAGATAATGATTTCTTTGAAATGAGTGGCAAAGATTAGGTGGGAATAAAATTCTGGAGTGTCTGTCTCCTTATCTTACCAAAGTCCATGGACTACAAGCTTTCTCTGTAGCTGATGGATTTCTTCTGCACCTTGTGTTCCATCTGTCTCAAGAGCAGGGTGTTAAAAATTGATCAATAGTTTCTGTGGCCAAGGTTTTTGAAAAATACTGTGATATTGTGCTTTCCTTAAAGGAGTCCAGTTCATAATGCTGGTGTGGAATGATGACAGCCAGCCAGAAGCCTTTTCCTTAGGAGGGTGCATTCTGTGGCATTAATTGATCAAGGGAAAATGCAACAAAAGAGGAAAATTAACATGTTGTATTTCTGTCCATCAGCAACTTTTCTTTAAATCTTAGCATGTAGGATGGTTGCTACATATGAGGATCCTCTCTGTTCACACCTGTGTGATATAAAAGATCTTTGGGTATTGCAGTTTCTTCCATTTAATGATCCCTCCCGAGCTGAGTGCCTTCTATCCAGATCAACAGGTAGTTTTGCTTTTGCTAGAACTGAGAACATGGGCCTTTGCTCTCTGTTATGCAGCTGGAGCGAGCCCTCACATTGTACCAGTGGCTTGCTGTGTCCATCACTTGGGCCATACCCTGAGGCCACTTCCAGAAATCCCTTTCTAACCTCCCTCTCAGTGTCAGTCCCTGGTGGCAGTGCCTTTCCTTCAGCTCTGCTGGCAGGAGCAGAGCCAGGCTCAGGTTTACCTCGTGCTGGGCTGGGAGCTGCCTCTGGCTCTCTGTGGGTGTCTCCTGGTTCATCTCTGGGGGTGTTTGTCTCTCCTGTCTGCCGGTGCTGTCAGCAGCCTGTTCTGGCCTCCCTGCTGCTTTGGATTTTCAAGTGGTAATTAGGGAAAAAAGAGCCAAATAGGCCCAACTTATTTCAAAAATCTCACCCAAACCCCCAGGTCTAGCAAACTGATCAAGTATTAATAATCTTTTTCTAATTACTTTCTGCTGAGATCATCCAGACATCTTTCTTTTTCTTCCTACATTGCCCCCCATCAGTTTGCTTGCTGTTGACATGCTTAATATTTATGCTGACCCTCCTGGGAAAATTCACAGCTTGATTAGAGCAGAAGCTGGGTTCCTTTTGAGTAACATGTTCAAATTTAATGGCATCCTGCTTACCACAGTTGAATACAAATGCTCCCCTCTCCTAAAAGCACAACAGCTGCTGGGAACTTTTCTGTAGGATAGAAGCTAAACTTTTATTCCTGGGAACAAGAGTGTTCCAGAGCACTGGCCATGGTACAGGGGACAGGCTCATGTTATCAGTAGGTCTTTGGTTACAACAACAGGCTGGTACTGCTCAGATGTCAACCAAGTCAGACAAACTTCTGTGTCGGGGGATTGAAGGCAATCGATTTCAAAACTTGCTTGTTTTATAGTTCTCTGAAGTGTTACTTTTTCTAGCTCTTTATCTGCCACTGGAGAATCAAAATGTTGTTAAAACGCCATTAAATACTCTGAAGTTACACTTCATATTAAAAATTAATGTAAATATTCTCCACGGAGATAAGAGAAATTAGCTATTCCAAACAGTTGCAAGTCTTCATGTGAAATTTAAACTTTTTTACCTTCTATCAGGCAAGTACCACTGTCCAGTGCTATTCACTGTATTCACCAATAACTCCCATATTGTGGCCATCAAGACTACTGGAAATGTATTTGCCTATGAGGTAGGTTCTCTTGCATTTCGTTATTAATGTTTTATACTTGATGCATTTCATTCAAGATCACAGAATGTTTTAGAAGGACAGGTAGATTTTATTCTTATTTTACTGCCAGGGAAATTAAAGAGGTGAACCAACTTCACAAATTTTTGTCCAACCTTTGCTATCAAAATAGGAACAACCTTAGAATGTGAATTAATTATGGTTTTAAAACCTTTTTTGAAGTTAATCTGCATGCACTGAATCTTGTAGATCAATATGAGTAGCTTTTATATGCTCCTCAGTTGAATTAAAAGACAAGTTTTCTGTTGTCTTCTTTCTGCTGTCATCAGCAAAATACAAATTGCCTAATTTCTACTCATATCATAATGAATAAAAAAGACTATTTTAGGTGGAGCTGGGGGAATAGCAGAGAGAATGCCTTAGTAGACACTTGAACTGCATTTGCATTTGAGTTTTGTGAACATTTCTGTGAACCTGAGTGGAATTTTATCTTTGCATAATCCTTGCTGTAAAAGCAATGTTTATTTATTTTTCAATACCAAATAAATCCTTCAATTAATGAATCCATATCCAGAGTTGTAAAAAGTCTGAACACTGAAACATCTGCTTTTTGAATTCTGGAGGGACTTTCAGACACTGAGAGAGGAACAAACTGAAACCATTACAATCAAGGAAGGGCTTTTTGAAAACTTGCTCAGATGTAACTGAACTGTCTTCATTCCAGCTGTGAGAGCAGTCCAGATTGGGTTCAGATAGGAAGCATTCTCTGTTCCTCCTAGAAGCACAGGGCTTTGATTGCTGTGGTTAAAAGGCAGGGGTGAGTTGAAGAGTGGTCTCTGTTAAACCCTTGTCAGTACTGCAGAACTGTTGCTCTGTTTGCTGCAGTTTACAGGCCTGGGCTTCCTGAAGGAGCTGTGCCAAGAGGGTCTGTGTCCCATGTGGCACCACGTGAAGCAAAAGCATTTCTTGGGTTGTTATAAGCATGGAATTAATTTAGGGACTTGTAGAGGTACTAGAAAAATATTATCACTGTCATCTGAGGAGGACACAGGACATTTGGGTGAATAAGACAGATTCTGGGGGTTTTTTGCAGATAAGAGCTTAGAAAACTGAAAGCAAGATCTTTCTTATTTTGGCAGTACATTTATGATTAATTTGATTTAAACGGAGACTGCAAGATTCTTTTTAAAAAAAAATCATCAAGCCACACAAAACTGTCAAGTTCTGTAGGGATGAGAGACAAAAGCCTCTTGTTTGTTGAAGCACATAGTGAAAATATTGCATGAGGTGAAATTGTTTCTTTATGATTTGTGCTGTAAGAGTTTATTGATAGCACATAGTTACTGTAATACTTACACATGAGAATCCCATTTCTAATATCAGTGTCTTTGCCTGGCTGTTAGGCAGTGGAGCAGCTGAACATAAAACCAAAGAGCTACAAGGATCTCCTGACAGACGAGCCCTTCACTCGGCAGGACATTGTGACACTGCAGGTAAACTTTGCTCCCTGTTACCTGTTGTACCATACAGCCCAATATAAAACCAGATTTTTTGCAGCAGGTGAGAGGTTGCTATTCCACTGTTCTAGCAGAAAACTAGAATGCTTGAACAGAGAAACTCTGCTGTATTTACTTTGTTATCCAGGTGAGCTACAACCATGCCTTGTAACAGTCTGGAAGAGCAGTGAGGTGTCCTACATGGTCTGTGGCATCAAAAGAAACATGGGTTAGAATGTGAAGTGTTTAAACTTTTAGGAAGTTGACATGTTGCATTAAGACTGAAGTTGATTGTCCATCTCACTCTTTTGAAGATGTCTAAAAGAGTCAAAGCTTCAGAAAAGCATTTTCTATAGGGTGTTTCTCTAAAGGAGAGTAAAATAAGCAGCAAATCAGAGTATTTTCTCTAAATGCTTTTTCAGAATGTTTTTCTTCTTAATAAATACCAGTATTGGTCTTTTACTAATTTTAAAAGAATTAAAAACGAAATTAAAACAACAGTATAAACTTCAGACTGTAAAAGACAGTTATTTACAGATGAAGTTTAGTATCAAAAGTTCTAAAACTTCAGTTTAAAGGCAGGCACTTATAAGCTTGCATGATTTGAAAACAGGGGGAAAAGGATTCCAGGATCATTATTATAGAAATCACGAGTTAGTATGCATCTCATGAACAGTTCATTGCCACTAACCAAGACTAATACAGTCTAATTCAAATAGAAAAATATTTTTCATTTATGTCTAAATTTAAATTAAGTGTAGCCCTTCCTCCCTACTCCCCAGTGCTTCACAGCATGTTTTTAAATATTTTTACTCTGTTCCTTTGGGCCTGTTGCTGTTCAAGCTAATGCAACAAAGTAAAATGTTTTTAATCCAATGGAAGCAAAAAATGGAAGATCTTTTTTCAGACTGAAAGTTCCCAACAGAATGTAATTTCATTATAACTGCATGGTTGGTAATGGATTTGGAAATATAAAAAAGGACAACATGAATGGCTAAAAATGTGTCTGGGCAGCAGTATGGAAAATGAAGTTAATTTGAAAAAATAATTGAAATGTGCAGTCACTAAAAAAGTATTTTTGTGTGTTTTATAGGGTTGGAATTGAATGTATGTGTAAAGAGTGTGTTCTTCTTACTTGCCTAGCCTTGATTTTTCACAGATGCTCTAGTCCCCTAAGTCTCAAAGGGCAGCAGCCAGCAGTTTAGTTATTCCCTGTGTGGGTTTTTATCACTACTTTTCATCTTCATTTTGTTCTTGACATGTTTCTGTCTCACTCAGAGGAATAACTTGGCACAAACCAAGTATATTCTGGTAGCTGGGCAGTCACTGGGGCATTGGGTGCCAGGAGGGCACGGCCATGCACTGCCTGCCCCTCTCACACTGATGGCATGTTAAGGTGGCATCAGTAATGTGTGAGTAGATTTGTTCCTCTGAAGGAAACAGTTCATTAGGGGTTGTTGTTAACTTCTGCAGTGCTATACTCTTCCTAAATAAGTTTAGAAATAGCAAATGCCCCATCTTGGAATGGGACTGGAAGAGACTTGACCATCTGTATGACCAGATAAAGTTTGACCTTCACCAAATTGGTTTTTAATTGTTTTTTTCAAGAAGAGTTTTCAACAAACAGACTAAAATGGCTTCAGGGTGTTGAAGGAGAATTAAGAGCCATTTCCTGCACTGCACATCACCCACTGCAAACTTGCATATGTAACTTGATTTCTCCTGTTCAAATGCTGCCCTACTCTGACTTGCTCTGGTGAGGCCAGGATTCAACCTGAAGTGGCATGACTAGTGTGGGCACTAAAACTGCTTGAGTGTATGTGATATAGAAATGTGTTGTTATTTTCTCCTGATATTTTCTTCATCTAAATTATTGAAAGCCAGCCTGATGTCTGCTGTACAGGCTCTCTTGCTGACAACCCTGCAGGCAGCGTGGTGGCTCCCCACTGCCAAGCTCTGCCACCTGTGGCTCTGTTCCTTAGCCAGAGTTCCTGACTGCAATCTGCTGTGTTTCTGTGTTTCACCAGAGCTCTGTCCCAAATCCTGCTTCTCTTAAAAACCTCTCAGTTCTGGGTTGAAATTCATCCCTTTGTTTTTTTCCCATTCCCCCATGTGAATTGAGCACTGTGGTATCCAGGAGAGCTGCAATTGGGAGTGAGTTGGTATCACTGACCCTGCTGTTTGGCAGAAAAGTAGATATAAAGGAAGTTGCTAGAAAAACATTCTTTGCTTTGCAAATATCAGCTGAATAGGGCTGTCTGTAATAGTGTGGCTAGCAGTAGAAATTAGCATTTCCAGAGGCTGACTCTGAATGTCCTAGGAAACAGATGAGGTACATACCTGTGTTTGGTAGTGAAATACAACATGATAAATGGAAAATATAAATAATGTGTGTTTACAGATTATTTGTATCATCACATTTTTCCTTATTGATACATAAAGAGAATTCCTACAGCTGCTAGGGGTGTTCTTTTACCAGAATAGCAATTGACCTCAAACTTGGCTTCTCTGTCCTAATATATATAATTTAAAAAAACCAAAAAAATTTGCTCTTTTCAGAGGAGACATAATTGCATAATATTATTTTTCTGTTCTCGGTGCTAAACGTTATTCAAACACCAATCATAATCCTTCCCTGTTATGTTTTCTGCTAAGCACCATCTCAGCTGGTAGCTTTGAATTTTCTGTCCTATTGCTATAAAGTTTACTTGTTAAAAAAGGCAATTTTTTTTAATTTGAAACTAAAAAAAGCAAAAGCACAACTTTAGTTGTTAATAATACTGTCTTACATCTATGATGTTCGTGTCTTTGCAAAGGAGTCCTCAATGCTTCCTGCAAATCCACATACAGAAATTGCTTTTTCCCCTGTTGAAATGCAAATGTCCTGGGGTAGTGTGGCAGTTTTTCTTCAGCATATGGTGATATTATCCAGCCATGCAGGGCAGGAGGTAACGAGTAACACCAGACCCTGGGGTGTGAGATGGATTACCAGAACTGGAGTGCAGTTATTCAAGCAAAAGAGGCCATGGATTCTCATTTAATGTCTTGCTGATAATGCCAGAAATACATGTGACATTGTTCCATATGATGCCCTTCCTGGACACCAGCACTCCTAGTATGACTGCATACTTTAGACTCTAGCTCTTTACTTTAAAGTTGAAATTTCCATTTCTTGGCTTTGTGATCTTGCCACAAACTCAAGTCAAACTTTCCATCTTCTGCAGTACAGGTCTTACACTGTCCAAGTTTCTCTTTCCTTACAGTTTATCATTGTTTCATATAGTTTTTCTCCCATCTCTACCAGTTCACATCTCTCTTAAATGACCCTAACCCTAACCCACCTCCGTGGCTGCAGGTACAGCAGAGCAGACGTGGTGTGTTCCTCTCTGCTGGATGAATTGCAGTGTAGCCCTGTTGTGCCAGTGGCAGCAGGCACAGTGCTCTGCTGGCAGCCTGCAGAGAGTCTTCCCTAGTAGATCCATGCTAAAAAATGCATCTTCTTTGCACTGCAGAAGTGGAGGGGCAAAAAGAAGAAAAGAAAAAAGGGTGTGGATAAATGCTACCAGGTTTGCTCCTGTTAAAGGAAAAAATTGAAAGGCTCATACTGTTATGTGCTTCCATATGTCACTTTTATTGTTTCTGTATAACCCAATCAGCTGTGGACAAGATGTGGTTCCCAGCAAGCTGTTAAACAGCACTGACATTTGTGGCAGGAAGCAGAGCTGATGAGCAGAGCTGGAGGTGGGTGAACTGCACACTGTTAATTGATATTTCACTCCCCAGCCATTCCTCTTTGCTCTGTGTGTGACAGAAGGTCAGAGCAGATTTCCTCACAATTGTGGCTGAGGGCTCTGGGAGGGCCAGCCCTGTGCCAATGGGTGTGCAGAGGAGCTGGTAAAGGAGTGGGACATGGTCACATGTGAAGGTGACAGCCCTGAGAATAATGAGGGATCCAGCACGGCCAACCACATGGTAGGAGGGGGATCAGGCCTCCAAGAAATCACACGGTCTAAAACTGCTGGGTTTAACCTGCTTTTTGGCAAGTTGTGTGTATGGTGCTTAAGATTAACAGAGTTTAAGCTGTTTCCCTAAGTAGGTAAAACTAGAAAATGACAGGAAAAAACCAAGTGGAATAAAACTTGAAATTAATAGTTTTCGTAGTTTAGCTTTCTGGAAAACATTAAATTTGAGACTTTTAATAGTCATGATAGTTAGCAACCCTTTGAAGTCTTTATCTGTGCTAGTGATTTGCTAAACAGGAGTTTATGGTTTGTAACCTTAATAAGAAAAGCCCTGAGACTGCCAACCATGGTGATTTGAATGCATATTTTTAGACATGCTAAGACAAACAAAAGTAGGCCGAGTTACTCTTCATGGTTCATCTTCTGTTTTGGTTTTGTGCACTTACACAGAACTTATTTAAGTCTTTGAACTCTAGTCCTTAATCTTAACAGGATTGGGAACATCACCACGAGCCTGGCCTTTCTCTGACCAGGAGCTTGAGGCTTTGATGGTGTGGGTACATCCATCTGCCCATCCCTGCGGCTTCTCGTTCAGACTGCTCTGGTTCTGTGCCCAGTTCCTGTCAGGGATGCAATGAGCCGAGCTTGGCAGCCTAACTATTAGTGTTTAGACAGTTTTCTTCCTGAAGTGATATGTCTAAAGACTGGGCACACTTCTAAAAGTTAGGTAGTCCTACCTTCAAAAAATGTGTCTCTCACGTTGTAGGACTCAGTACCATCAGTGAGGAAATGGGTTGTGTCTTCTGCAGCACAGGTTGGACTGGTCAGATGTGTTTCTGCTCTTGGGGGTGATAGAAACAAATGGTGTCTTGTGCTTAACGTTCACTGCGCTGCTCTCACACTTAGCATGCTAATTCTAATCCATGCTAACTCTAATCAAACTTCTCCTAGTGTATCATGATGCTGTGTTTTAGAGGGAGGAATAAATATGTCCCAGGTGTCCTGTGTAAGATGATACTCAAGTTTCAACTTGAGGAACTATTTGTGAGGGTTTTTTCCACTGACAGAGGGAAACCTGTTTTGGAGTAGGTGCATGGGTTGTCCCCCTTCTCAATGTGTGGTGACTCTTGCTTTGCAGAATCAGGAATACAAGGGGCAATGGTGGAAACCAAACCTTTGTAAGGTTTCCGTTTCAACAGATGGCCCATGTGGATGTGATGGAGGACCTTGTGCAGGAGACCTCAGTCTCATTTCTGGGGTTTGGAGTTGTCTCAGGTCTCCTGGAAAGCAGATGGATGGCTGTGGTCTGCAAGGAGTCAGAGTACTGGTGTCAGAGGATACAAAAATGGTTAAATGGTTAAGAAACAGGTCCAAATTTCCTATTTCTTAGTAGTTTAACTTAAAGGTTGTCTGTGTCTAATGCAAGCTCTTAAAGAGAAAAGCTGTAATTTTTTGGCAGTCCATGTCTCAATGAAGATCTGTTGGAGGGGTAGAGTGGGACAGGCAAAACCAGAAAACTGTTATCTAGTGGTTGGGAAAGCCCAAAGGTCAACCTTGGAGTGCAGAATCACACAGCTTGATTTCATAAATGTGTTCTGGTTTTACTACCAGCAACAAAACTAAAAATGCACGCTCTGGTGGAAGAATACCATTTCAGGGGTGAATAAAAGGCATAATTAGATCACTTAATAAATTATGGAGCTCCCAGCTCTGCTTGTATTACACATTTCTTTTAGCACAGATGAAATTGTCAGAACTTCAACACTGGTGGTCTGAGAAGTTTTGTTAAATTTGTTTGGGATAATATATAGTGTATATAATACTATTCATGTCAGGTCATAGTTCTTTGCATAATATGTTGCATTGTTTTTATCCTGACCTTGAAACTATTGCATATTATTCTGTTACTCTGGTATTTTAGTTTGAATTGTTTTCTGTAAGATAGAATTTCCATAAATGACTGGGTGTCCTGGACTGATGTTTTGACCTTTCTGTGCTCCAGAGGAGCTTGAGGAGAAAATCTTGAGGTAATTGTAAGAAGAGGATTAAGGACTGTTTAATAATAGTATAATGTAACCTGGATCACCAGTAGGCATTCCTTGTCTCACTCTTTCTAACAAAAGGTCAAAGTTTTGCAGGAAGTTGCCTAGAGATAGTGCAAAGACTCCCAGTTAATGGACTGTGTGTTTTTGCTGTTTTCCTCCTGTAGTCACTAAATTGAGTTTTCATAAGAGCATTTTTGTTGCTTTTTTTTTGTTTTTAAACATAATTCTGTAGGCACTAGTGGATGGCTTTGTATTTTTTTATCTTTCTGTGGTTTGGGGAGGATGGAAGTTGTTCTGTGTCCCCCTGTTCTTTTATTATGGTGGTGTCTACCCTTCAGACTACTCTGTTGTAAGGAACTGGTGCCCACCAAGCTCTCTGACATTTCTTTTTTCAATTATTATTTTCAGGATCCAACAAACCTGGATAAGTTCAATGTCTCAAACTTCTTTCACGTTAAGAACAACATAAAAGTAGTTGATCCAGGTAAGGATGAGATGAAGGTGGGCTGAGAAAACCCCAGCCCAAATGTGGCATTGACTCTGTTTTCTGGATGGACATCCCTCAATGGCTGGTGCTTGGAAAGTTTCTTGGAAACATGAATAACTTGTGGAATCTGTCCCTTGCACATCAAAAAGTGTAAACATATTTTGAAGCAAAGACATGATTCTTTGAGAACTCCTTAACTGTCTCTGTTGAGTGCTGTGCAAACAGGGAAAGCTTTCCATGCCCTTTCAGAGTGAGTGGGTACATGAGAGAGAAGTGAGGCCTGTTAGCCTCGTACCAGAACCAAGACAAGGGAACCTACCTCTTCTCACACTCTCTGCTAGACCCCCTTCATATTTATCAGCAATGTATTGCCCATCCTTCTGACTTGAGAACAATGGGCATCTTCCAAGTAGGATTTTTCTCAAATAATCCCAAAATTATGGTTTTGGTGAAAAATACAATGTTTTTTTTCTACATATCTTAGACATTTGATTCTCATTTATTTTGTGATTTTTTGATAGCTAAATGCTTAGTAATATCTGCTAATATTAAACTGCTGAAGGAAAAAAATTCTCTCCTTTGCCCTTGTGGGTTCCTATAGACCTGTTTCTAATGAGGTCTGATTGCTAATTCTAAGCAAAGTGTGTTTCTCTGGGTCTTATTATGCTCATATCTGGTTTTTGGGGTTTTTTTTTGGTTTTCTTATCTACTGTTCTGCAAGCAAGCATCTCTTTCTATTTACCTGCTCAGAATAAGTGGGTATTATCTCAGAAATGGCATATATAATATCTAGCAAATAGTAGGCATATCAAGATAGAGAACAAGTGAAACTTTTAAAAATTAAAAAAATAAAATTAAAAACTAAATAAATCAAATTCTACAGTCCAGTCAAGCAACCTTCTCCCCCAGTATCACATGAAAGATCTGATCCTGGGATTTTTGCATCATAGGCCTGGCCATTCAGTGAGGAGATGAAGAACAGAAGTCTATATTGTATCCAACTTTATTTTGCCTTTATTGTTCTATAAAAATTTTCCAAGGCTTGAATGGACTTAGGTAACTTCTCATGGTTTCAAATAAATTTTTATAGTAATTGGATTAATTATTTTTTTCTTTTCATGTACATCATATTGGCATTTATTGTGCTATATTTCGAGCAACACTATATTACAGTGTCATAAGTGTTGCAATTTGTCACTGTCTGCAGGAATAAATATAGTAACTAAACCTTTTTGTTTAAAAAAAAAATAGAATTAATACCTGGCAGAGTTTCGTGTGATTAGATATGTAATAAACTGAAGGAGAACAAAATACAGTGTTTCTTTTAACTCTGAAGTGTTTTAACTTTGTCTTACCTAGATGAAGAAAAAGCAAAATTGGATCCATCTTACTATTTGAAAAATACAAACACAGAGACCCGAGAGACTTTACTGGAGCTTTATAAGGAATTCAAAGGCGATGATATTTTAGCAGCTACTATGAAGGCTCCTGAAAAGAAGAAGGTGGATAAGCTGAATGCAGTAAGTTGACTTAATTTGCAGTTTGGCACTGACTGACTTCTTCAAGAATGGTAATAGATGTTTTTCAGCTTAGGGGCCATATTGCAGCATAACCAGACACTGCTCCTTCTGTTTTCTGTCACATGGAAATTTGTCATAGATGAAAATCTGAGAATCGTATTGGGATTCCTTAGAACAGCATTGTATGTGTCAGTGAGTTTCTGTTTGTTAAATCATTGTAAATGAACCCACACATTTGAGAACTGGAGCACAATAAGAAGAAGAATCCTTCTGATGTGGTTATGATGTGTATGTTGGCAGAACCTTTTTCCCAGGTTGTAATCTCTCACTTTGAATTTGTTTATCATTGCTTCCTGCAGTTATTGGCAGAAAGAGCACACCTTGAGGGCAGTGCAAGTGAATCATTTCTGGTGTGGGCAAATATAGAAATCATCCACAGCTGCTTCTCCATTTCTTTTTCCACTGGAATGCAGGATTTTAGTGGAATTTTTTAAAGGATGTTCTTACAGGTGCATGTTACTCTGTGTTCATGGTTCTCAAGAGAAATAATTCATCTACATCTAGATTTCCTACATCAAAGGCTGTTTGTAATGGGCAAGACAGAGTATTCTTCTGCCCTTTAATAATTCTGGGATGTGTGTGCCTACTTGCTTTGATTACAGCTCTTAGTGAGCAGGCTTAGGGACGGATTAGGGAATGGATGTGACCAAGAAGGAGGATCACATTTGCTCCTTTTTCAGGGCATTGTTGTGTTATAATAAAAAAAATGTAGGGAGAAGAAAAGGAGGGGAGAGACAATGGTGAGCTCTCACATGTTAGGGAGTGGGATTGTCAGCTGATGAGGTGGATGGGCATGGCTGTAACTTCCTTAGGGTGCAGTGAAACCTCGAGGAATGAGCACTGGCCTGGCCTGGATTCTTTACAGGCATTGCTGCAAAGCTGCTAAACCTGTCTCAGGGTTTATTAGATCTTTGTAATTTACTCCAAAATCCATGTGTGACGTTAACATTTCCTTTCTGCAGAAGAATTACAGGGCTCAAAATAGACAGTGGGAGCTGTGGGACAGAGCCTGTGCTGGCAGAGGGGCCCTGTGTGGGAGGGGGTGCTTTGCTCTCCCCTGTGCTATCTCTGCTTCACTGGTTTCCTTCCACTCACTCAGCAACACTGGAGACTTTTACAGATGTCTTGCCAGCAGTGCTCCTTTCCTATCTCCACCTGTGGACATACAAATAAATTCTCATAATAGAATCTTTGCATAGTGATGTATTAAACTGTAGTGGAAACATTAAGCCCCTTTGGCTCAGCTCATGAGCAGCCTTAACTCCAGTTTCATCAGAGCACATGTTGGGGTAGCAGATGGAGAATTATTGCTGCTCTGGATATTTGCTTCTGTCAGTAGGAGCTGGAGCAGAAAGTTTGCCCTCAGAAGGATGACATTTGTGTGTTTCTAGTGCTTATATAGTATCTTTAGGAGATAAATTCTAAGATCTAATGCCTTTTTCATGTGCTTTTTCCTCTGCAAACAGGCTCACTATTCCACTGGAGCTGTAAGTGCTTCCTTCACCTCCACTGCAATGGTGCCTGAAACTACTCACGAAGCAGGTACCAGAGCCCCTCCCTCCCTTCCATTTTCAAGTGTGCTCCTTGGCACACACACACTGATTAGGACTGAAGGAATGCACTGATGGCTGGTCAGTACCAATGCCACGGAAATGTATTCCCTAAGCAGATACAGACTTACTTTCCAGTGAGCTCATTCTGAAAATAATGGAGCAATTATGAATTAGCTTTGGCTTTGAATGGCAGTTACTTTTGTTGAATGGAAATTAATGGGACATTTTTTATGCCTAGGGACCACAAAGCGAGATATTCCCTTATGTAAGTTAGGAATGAAGTATAATCTTTCCTCAGATAGCATACAAAGTCTTGCCCACCTTTTTGGCCTACCTCAGTGTTGGTTAGAAGGACAGCAAGTTTTGTGGTGATAACTTTTGATTCACTGCTTTTCCAGGTAACATGAGAATACATTTTAGTGCAATAAAGTTTTCCTTTTATTCTCCAGCCTAAAC
This sequence comes from Manacus vitellinus, assembly GCF_001715985.3. NCBI lineage: Eukaryota > Metazoa > Chordata > Aves > Passeriformes > Pipridae > Manacus > Manacus vitellinus. The sequence goes on from NW_021940379.1 coordinate 8,961,503, forward strand.
AAAAATGTATAAAATTTATTTAATTTGGATATTGATTAAATAGCTGAGTGATTAGTATTTCCAGTTAAAGAGAGAGGTCTGACTTTGGGCACTAAAATTCAGACATCACACACTTAGGCAAAGATTGAATACTGTGTCTCCCAAGTTCAATTCCTTTACTTGGTGTATTACAGTGATTTGCAGGTGACTCTTTAAGTATTGAAAATATCTGACTAACTGGACATTTTGACAAAATGGAAATGGAAACATCCTAGATTGATCCTTTGGTTTGACTTTCCAGAAATGTCCAGTAGCAGCTTCATTTGTTTTCAGAACTGGGTAGGTCTCTGTATGTCAGCAGTTTGTGGTTGACTGATGACTACCTGCTTGACTTCCAAGACTGACAAGAAAAAATTTGGTTTCAAAGTAAAGTTTGTGGTTGGTAGACATTACTTGAAAATTATAGTTTGTAATACTAAATGCTTCTCTGATTTAAAATATAGATTATATTTTTGGTTCCCAAGGAGTTGGTGGTTTTCTGTACTGGAAAGTGTTTTGCACAGAGGTTGCAATATGAGGTTATTGGAGATAAATTGCAGGGTACAATCCCTGAAGACCCAGTACCCAGGGGAAGAGGTCAGACAGGGGAATCTGTGAACTGTTTTCTGATGATTTCTAGAGATCAGTGAGTAAGCTTCCAGAGAGCTAATTGTTTGTCTTCTCCTTTGCTACAGCTGCTATTGAAGATGATGTTGTGAGGTACCAGTATGTGAAGAAGAAGGGATATGTGCGACTTCACACTAATAAAGGAGACCTAAACCTGGAGCTGCACTGTGACATGGTACTGACTACTCTGTAGATAAGAAACAGAATTGGAGCTGGCAATGGAAATGTCAAAGGAAAACAATTGTGTGTAGTTGCAGTAGATAGAGATAAATAACAAGCTTTCAGTGGTTTTAATGTATTTTCATACATACACAAAACTCCATTTGTTAAATCTAGGTATTATTTTATATATAATACTACTATATGTATAAATGTTCTTTGTAAGCAGTCCCATTGTTTTAATAGACTACTTACAACATGCCAAGGTACATGTTTAGAGCTTCAAAGGGACAGGATTAGTGACCCAAACAATGACAAAGAAGGAAGAGAGAAAAGAGAAGGCAGAGCACAGAGAAGAGAGAGTAACCCAAGGTTACACAGCAGGTTACTGACAGAACCAGGAAAAGAACCTCAATGAAACCAAGAGCAATCTGTCAGCCTGAGTATGTGTAGTTGAGATCCCCAGAAATGGTTAATTTGTTTTTAAAGCCTAAGCTTTACAGAACAGACCTACATGAAAACCTTAGAATATGTTTTTTACTCCCTGCTGTCTCAGTTTTAAAAGTTCAAGTTTTCAAACATCTTCCATTTGCCATTAGGAGAAGTTAATTTTAAAAAACAACAGACTAGAGTTTTTTATAGTCTCTACAGTCTGATTCTGGGGGAAATCTGTGGCTCTTAAAATAATAAACATGGCAAGACTCACGATAGATGGATGAGCTGTGGTAACACTGATGTCTTGGACGTCACTGCTTGACAGTGTGTTTGCTTATTTATTTGTACAGCCACATCTATAAAAGGAAAAAAAAATTCAACATAAAAAGCCCAAACCTTCCATTGTTTGCTGAGATTTTTGACTCAGGAGATTATAGCCCTGAAGGCAGATGTTTTAGAAAGCTGAAGGATGGGAATAGAGGTTTAGATGGTAAAATTTCTGCTTGTTGTAAGCCTCACAGAGTTTAAAAGTAAGTGATGCTGGCTGGGAGCTGGGGTGCCTGGTGTGAAATCCAGAGATGTACTGGGAGAATGCATCCATTTTTGCCTGTGAGAAAGAAAAAGGTGCAAACAGCATAAACCTTCCAGCTTTCCCTTCTCTTCCTTTCTCTCCCAGGAGTCAGGCACAAGATATGTGCAAACATCTCGAGCTGATCTGTGGAACAGTCTGAGAACCTCCACAGCAGCCTGGTGTGCTGGGAATCCTGTAGGGCACTGCCATCCCTGCAGGTGTTTGCCATGCTCTTAAATAGGAACAGGGTAATAAGGCAAAAAGCAGAGGAAGTCAGTACAGCAATATTTGGGGGAAGCAGCAGAATGAGCAGATTGCATTGACTCATTTGTTTTGCCATATGTTCCAAAGTGGCTCCTGGCTGGAGCAGCCTGACTACAGCTATTCCTATCAGCGTGGGCTTTTGGGCCACATATGTGACCAGTGGCACTCTGTCCTGAGGACCCAGTCTCAATTGCTCATTATAAACTTCCTGTATGATATCCATTGTGTTCCTTTTTTTTCAGATGAATTCCTATTCATCTCCCTTTCACACACAGAGCTTCCTCATGTACACATTGGAAGTGTGTGCTGTTTTACACAACCAGACATGCTTGAACACTGGCCTCCCACCATCTGTTCCTTTTGTGTTGATCAAATCTGTGTGAATTCAGCAGACCTTTGGCACTGCCGAGGGGAAAAAGATATATATTTAGAATAAATAGGAAAAACTTGCTGCTTTAGGGACGTTTTCACAACATCCACTTTAGGTCATCACCTTAGGTCTATGAAATCAGTCCTTTCCGGGAGGCACTTGTTTTTCTCCCTTTACTATATAAGGAGTTTGTGCTTCTAACTTTGGTTTTCCTGCATCACACTGAGGTTTAGGCACCTAAGGTCACTCAGTGCAGACAGAGCAAACATCTGTCACAAACATGGACATAGACCAGCTATGATTGCAAAGACATAGAAAATGGAGAAGTGCCAAAATCTAAGCATTGTTAAACACATAGTTCACCCTGCCTGTGAATATGCATGGAAACAGTCTTAATCATATGCCAAGTGTTTATCAGCTCTTCTGGCTTATCCAGTGCACAGGCTGAACCAGTCCTGGGAGCTGCTTGGAGCTGTGTGGAGAAATTGTTTACAGACAAAAGTTGGTTTTCTTACAAAAGTGTAGAATGTGGGTAAGGTCCTTGAATACAATCAGGGGGAGCTGGGCTGTAACATAATGCTCACCCACATTAATGTGCACTGGCTTTTTTGTTAATTGCTGAGGGATATCCTGTGCTCTGGTTATTCTGGAAGCCACCCCAGCAGTGATCATATTTGTGCAGTACTGCAAATAAATGATTGTGAAATGCTTAAGGAAGCTTGAGGGGGAGGTTGCTCTATAAATATGGCAGATAAATACTGTGTCCAGTATATACTGTGCAACATTTGAATTGCATTTTAAAATAGTCTTATGGTTTAGATTTCAGTCTATAATTTGAGGTGAAGTCTCCTCACTAAAATAGAGAGCAGCAAGTGACATATTTGCTGTTTAAGAGTGTATGTCTGCTGAGTCTCCAGTTGTATATTCGTGCCTCTGGGCTGTATTTAAGCAAAATATTCTTGCAGTTGTGCTCTCGGCACTCTGCACAGCTTCTACCCAGGAACTCTTGCCTTCAGGACCCTTCTTGGGTTCTCACTCCCTCTCCCTTCATAGCTCTGTTGTCTCCTTTCTTTCCCATTTTTTGTGAGCTATCTGGCAGTATGGATTGTTTGGAGTTCAGTCCATATGTACACATGGAAACTTGTTTAAAGATAAATCTAGGATTCTTCATATACAAGTACTTTAAGCTGTCAGTCAATAAGATTGATAGTGATGAAATTCTTCCTAGCACCAAAAGCCTAATCTAGAAATGTTTTATATTGATCCAGGGGAGAAAATCAGTGTTGCAGTGTGATTGAAGTCATCAGTTACTTTGTGACATGATTCAGAAAGAGTATGAAATAGGGCTAGAATCCAGATATTTTCAGTGCTTGAAATCACTTGTTCAGAGCACCAGAAAACTTCACTTATGTTCCAGAAAGATGATGTGTGGTTTAAGTTATCGTCCTGAAAAATGCAATTAAAAGACTTCAGCAGATAAGCTGGATTTTTTTCTACCCTTTTGAATTTGTGCCTCAAATGAGCAAAGCCACACTCCTGTTCTCTCTGCGTCATAGCTCTGCCTACTGCTCTTTTTTGCTATTTGTTTTTCTCCCAGTCTTCTTATTGAGATACAGCATGTTCCTCCTGATGGGGACTAATCAGGTGGCCATTTGTAGGGATGTTTTCCAGGAAGCTGAGTTCCCCTGTGCATAAGCAACATTTGTTGTATATACTAATTGGATGCAAATTTACAAAAATGCTACTTACCAGAAGTAATTCTGGCAAGTACAGAAGATTTAACAAGTGTTATCCTTTAAGTTCTAGTCTTATGCTTTGCTGAACAAATAAATTATGATGAAATAACTGATGAAAGGCAATGAATTTCACTGGATTTCTTGTATTTTATTTACTGTGATTTTTCTAGTCTCCTCAAGTTCTTTTAGCTGCTTTAATCAGGAACAGCTGTATAATATCCATGTGTATTCTGCTGTATTAGTCGCTAGAGTGGTGTAGTTATACCTTGTAGGTGGTGGAGCAACCATTTTTAAAAATATCTATGTATGTATGTATGTATAAATACATAAATGTAATGCTCGAGAAGACCCTGGCAAAATGATGAACCCTTGGTTTGGTGTTCAAACCTCCCTTCTCTCTTTGTGAGTTCCCCTCACACCAGTGGTCACTCTGGGGTGATGATCTGGTGGTTAAGCACATGCTGATCATGGTAATTCAATACTAATCCATAACTGCCACAGCAGTTTTTGTAAATTCACCTGTCTCTCTCACTTTAAGGTTTAAGGGCAAGTTGACATAATAAAGAAGAATGTGAGATGGATTTCAAAGCTCCATCCAGCACTCCACAAATGTTTTTTGAGGTTTTAGGACCTGGCAAACTCTGCCTAATGATGGTGTCTTGGCATAGCTATCTGAAGAAGCCATTATTTGACAAACATTGATGTTTTAATCTTTTGAGGCCCTTTGACCTGTTAAACATGCCTGTGATGTACAGTTGTGTAATCCAGCCCCTGTTCTTTGAAATCATCTCCTTTTGTGTGAGGGACTGTTCTGAAGATCAGAAGCCTGTAGACTTCTTAGCCATTTCCAGTGGGAAAGAAGTGAGTTGCTGTAAAAATCCTTTGACCTCTTGGCATGATGAGGTTCTCCATTCTTCCTGAATCTCTCATTTTCTTTCTGACTTAAACCTCCAGTCTTGCTTTCCGTCAGTGTCATGGCACTGTCTGGCAAATAACTGGCTGATGTTTTACCAGTGTCTGTCCACTCAGTTAATATGACTGTAGGGATGAAGTACAGTGGTCTTGGCATAGTTTTAATGGCTTGTTTCATGTTTTTTCATCAAAATAGGTGATTATAGGAAGAGCTGCAACTTTCAACTTTGAGAGTTCTTGTCAACAGAAACTTAAAACAAACAAACAAAGCTGTGCTTTTCCAGTAGAAGAGCAGCTGGATAAAAATGTTTGTTGGAGAGGATGTTGTTTCTTCTTGGTGTGCTTTTTCCTCAAAGTGCTACCCCAGCAGATCTATTGCTCTTTGTGGTGGAGAGTGGGATGGCTCTGCACAGCCATCTTGATTAACAGGTCATTTCTAGGTTGTTCTAAGTAACTGGCAGCTCATACTTCAAATAGTTTAACTTTGGGGGCATTAACAGCTGCTTGTGGTTTAACCCCAGTCAGCAGCTCAGCCCCACACAGCCACACACTCACTCCCCACCGTGGGATGGGGGAGAGAACACTTGTGGGCTAAGATAAAGGCAGTTTAATAGGTGAGGCAAAAGCTGCACACACAAGCAAAGCAAAATAAGACATGAATTCACCACTGCCCATGGGCAGGCAGGTGTTCAGCCATCCCCAGGACACCCACAGTGGTGACTTGGGAAGACAAACTCCATCACTCTTAACATTCCCCCCCTTCCTTCTTCTTTCCCCGGCTTTATATGCTGAGCATGGTGTCATATGGTCTGGAATATCCCCTTGGTCAGTTGGGATCAGCTGTCCTGGCTGTGTCCTCTCCCAACTCGTTTTGCACCCCCAGTCTGCTCACTGGTGGGGTGGGGTGAGAGGTAGGAAAGGCCTTGACTCTGCGAGCCCTGCTCAGCAATAGTGAAAACATCTCTGAATTATCAACACTGTTCTCAGCACAAATGCCAAACCCAGCCCCGTGCTAGCTGCTCTGAAGGTTCACTGTCCCCCAGCCAAAGCCAGCACACAGCCATGCTGGAGAGAGCAGGAACATTTTCATGGGAGATGTCTGGAGGAAATGCCCTGTCTGGCTGCTGCCATCATGTGCCTGTCCTCAGTGCTGTTTTGCAGCAGTGAAGGGGCAGTGGGAGTCCCTGATGTCCCCCTGTCCATGCCTGAGTGGGACATTCAGCGTGGGGTTGTCAACCGCTCCCTGCACTGTGGGGCTGCTGCCCGGGACTGTCTCTGCATGGCAGCCTTTGGCCTTGGATAATTAGTGGGAAGGAATTCTGCCCATTTGGACCCTTTCTGCCTTCCCAGCTGCCCTGACAAGCTGGATTTTGGAAGGGAGTTGGTTGTTATTGGATTGTGCCACTTGATTTTTGACGTTTTCAGGCATGAGGTGCAGCCATCCCATCCCAGCTGTGTCTGCCCCTCAGTGATCCTGACCCCGAGGATGAGGAGGATGGAGTTACACAGCCACTGCTCTGCATCCTTCTCTGACATATTTCTTGTTTGTACCTTGGCTGCTCTGATGAGAGCATGGGTGACCTTGGGAGGCTGATGGCTACCAGAGCTGTCCTGTCTCCATGGAAGTTGTTACAGGTTGCATCTTCTGAAAAGGTGGGATTTATGTGCAGTCAATTGCAGGCTGGTGAAATGCCAGGGAGCCTCCGTGGGACCTGCAATATCCCAAGTTTTACAGGTGCTGGAGGTTGCTCAAGCAATTAAAGTTGCATCCTTGTTTAGGCTGTGTCTACCAGTGCTGTGCCCTGCTTGCCAGCCCCATCCTTATCAGCACCCAGCCCTGCACTGTGCTGTCTGACAAGCTCCTCAACCCTTGTGTGATGACAAATTTGAGAGGGGTGGGAAGAGGATTGTTTTCTTTTCTACCACTGCAATAAATGTAAGTTAGAGGGAAAGTAATAACTGTGGCTAGAGACGCTGACTCTGCCTCTGCCTCTGGAAAAGTAGTAGTTAAAAATGACAAATTAGATGAGTGAATTACATGCCTTATTTCACTTGAATTGTGCTCAGCTAAACTGATTGATTGTCCCTATGTTTGCAAAAAAGTGAGAAGTAAAACTGAAGTGTGTCGTCTTTTTACTGGCATCTTGTCTAAGCTGAGCATCTTGCTTAGACTTTGAAAAAGTTTTTGGTAGCATAGTGAATGTCAGTATTGTGTAAAAAATGCCTTTTAAAAGTGAAATTTAGCTATCTGCTGAAGTCTTTGCTAAGTAGCTGATTAAATTACCGTGGATTTCTGTGTAATGAGAATGCATTAATTCTTCTCTTTGTTCTAAGTGAACTTTGAGGCTTTGAGGTAGCAAAATAGGCAAATGTTTGCTGTCAAGTCAGTAATCTATTACCTGAGGCATAGTTTGCTTGTTCTGATTCTTTTTTGTTACCAGTAAGTGTCTGGCCAAGTGTTTCCCCCCCATGCCCTGGTGCTTTCCTGTCTGCAGTGCTCCCTCACTGAGCTGTGCTCCTCTGACCACGGACCCCAGAGTGGCCCCAGCGGGTTTGCTCCCCGTGTGACCAGGCTGGGAAAGGGGCCCCTTCCCTCAGCTGGGGCCTTCTTGAATTGAACCACCACAACCTGTCCCAGCTCAGCCCCTCTGGCACACGGGAGAGCTGTCAGCAGGAAAGAAGAGCTGGCAGGGAGTGATGTTTAGGTCTGTAGTAAATGTTTTTCCTACAGGAAATGTCATGGGCTTCCCTCAATGAAATTCTTCCTATGCTTCTACACTGCACTTTTTGGAGCTTTTGATTTTCTTGTCCCTCTTGCTCTGAAATGTGCTCCTGGTCCGTTGGTGCATAGTGAAGTAGGACAGTTTAAATGGCCTTCCAGAACAGTATTGCACATTGAAATGCTCTAGAAACATTTATATGTCCAGTTTCTTTCCATGCCTTGGAGGAGGGAACAAACACTTGCACCTGATAGATGGTGATTCCTGAAACTGCTCTATTACAGTTGGCTCTCACTACACCCTAAATAAAGCCAAGCTTTTATTGCTGAGTTCTTGTCTATGTGGTGGGTGGGCTGTGAGGACTACAGATTGAAAGGGATGGGGAGGACTGAGTTTAAACCTTACCAAATCACCTATTTATGGGTTCACACATTAGAAGGGTTGCTGAATGAACAGTTACAAGATTGAAAATTATATATATATATATATATATATATATACATATATATAAAAGGGATGTAAATGGATTAAAGCTAAACAAAATCCACCTTGTATTTTAAAGGGGATCTATGTTTAAAAGACTGAAGGCTTTGTTCGAAGCCTTAGAAATTTCCATCACTAGTTCATGCCTCTTAGTAGCAGGATTCTGGCATTCATGTGATAAGATGAAGGCTGTAGAATGCAATTTTAATTTGTGAGGAATGAGCTTTTCATTATTTTTGCTTTGAAACATAGGGTTAATGAGCATGTAGCAAGGCTCCATAGTTTAGCACCATTACTACAGTTCATCCAATTTAGAGGGAGAAAAAGAAATAAAAGGGAAGTGGAATTAGCACAAGAAAATTATACAGATGTGGGAATGACAGCTGAATGCTTAGTGTGAAATTTCCCTTCAAGGTTCATGCACATCCTCAAGGGATGGAGCATTTTGAAATGATTAGCTCTTCACATAGTAAAGCCTTCTTCCTTGCAGTCATGGCAACGACTCAGGAGCTCCCCTCTTTTCCCATCTCCTGTACCTTGGCAACAGGAATGCTGCAGGTTTTTAATCTATTCCTGTTTGGCTCTTCAGCTGCCCAGTTCAGCTTCTGAGTTTAGGTAACTTGCAAATGTAATTACCCACTGTTACTAATGAGAAAGGAGAGCTGCAAACTGGGAAATCAGCTGGGGACATGGCTTACTGTCACCCCTCAGGCCTTAGGATGCTGCAGGAGGGATGAATTTTGTCTTGTTTGGAGTCACCCTTGATGGCCCAATGGAACCTGGAATTGGCTTGGTTAATAACTAAGAGTGGAACAAGGTAAAATCTGCAGTTATCCTAGAAATCTGTTGTAAGCAGTCAGGGTTTTTTCTGTTTGGCTTTGGTTTTCTAAATTGTACATTCCTTTCTTTAGCATTTTCCCTGTGTCCATGATCTCACAGTTTCCTGTCAGTTATGTTTGCACAGTCATTCTTAGAAGCAATCTCTCTTTAACTCTGAAATTTGTCTGGACCCAGTAACTGGTAGAATGGTGGTGTTTCCATGTGGAGTTACCTGCTAAGTGTGTTGGCTAAATGGAGACTTAAGCCTACTCAGAAAACCATTGGGCTGTGGCCCCATTAAATAGACATATCTGTGAGTCATGTTAAGACTACCACTGCATACCCCTGGCAAGATATTGCAGTAGATGTAAAACATGGTGTTTTTCTGTCAGTAGTTTTCAGATCAGGTTGACAAGGTGGCGTTTTTCCCTTGACTTTCTTATATGTAAGTTGAAGTCATAGTCAGCACACTAAAATAATTTCAGCCATTTCCTGCTTCATGTAAAAGGAACAGAGAGGAAGTTAGCTGTTACTGTTGAGGGCAGTTTGAGAACTGACCAGAACAAGAACAGCCAGAATTAAAAAGATAGCCCGGAGCACACAGCCAGTACTGAGGGAACAGAAACCTGCACTGCCTCCTGCACTCCTGCATTTCCAGGGCCTGGACCATCCATCCCCTCCTTCTGCAGAAATGGTATGGGACAGGTGGGGGGGAGGAAGTTTCTGAAGAAGCAGACAGCTTTATATTCAGAGACTGTGGGTCTGACATCTTCCACGAGATCTTAAATAACAAAGTCAGGTTTGTTTATATATATTTGTCATCAGTCTTTGTATTTGGAACAAAGACTTCAAAGACTGGCCTTGTTTGTATGGTCAGTGCAGAATGTAACTTCATTACTGAGATCTGCACCTTCCCATAAACCTCAAGCCTTTTTCTCCTGCTTTGGGCAGGACAGTGCTTTAAAAAATCCCTGAAATATGCTTGGCAGTGTGAGATTTGGCAAGAACATTAACTGCTTTGAATAAATCAGATCATCTGAGCCAGATATTCTAGATCTACTGCATGACTGAAACTGGGGTTTATTACTGACTGAATGCAGACCTATTTTTTTGTGTCTACTAAAAAGCACTCTAAAAGGTAATGGTAATGTTGCTAAGGAGCTGCTTACCTGCCAGATGTATCTGTGTGATGCATGAGGTGACCATGGGAACCAATTTGGTGACAATAATTGAAAGAAAACCTTGCAGTGAAATGATTATTCCATGTATACTAAATGTTTCTGCAGTTGCATTCAAAAAGCTTGTTTGTGGGAAAGAGTGTAATAGCTAGAAATCCATTTAGAGAGAAGGGTCAGCATAGGTCCTGCATAAAAAATACATTACTAGAGCTAGTTTTTTTGATGTATATTTTACAAATCGTGTTTTGAAAATAAATAGGAAATCTGTATGGGCTTATCAACTTTGTGCAAATTTAAAATGGTTTGCTGTGTATTCCTTGGGGGTTCAGTCTTTTGCCTCATTTCATTTTTTGTAAAAAATTAATTACAGGTTGCTGTATTCCCCCCCGAGAACTTATTAACTATGTCTCTCTCTCTGAAGAGTGCTTGGCTCTCATGAGATAAAGTGCCTTAGGCTAAAAGCTGCTGATTCCATTTCCGATTCATGAAGAATTTTTTTAACTTATTTTTATCCTTACTGACACTTTTCACGAGTGATAACCAATAGCACTACATTGGGATCAAGGCTGTGATGATCTCCTCTGATAAAGGAAGTGTGTGCTGCACAGGTGATTCTTCAGGGGTTGAATTTTACTTGAAGGGTTAAGTACAAAGATTGTTTTAAAGCATATGTGCTGAATTCAAAGGGAATATTTTCAAATTTACTATAAGCATTACAATGGTAGGAAAACCTCATGTTGCTTGATATCTTTTGTTGGATATAGTTACTTAAAAGTTGCCCTCAGGATGCCACCAAAATACATGTCCTGAACACATGTTTCTGCCCTAAAGCCATTATGGTACCGTTCCCATTTAACTCAGGAGTGAATTGTGCAGGAAATCTGAAATAATGGCTGGTGTAAGATTGCATTAGAATTTGCTTCCTTTTTCAGTTATGGCCCAGCTGACAACTGTCATCTATATCTGTGTAGAGTAATTAAGAAGGAATCATTATAAAGAATTTATAATGGTAGGTAGACTTTGGATAATTAAGAGACATTTCAGTGCAAATAAAGAGGGGTGAGAATGATTGTGTTTCAGATGAGAAAATACAGAAAGTTGAAGTTCTGTAGGGTTCCACATGAATACTTTTATGGATTGGCTTATCAACAGACAGATTATTTCACCTGTAAATGACTGCACCCAGCCTGGCCGTGGTCTCTTTGCTCTGAAGTCACTGCAGGTTGTGTGGCTCAGTCTCAGTGTCTGGCAGCTCTCAGAGCAGGAATGGTGTCACAGCTCTCAGAGCAGGAATGGTGTCACAGCTCTCAGAGCAGGAATGGTGTCACACAGCTCTCAGAGCAGGAATGGTGTCACAGCTCTCAGAGCAGGAATGGTGTCACAGCTCACACCAGCAATAGTGTCACAGCTCTCACACCAGGATTGGTGTCACAGCTCTCACACCAGGAGTGGTGTCACAGCTCTCACACCAGGAGTGGTGTCACAACTCTCACACCAGGAGTGGTGTCACAGCTCTCACACCAGCAGTGGTGTCACAGCTCTCACACCAGCAGTGGTGTCACAGCTCTCAGACCAGCAGTGGTGTCACAGCTCTCAGAGCAGGATTGGTGTCACACCAGTGCAAAGTGAAGACAAGGCTTGTGTGTGTTCATTTACAGCCCTGCTGGGGCTTTGCTTGCCAGCACACAAGACAGTAAGGGTATTTTTAAGGCCTGTAACAACTCAAATTTAGATGTATTCTTTTGTAAAACTGGAATAGATGTATGCTCATAATCCACAGTGGGGCTGGAAAACGTGTCCAAGTGTAGAAAACAGGCTGTTTCTCTACTTGTATTTGAGCATCTGAAGGTATTTTAGTATTGCAGAGAAGAGAATTCATACAATTACAATGGAAGGATACTTAGGTAGACAGTTAAGTTTTTCAGAAGGTACTGTTTGAATGCCATGGCTCATAAATTCAAATAAATAACTTTAATTTGCTCTGTAAAAGTGAATTAGAAGTTGGCAATATATTTAGCATAATTTCTTTTTATTTAGAGTTTTGAAAACAAGTTGTCTTTTTTAATTTTCCTGTGTTCCAGTGATTTGAATCAGTCCCATTTTTACTTCCAAGTGGTGAAGAGGACCAAATGCTTCCCTCCCAGTTAGCTTCAATATGCTCTCAGTGGAGCAGAGAAGTCAGGTTCTTTCTTACTCTGGGAAATGAGCTTTTTGCAGTGCTAGAAATCCCCCTTTGGAACAGGATTGTAATGCACTGCTGGAATTAAGTTACTTGGAAGTCTCTGAGTTTACCTGCTTTCACCATCATGATATCAACAGGGAGCTCCAGTTATGTGATTTACTATTCAACACTTCTTTGTGCTAATTGGAAGGTCTGGGTTTGATTTATTTAACACAGTGTGTTTCTCTCCAGTGTACTTTAAAAGAGCATATATTATAGAGATTTTCTGTAGACAGACTCCATCCTCTTCAAGTCCTGCATGATTGTTTCTTTGTAAGGCACAAATGAAAAGTGATTCTTGTAAACAGCATAGTCACTAATTGATTGTCCAAAGGTCTTGCTTAATTAAAACTTCTTTTTGTCTTCCAGACACCCCGAACATGTGAAAATTTTATCAAATTGTGCAAGAAGAACTATTATGATGGAACAATTTTTCACCGATCGATTCGGAATTTTGTGGTGAGTATTGAAAAAATCCTGTCTCATCCACCCAACATGTGATGATCTCAAAAGATACATTTACTTATTTCAGCTTTAGGTTCTTCCATGTTCGACAGCTTGAAATAGGTGTATATTAAATGTACCATCAGAACTAGGATTGTCCTGATTTACTCAGTGTGCACTTACTAGTGTTACTAACAATTGTCTCTGGCTCATGTTGTCACTTGGAGCATCACTGCATTGCTTTGGCTGTTCCAGACAAAGCCTTTAGGAGTCACTGCCTTGGCAAGGCTCTTGTTATCTTCCCTGAGCTGTGGGTGGGTTGTTGATGAACAGAAGGAGAGAAAGAGAGAGGGAAATGCTAATTTGGATAAGTAATACTGTGGCCTGTTGGAATCCCATTCAGATGAAACTTTAGAGAGCAGCTGAATTTCTGTTTCAGGTTGTGGTGCTTGGATACTGTCCAGTCATCCTTTCCTGAGCGTACTCCAGCACTGGGTGCTCAGGCTTTCTTTGGGAAGGGGTTAAAGAGCACCTTGTCTTCCAGAACATTGTCTTTGGTAATGGAAGATCTCTATTTGTATAGTTACAGTCCAGGCAGTCTGGGATACAGTAGCTGCCCTGTAAGTTCCTTTCAGAAGAATTAACAACTTGATCCTGAAGGCAGAGCACATCTTTCAGGGAACATCACTGGATGTTACATTCCATCCTGTCATCCTACAAAAAGCTTTTTTTCTTTTGACAGCACTGTGTATCTCAGTTCATAGTTAAACTCACAGCTAAAATTGTGCTTGTGTGCTGCTAGTGTGAAACTGGCCATGGCACACTCCCTCCCCTGGCATTAGAATGTGGAATATTATTTTTGTAGATCCTGCATGTGCAGTGATTAATGCATGTGATAAATGTTGTTGCTGAAAGATTGGTTTCACATGAGGATTTTTTCTACTGCAGATAGTGAGGGGGATACAGGAAAATACAGATTCAGATACAAAAAATATACCATATTCTTTCATTTCTTGCCTTCCCTCATGTGGAGGGTTGGTGGCAAAATGTAAAGCCTTTTTTGTTCCAAAAGCAGTGCATCATCAGTTAAAAAGCAGGTTATGACCCAGCACATAATAGAAAGGATGATCTGGTTAACCCATTTGAGACTGGTTATTTTCCCTGTTTACCCACAAGAGACGTATTATTTTTATAAAACTGTCATTCTGCTCTTGGATAAGCAACATAAGGGGCGACAGCCAGCTGATAAAAGCAGCTCCAAATAAATAGTAATGGTTTTCTTTTTGCTGACTTGTCAACATGACACAGTATAGAAGGAAGAAAATCAAGGAACATTGGCTTTTATGGTTTGTATTTAATGTCTTTCACATGGATACCTATGTAACATTGATTTAATTTTAATTCTGCAGATCCAAGGAGGTGATCCTACTGGGACAGGAACAGGTAAGGTTGGCTTTGAATAAGTAAACTGTTTTCACTTCATGTGCTGTGTTGTTACATTTATTTCCAGACAGTTTGTAGATTAAAATTCTCTAGATGCTGTTACATGGTACATTGTGTTTACTTTAAAGGAGAGGTTTTATTGATATATGTTTATGACCATGTTACCATGTTCAGAATTTCATTTGATGAACTCTCAAGTCTAAAGCTCAGAAACTCTTCCATGCAGAATTTTTGTTGGATTTTTGCTTCCTTTTTATTTCAGAAAATAAATAAATGAAAATTATAATGATTTTGCAGCTGGCCTTCCTGGTCAAAGAACAAAGGAAGAAACACATTCATGCAAAGTTGCTTTCAAATTCAGCATTAATGAAATACTTGAGACCTGTCTCAGAATTGGTGAATGGCCAGGTACCATCTGTTCTCCCAGCTAGTTGCCTTGTAAAGCCCAAGCTGCTGTTTTTCTAACTTTTAAGGATCACTGTTAGTAAATTCTTCTGCTTGTTCTTCCTCCCTTAGCTGGAGATCTGGTAACAGTCATGTCAGGAATGGTCAGGAGACAGAGCAGCTGAAAGGTCCTCATTGCCCACCACAGGAGAGATGCCTCGTAATATCTCCAGTTGCTGCTATAAATTTGCTCATTTTCCACTTTACCCTTTTATCTCCCCACTTGTGGATGTCACCAGTGTCCCCAGCTCCCTGCCTGGTCCTGGGGGGCTCTGTGCATCTTTGTTCCAGTTCATAAATGTGTCATATGCAAGCACTGTGTTCTTCTGTGTGTGCTCACAGGTCATCTAGAAGAGCCCTTGTTGTAGCTGGTAAATACTTTAGCTCTATTTACTGTGTAAATAATGTCAGTGTGAGTTGCCCAACAGCTCTTCTTACAGTGTATGTGATAATCAACCCTTGCAAGATATGAGACTAGTTAAAGATTCAGTGTTTGGATGGCAAAAGCCCATTAACAAGAATTGTTGCCATCTCTGCTTGGACTGTCAAAATAAATGCAATTTGAGTTTTTATAAGGAAAGTTTTGGTTCAAATCCCAAAAGACATAATTAGGAACATCTTTTAAAATGAGAAATTAAGGAGGTGTCAGGAGACAGGAGAGATTTAATAGGTTGACTCAGACACCTCTCACCCTTGCAGGGTGGAGTTCAGATCCTGCTGTGGAATCAAAATGAACTTTCTGGTGTCATTCCTGTCTCTGTTTGTGCAAATGGTCAGAAGTGCTGTAAGACAGCACAATTAACAGTTGGCAGAGGACTGGCAGCGCTGCTGCACTGAAGGTCAAGACTCAGCTCTACTGGCAAAGCCAGTAGGAAGTGAAATGCAAAAATCCTCCTACATATACATTTTAAAAAAAAAGAAAGTCTAATGACCTCTAGTCTTTTCCATCTTGTTTTCCTCTGTGTCGTTCTTAATTAAATAGGAATATATTGCAGGCGAGATGTCTTGCAAACATCTGTCAGGACTGTTAAAGTTCTAATAAAATGAACAGTGTATGCTCAAATGGACATGAGTGTTGCAAATTTTTAGAGACTGACTGCAGTTATGATAGAGTCCAAACAGTACAAATGTCTTTTTTGCAACGGAATAGTTTTTATTTCTTGAAGACAGTTGAATTTTAGGTATCTTTATTTAATCACTTCTCGAATATGATAATATCACAAGAAAATCTAAATGGACAGCGTGGTGGGCTGCTGGATTGCTCTTGAGCTGTCATGCCTGTGTGTTTAATACTTTCTTAAATGAAGCTGCTTAGACAGTTCACAGAGTGCAAGCAGTCTGTCAGGATTTGTTCCTGACTACCTGATAGATCCAGGGCACTTGACTGGGAGGCAGAAATTTCACTGGTGTGTGTCGAGCTGTAAGAAGGTGGCCAGACCTGAGGGCCTGTCTGGCTTGATGTTCTCTCCTTGATATTGTCTCCACAAGAGCACAGCCAGAGGAAGGTGCAGCTCAGCAGCAGAGCTGGAGCCTGGCAGATGCAGTGATGCCCTCCTGGGCTCCCCTGCTCTGAAAGGGTTGGTCCATTGGTTTGTGCCTCGTTAATGTGATCACAGGCATTCATGTTAGGAAAGCTTTGGAGTAAAGCACTGGGATTCAGTACTTTGTACCTTTTTTACCTGGGTCCTCTATGTTATTTGCAGGATAAATTCTCTTTTTTATTTCATTTGGCAGCTGGAAAGAATTTCAGTATTTCTTCGATTCACTGTTTCTTAGAAGGAAAAAAAAAAGATGCATCTTTGAAGGCTAAAAAGACCATAAGATTTAGTGGTCTTTAGAAGTAAATAACTTGACTTCTGTAATATCAGAGAAGCATATGAGAGTAGAACAGGGCTTTCTTCCCAGATACTTCAGTTGGCAGTTGGGAGGACTATGTGGAGGTTACCCTTTAAATGTCAATATTTTAAACTGTTTCTGTTAGGCCTTTTGTAGGAAGACTTCAGAAAAAACAGCATACTTTTTTTCTCCTTCCACACAGAACCTTCTGCCTTAACTGATGGTCTCTGGCTAAGAGGTTTGGGATTTTTTTTTGCCTGGGTTTTTTTTAAAAAAACCACCTTTTCCAAACTGATACAGGGAAGGTACGTTAAGCCTGTATATATTTTTCTTCTTCTGTTTATTCAATTATTCCCGTTCATTAGTTCAGGAACTAAAACAGACTTGTTCAAGTATCTTCCCACCATTTGGTTTCTGTCATCTGACATTCATCTCATGTTCAGCAGCAGGTGTCAGGTTTATGGTTGCAATACCCAGATGCTCAGATGATCACCTGCTCCATTGCCAGCTAAGGCCAGGACTGTTCATCTTCTGGGTGGGTTTGAACACACTCAGTACTACATGACATAAGGTTATGAGTCACACAGACTGCAACTGTGCTCTCAGCTCACCTGGATTAAGTGTGCTTGTGTTTTGGAAGCACTTCACAGAGGCCACAAATGCCAAGCTGGTGGTCACTGACCATCCTCTTCCATGGCTGCTCTGGCTGAACAGCCCTCTCTGTAAGCAGCTCTGATCCCTACTTTGTTCTTTGTTATTCAGCTCCCAATGTCCTTTATGAGTCTCTTTTGGGCTGTCATAAAAGTAACCATGACCCAGCAGGAGTGTGAAGGACAACTGATTCCTGGTACTGAGCAGTTGACCTTGGGATGGAGGAGGGTGGGAATTAGCCTTGTGGTATCCAGGAGTTGAGATACCACCCTGGGAAAGGAGTGGGGAATAGTTTCCCTGTAGCACAGCTGGCAGACTTGCACTGCCAGAGTAGTCAGATACACAGTTCTGACACTGATTTTGAGGACCAGGCTTATTTTCTACAGCCTTCAACTTAATGTTTCATAAGACCACTGGGAGAAATTTTATTGTGCAGCAGCAGCTTATTTCTTTTCTAACAAAATAACCACCCATAGAGGCAGTATTCAAAGCAATAAGCTGAGTCATGGTCATTCTTTGTAATGATTTATTATTTGAAAATGAATTTTAGATTTGTGACGTATCTCTTTTCCTACCGTTCATAACAACTAAGTGGTTGAACACTGTGAGTAATTCTAACTCATGGTCGTGCAAGTGGAGCAGCTGCTCTGTATTTTCAGTGTTCCAAATAATAGAAGAAAATTTGCATGTAGGAAAAATAGGTTTAATATCCTAACCCTTTTGTATGAAAAAGGGGAAACTATATGCAAAGCATTACATTTTCAAAGCAGCACAGGCATTTTTCAGCCACTGTGACTTGCAACCTGTTGGAAGATCTCATGAATCAGCCTGTGTGTGCCTCTGTCCTTTTATGGATCCTGGAGGGCACAAAGGAGGCCTAAAACAGCTGTAAAAGTCCCAAGATAAAATACCACTGGGAAATGGGAATTGCATTTTAGTTGGCAGCAAGAGCTCCTCTGAAATGTCAATAGCAAAGGGCTGTGGACAAACTCGGTCAATGCAATGTGATGTCCTAACAAAGCAAGTTCCTAAACTGTGTCAGTTGTAGAACCCCTATTCATGCCTGACTGAAGCTCAGCAAATGGGCAAGAGCAAGCCTTTTTTATCCAGAATATACTCCTTTTACATTGCAGCCCCTCTGCAAATCCTGTCACAGGTATGTGGGGTTCAGAGTACCATGTCTTCTGAGCTGAGAGGAGAGAAGCACTTGCTGCCTGAGCTGAGGCTTTCATATTTGCAAAATGATTCCAGAATCTCACTTGGAAAGCTCTACAGAAGTGTCAGATGTTATTATGTACCTCGTTGTTCCAAATGACAAGAAGAAAATTACAGAAAGTAAGCCATCATTTTTGTGAATCAGAGCCCTCCCACTTCCTTACCACTGCTTAGCAATTTTTATACCAGAAAAAGGAAGGATTTATTTAAAATCACAACTGTCATGAATGATGATTCCCAGCCCACACCTGGCTTTTGGAATGCTACATCTCTGAAGCTTTAGGTGCATCTCTCAGCTTTTTGCAACAAAGTTGTACAAATTCTGTGATTTTACCTCATAAAATTTTTGAAAATACCTTTAGTAGAAACAAAAACTACCAAAGAGTAATCTGGTTTAGTTCAAAAGATAATCTGAAAATGTGGCTTTTTTCTAGAGAGTGGCTTAATGTGTGATTGCTTCAGATGTCAGTTCAGATCTGTTCACCTGTTCACTGTCAGCACAAGATGCAGCTACGAGACTGAGTAACTAACCACACTTCAGCACAAGCTATTTTAGGTACATTAAGTATATTAAGTACAAGTATCTTGCCACTCTGGATAGCCATGGAAATTATTAATATTTTTTAAGAGTTGCGTGGTCTGTCTTGTTTCATCTCTGTGTGAGAATGAGTTAAACGCCTCTTTAATTTAAGAGAAGGGTTTTTTTAGTGAAAAACGTGGAATTGTTTCCCAACTTCCTTCAGATTTGAACCTGGGGTATCTGAGTAGGCATGTGATTTTTGTTCTACTGAATTGTACAAAAGCTCTTTCTGGCTCCTGAAGACTGTGACGTTGAACACGTTAAATGCTGTTGAAGGCCAGTGTGTTGCTGTGGCTGCTCTCAAGCACATTTCCAGCTTCGTGCACGCAGGAGATCCCCGTGGGGGGTGTAAGTACTCCCAGCACCAGTCCAGCCAGTGGCAGTACCTGTTGGGGCCATGGCTGCTGCCATGAGAACTCCTCTGATCTTCAGCACAGAAGCCCCCTGAATTTTTTTCCAGCACTTTTTGTAATAGGATCTCAGAAACATTTGCAAGTCCGGTAGGCACCACAGATAATCTAGTGCCCAGCAGATAATCTTATCAGGAGTAAGCTGAGAGGAAGGTGAGGTGAGGGGCAGTGCTGCCAGCTGGGCATCCAACACCCAGAGGAAATTCTTGTTTTCTGTGGGCTTTGCTTGTAGGTGCTGCATCAGTGTTGGGCTGAGGGGTTTGCTGTGTCCTGACTCCGTGTCTGCTCAGCAGTGATCCGGGTGTGCTCGGAGGAAGATTTGGGGAATATAAGGAGGAGCCTCCTCTCTTTCTGGCACATTCTGGGAGTGTAACATGAGAGGGCAGGAGCCAGACACTGCAATGCTCCCACCTCCCCTGTCTGCATCCATCCTGCTTTCAGGAAACTAAGAAAATGGCACAGCCACACCTCCCAACTGCGTTGAGATTAAACGCAGTCAAATCTGCTAGATACTTCCCAACACCTCATAAATATTATTATTAGGTTTGGAGGCTGTGAGTGATTTTCCCAAGGTTACACTGAGATCTAAAATGTAAGAATGTGAAATCCCTGTTGAAGCCCCCCTAGCTGAGCATTAGGCACTGTGCTGCCATGGCACTAGACTGATGAGGGGTCTGCACTTAAATCTTCACAGGGAAAGTAATGCTGAGTTTCAGTAAGTAAAAAAATACATGTGTGCAACTTACCATCTTCTGGCTTGCTCGGTGTAGTCCTGCTTCAAGCAGATACTTGAAACCTGGAACAATTCCAGAGGTTAGCAGGAGTTTGACAAAAAGCACGTTCAGGCTATTTGGGATTTTCCTTTTTTTTTCTTTAAAAAAAAAAGGAAAATCCCAAAGTATTCTCCTTAAATAAAAAAAAGTATTCTCTTTAAATTATTAAAAAAACTGAAACAAACCAACAGCAAAATCCCCAGGCCATGCCTGCACTGCTGTCTGAGTGCCTTTGCAGTGTCTCCACCACCCTTTGCCAGTCTGTGCTGCCTGGTCTCCACAGACACTTCAGCTCTGTCCTTCAGAGGACGTCTGGCCTTTTAGGCACATTCTGCACAGGCCATTCCCTGTTCTTGCTGCAGCTCCTGGGCAGTCAGAATTAGCCTAGCAAACAGCTGTATGGCAGACAGAGAGGGAAGCAGGGGCTGGAACTCATGCTGTAACTATCTGCTAAAATATTAGCCCTTACCTGCAGAGAACTGGGATGCACACACATGAGATTAATTCTGACCTGTAGTGCATGATCCAAAATGAAATGATACAAAAATAAATATTCCAAAACCTAAAGATCATGGCTCATTACTCCTGTCTGCAGGCTCTTGGGTCTGGTTGGTTGTTGTGCCAGAAAGAGAGAGCAGTCTCTGTCATTCACAATTTTTCTCTTTCCTTTTGAATAATTTTTCTGACTGGTGAAGGCTTTAGGCTTGATTCCACTCTCTTTCAGCAGGCTGACAAAGCTGTAATTCCAGCATGGAATTACATTCCCTGCATACTGGAAGCATTTGAAGGGTGTAGTGGACTCACAGGTTTGGCCAATTGCTGCTGTGTCCCATCTCAACAGGCTGTGCTCATGTCCTGTATCCTCTGAAAACTTCAGCCAGCACAAACTCCTCTAGAGCTGGCTGCAGCTGGACCATGTGCTTGTCATCCACTACTGGAAAAGACTGACATATGGGATCAAGCTGATATAATTTAGCCAATCTTAAAATATTCAATAGCCAAGGGTTGTGGAAGTAATCACTCCTCTACCCCTGATTACAGAAAATCCCTACAGGGTTTGTCCCCTTTTGACACCTCTTGTCAAGTTGCAGAGCAGGCAACACTCAACTCTATTAATAAATCTTTTGAACATGATTAATTGGGTTTTTAAGCGGGTCAGTTTCTTCCAAAATCTCACTTATTCAGTTCCACTCTCAGCTGTCCAGATGTGATGCCTTGTTTTCATGGTATCATCTGAAACTCTTTTCTCATTTAATGCACTCTTGTGAGTTTTTTGGATGAGGTTTTCAGTAGGAGGCTGTTCCCTTCCTTGGTTTTATTTGCTCTTGCCTGTGCAGCCGTGTCATCAAACTGCTTCTGTGTGTTCCATGTGCAAATGGCCACTGAGCAGCACAGATCCTTTACTGACCTCCTGCTGCACCAGTGATACACTTACTCCAGAGGATTCTTGAGCCTGTTTTGCAGATGGACCAGTCATGCCGTCTGTTTGGATAGTTTTGTTTGTTTTATTTTTAATACTGTCCTAAGGTGAAATATTTTTCATGGTTTGTCAAACAGGATTATGGATTTGACTGTAAAACTATGACTCAGCCTTCGTTTTTCTTATTAAGAATGATCCTGGTGGAAAGTGCAAATGAAAATGTCAGATCTGTCATAAATAATGTAAAAATGACAGCCAGGGGGAGAGCTCTGCCAGACCCTCTTTCTGTCCACAGTCACAGAAATCAGTTTTGGAGGGCTGCGACTGGGGTTTGTGCAGTTTTGTCATCCTTTTGACTTCATTGCATTTAAGTGCTCACATCATCCAGGTATCTAGTCCAAATATCTAATTTATGCCTGTTATTTTGGAGGACCATGTGTCATCATTCCTGATTGTTTAGCTGGAAATCAAGCATTTGAGCTTATAGCTCCTGTGCTTAGTTGATTCTATGAATGCATTTCATCTCCCTGATATTTTATTTCTGGAAGCAATGCTATATCCAGGGTGCAATTAAACTAGTAATTCTTTGCTCTGGGTTTTGTCAGAAAGCCAATTTTAAAGATTTAATGTCTCAAAGGAGAAAAATGATGGTGGACCAGCAGTAAAAAATGAAATCCTTGACAGTTCTTCAGCACAGGACACATAAGGCTGTTGATAAGCAGTGTGCTCTGTTGCAGCTGATAGTGTGAGGCACAGAATTTTGTTGCCAGTTGCAAACATCAGATTTCAAGGTCGAGCTCAAATACTGGCCTAGTGATAGGGGTGAGGTAACAGTGTATGACACAGGTAGTGATCCAGGTGCTGGAAACCTTGAGTTTAATGTCAGTGCCTGTTACAAAACACAGTGGGGAACTAATGAAAACAAACATTATTCTTCTGTCGTCTTTTCTCTTTTAAGGAGGAGAATCTTACTGGGGAAAACCTTTCAAAGATGAATTCAAGCCCAATTTGTCCCACACAGGACGTGGTGTTCTTAGTATGGCAAATTCAGGACCCAATACAAACAAATCACAGTTGTAAGTAGTCACTTGCTTTTTATGCTTTATTGTTTCCCTCTGGACATTGTGTCTTACTCTGTTAAGAAAACAAATGACATTTTATGAGCTACTCTTTAAAATTCGGTCAAGTGAAATATTCTGTCGGGTGCTGCATGTTCCAGTCAGGGCTACAGCTGCTCCTACCAATCTAAGAGCAAAGTGAAGCATGGCAATAAGACCCAGAGATCTATTATATCATCAGTAATTTGTCTTTTCCGGTTTTATGATTTGAAGTTTTTGTTTGTTTTTGTCAGTGTCCCCCCAGTGTTACCCCTGTAAGATCATATCTATTCACTCTGTTTAAATTTAGCCCTGTATTGAACTTTTTGAAAGGGCTTAATGAAATGAAACATACACTCTATGAAAATGTTACTTCTTTTTAGTCACCTGATAAAGAACAGTTCTGCTCTTTTGAAATGTTTAAACCCAGACATGGCAAAGTGCACAATCTGGGATTGATAATAACTTGTTTTTCAATGTACAAAAGCAGATTGAGGACTAAAATGAGGAAAAAATGCATAAAAAAGCAGAAAGTAACACCAAGGAAATGTAAAGATGCTGAAGTTGTAATAGCCTTGTTTGTGTGTAACATTAATATGGGTGTTTGCCTGCCATCCTTTGAAAATGTCTCTTTGAGCCAGCTATTTATTGGTTGCTCCAAAGTTGTTCTTTTATCGGGAGCAGCAGGAGAGTGAGAGAATGTGTGTGTGTGTGTGTACAATACTGTGCCTTGGGACTGGAGAGGAAGGGAGGGGGTTCGTGGTGTTGGTCTTCATGATAGTAAATGTTATTATGGCTTATAAACTCTGCAGCAGTGTGGTTTGCTTTAATTCAACACAAGTGCTTGTCTCAGGGCCTTTAATAGGCTTACTCGCATTCTTAAGGCTAAGCACGTGTTGGGCAGTTTGCAGGATCAAGTTGCTGTACAACTTATTTTGGATTTGAATGTTGTTGCCAGCACTCAGGTGCTAAATTATGGGAGAGCAGAGACTTATTTCTTCTTTTCTTTAAAAAAAAAAAAAAAAGAAGCAGGGATTCTAGAAACAGAAGTTACAGAGATCATGAGTGATGTGCCATATTGAGTCACATTTGCTGCTGTAAATGTGATTGTATGTTCTCCTAAAATTTGCAAATGTAATATGAAATTCCTTTATATGTAAGTCCTTAAGAGACTCCAGCTGCCCATATTTATAAAGCTTCCTGGGCATCACTGAGACACTTCTGACAAATGCTGTGGCCTTGGGAACTGCTGAATAGCTTTCCCCATAGGTGACAGGCAGTGCAGGACAGAGGGAGCTGTGTCCCCTCTGCAAGGTGATGCTTCAGTAATGCTCAAGACCTCTCCTCTGGGATCATCCCAAATTAATTCTGTTATCCTTAATTTTATTTTGACTGGCAGTAATGAATTAGAAGCTTTCTCTGTATATTTGCTACTGCTCAGATTTCTTTTTATTACAATGCTACGTAACTGACCACATGATGTATTTAAGTATTGGATATCCAGGAATAAAGTGGTGCCCTGTGTAGGAGTTTGCATCCTGTACAGCCTCTCAGTGCTTTCCTCCCTGTCTTAGTAGATTGTCTGGCACATTACAACCCCTCCTATTTGCAATCATATAACTTCCTGAGGCAGTTGCTTATATGGAAAAGTGTTTTTGGAATGCTTATATATTTTTAGCTGTCTCTTATGTGGTGCAACAGATGGGGACAGGGAGGAGAGCCAGCACTGCATGTCCAGCCAAGACGGGCCATTGTGGTCTGCAGAGCTCAGTGTGGAAACCTCTGTCTCACACACTTGTAGGCCAAGTTTTCCAAAGAAGCATCAAGCTTTAGAGAGAGGTTTTAGTAGTAAAGATTGCTTTGGATTTGTAATTTAGTTCCCATGATAAAGTCTAAGAATACAGCCTCCAAAATTAAAAGTCCAGTTAATTAAAAATCCAAGCTTCACAGGTTTTCATTACTTTGGACACTTTGAAGTATTATTCTGGGGTATTTGTGTCTGAAGCACAAGTTTGCTCTTTGTCCAGAGGAGAAATGGATCACCAACAGGCCAACTGAAGGGAAGTGCAAAAAGTAAATATCCAAAAAAATAAAAATTTCCACTGGCAGAGACTGTTGTGCCATGTAACTGTCTGCTGGATGCAGCTCCTTGTCATGCACGTCTCCCTGCCTTGCATGAGCTTCCCAGAGCCTGCGTGGCCAAGGAGGCAGATGCTCAGATTAATCTTGGACTTGGTGCAAGGCCCCATGGTTGGAATATTCTTTAGGGATAAAGGTGTAAAAGTGAGAAGTCAAAACTCCAGAAATCCAGGATGAAACCCCCAAAACTGAGGAGTTGAAGGATGTTTTGTCAGCAGGCCTCCCAGAGAGGAGCCAGAGAGGGAGGGGGGCTTGTTTTCCTCCAAGAGCTTTTCCATAAACTTTCTGGTTTTAAGCATTCCTGGCTGTTGTTGAGGGTCAGTGCGACAATATGGTAACTGTTATGTCTTTATTCTTTCCAGCTTCATCACATTCCGCTCTTGTGCGTATCTGGACAAGAAGCACACAGTTTTTGGAAGGTAAGTGAAGGATATGGGCAACAGTACAGCAGATGTGCTCTCCTGTGTGTCTGAAGCCTAAGGAGAAGAATCTGGTGACTCTTGTAATTGAACTGGAGCCAAATCCTAGCTTACAGTGCAGTTCTTCTGGGCATGAGTAGGTGGCCAACATGGCATCAGTGCCAGTCATCAGACCCTGCCTTTTTTCCTCCTTCCATCCCTGTAAGTTGCCTTACTTCCCTGGAGGGTGGCCCTCCAGGAGTCATGAACACAGGAATGAACCGTATTAATATTTGTGCATGGTAATTGCTGGGACACAGGAGATTACCTCTTCAATACTGCTTCATCCTCTTATAGGCCATCAACTGGAAAATTAGTCATGACAGGACTACTCTTCATCATGGCATAGAACATAGAGCTTCTGCATAGATTAGGTCTTTTGGTCCATTTTGTTCTTTTTTGTCCTTTTCTTTTATTCCTGACAGTTCTCATTGGTATAAAATCTGTATGTGTGTGTATGTACATACATATGTGTTTATGTACATAAAGATATTACCAATGCCCAAACAGTGAGGGAACTTCATTCCTTATAAAGAAGTCTCTTCTGGAAGTCTTTTCCAGTGAAGCCCTCACATGAGGGCAAAGTTTGTTCTTTGCTTGCTCTGCTGCAGGTACCTGGTATTTACCAAGCCAAGCACAGTGTTCTAAAGCATCCCCAGGAGCAGGAGGAGGGGGAGTGTTGCTGACCTGCTGCACTGGTAGTTCCTGAGAATCTTACAATCTTTTTAAATGGAGATC
Source organism: Manacus vitellinus (assembly GCF_001715985.3). Taxonomy (NCBI): domain Eukaryota; kingdom Metazoa; phylum Chordata; class Aves; order Passeriformes; family Pipridae; genus Manacus; species Manacus vitellinus. Next base: position 8,987,664 of record NW_021940379.1, read on the forward strand.
TGCTTTGTTATTCTTTTCACAGTTTTATCCGTTTGGAAGTCAGCGATTTAAAATAAAACCATGTGCTGTTTACTTTGATTGGATGTCATGCAATTGTGCTGTACAGTGACAGTGATATATATAATCCCATCTTCCCTGCCTGCAAGTTCTTGAGGCAGAAAACGCTTCATTGCATTTGTTTTAGTGCCGTTAGTTCCAATACTGATTCTTCAATAATTGCACCCTTGAAAATGTATTTCTTTTTTTCTTTCTCAGGTGTGTCCTAGAAAAATTCAAAGTTCCCTTGTCATTTGGTGAAAGCAGATAAATAAGGCAAATGCCAACACCAAAAGCTGAGAGCCAGTATATTCTTGGAGGAGTTACCTTACCTAGATCTTGAGACTATTTCACTTAAGCTACACTTTGAGTCCACCTTGCAAAAATCCCTTCAAATCCCATACAGTAATGCTGTTAACCTGAGCTGGCCACCTCATCAAATAGTATTTGGGTTAGGACAGCTCAGCTGAAAAGGTGCCTATTCTTAGTTCTGGATGCAGCCTGGCTTCAGGGAGCACACTGGATAGTCCTGCAGTGTCTTTGCTGTGCTTCCCCAGGGCTCCAGTTTTACCCTAATTCACCAGGAAGGAATCTGGGGAGCAGCTGAGCTCCCTGGGGTGCAGGGAGGGTGCTCCCAAAAGCCTTTGCACCAGCTGATACCTCAAGTACCTTATGAGCAAAATAGCTCAGATGATGTTTCACACTGTACGGTGCCCTTTGGAGAGGAATTACTTCAATCCAAGTAAATCTGGTTAAATGTCTATAGCAGAGATTTTTGCAGTTTTAACAAAGACTGTCTTAATTTGTGAATTGTCTTTGTTACTGCAGAAATCTGAGCTTAGGTGCCAGAATAAAGAAGTGGTGCTGCTTTCCCAGCACTGCAAATATTTTTAGCTGAAATATAATGGAAAAACTTTATAAAAAATGTTGGTTTGGAATCATGTTTGGCTCCCTGCATGAAAACTGGGTGACATCTTCCTATGAACACAGAGCAGGTGAATTTTACTCTGGTCTCACTTGCACGTAAATAAAGATTAATTCAAGGAATGTAAAAAATTAAGATACTGGGATATATGTATTCCAATCACTCTATATTAATCTACAAATTGAATTCTTGAATAATCAAATTTACCTAAAAATGTAATATAAAAGGTTGATGTGTGTAGCTCTTAAGATCTATATTCTGTCATCAAAATCCTTCAACTGTTTTTACCTGCATTGTTTTGAAAAGCCATAGAAGAAGATGCCAGAGATTGTACCTCTAGTGAAACTTCAGCTTCAGTTTGCTATTTTAGATCCTGAGTGATTCTGGGATTTGGTGACTGTATCTGATCTTAGACTGTATAGTACAATAATAATGTCTGGGAAGCATATCTAGGAATAATATCTAGGTTTAAGAACAGAATGAACCCATGAAATCAGGATTCTTTGTTTCCATCAATGTTAAATTGGATTGTCTTGATTGGATGCTTACTGGCCTGTTGTGACTTTCATATAGATTTGAGGATTACTTATTTCAGTTAATATAAAACCCTAAATACTCTGATCTGACCTGTACCCTCAGCTATTCCTGTGTGGCTCTGGTTCCTGTTAATGTCACATAGGTATCTTGGAGAGCACAATTTGATCTGTTTGTAAGTTGTATAGAACTTTTCAGCAGGTTTTCCATACTTCAGAGAACAAAAAAGAATGAAAGAGCAACCATTCCCCACTCCTTTCTTTGGTTTTTTTTGATCCTGTGTGGGATGGAACACTGATGGTTTCTTCTCTGGAGCTGTGTCTTATTCATGTCCCCACTGGTTTGAAACACAATTTTTGCATGGGGTCAGATATTAGTGTTGGAGGTTTGGCTGTTGTTTGGAAAACACCCCAGGTGTGGGCCGTGGGGCTGTGAGAGGGGACGTGTCTGGCTTGGGGCAGGGGGATTTTCGAGTCTCAGGAGAAGGGGGCAGCTGGAGGACAGGGCAGGCATCGTGTCATGATTGTGCTGCTCACCATGGCAGTGATGAGGATGGGTGTACTGAAAAGAAAGGAGATAATCTGGCGTGGATGGGGAGCAAAAACAAAGGCAGAGTGTAAGAAGAATGCCTTCCCTTGGAGGCTGCATGAATTTCCTGCTCCAGCAGAGCTGCCTAGATTAAATTAGTAATTACCATTTCTAGTAATTACTATTTCTCCTGACTTAGAGAATGACGTAAAATTAGCATGAAAACTAACTGGTGGTGTTTCTGGGCTTCTAGCTTGCTGGTAAGAGGTTTAATTTAGAAATTCAAATCATGTAAACCAACCAACGTGCATTTGCTCTGCACAGAGTGGATGAGAGGCATTTGCAGGGGCTGAACTGCTGCATGGGGAGGGTCCTGCCTGCTGCTGCCCTGGGCTCTGGGGGGGCTCCTTCTTACCCTTACCTTGCTACAACTGGGAGTTCAGCTGTGCTGTGATCTGCATGAGCTACAGGAACATTACAGCCAAAACAGCAGAGAGGCTCAGATTCCTGTCTGCTATGCTTCATGCAATTTAGATGCAAGCACATCCCATCCATGTTGTTAGTATGTTTTCTTTTTTTCCAGTGTCCTGCAGCTTCTGTGGATCAGAGACCTGCTACATTTACCCTTTATAAGCAGACTTAGAAACAGTCTCTGTCCCTGAGAGCTGTGTAAGTAGAAAAAAGACTGCATATAGATACAGGGAAGTTGTGACAATGACCCATTTCAGTCTACCTTCCACCAACAGTTTACACTTTTTTCAGAAAAAGAAACCCTCAGGAAAAAGTTAAATTGCTTTGTGGATGTTTTTTGGGAGCCTGTTCCAAAGCTGAAGAGGCACATTAAAAAGTGCATGTTTCAAATAATAGTGGAAGGTGTTCAACAGGAGGAGAAAAATGCTTTTGGAATTTTGGGTGAGATTTAGGACAAGCAGAGCACAGTAGACTTGAAAATGAGGTCAAATTGGAGGCATCAGTCAGTAGCTGACATTCACTCAGCTTAGTCTTCTCTTTTCTTCCCTTCTCCCCTTGCCAGATGCTTTTGTGGAAGAGAGTTCTTCCCTTGGATCAGTATCACTCTGTATTAAGTATTCCTTAACCTCTTTAATGCTTTGTACTGCCATTCTGTAGAATGGGGCAGTGAAAGTAACTCTTGTCCTCTAAAGTAATTATCTCCATAAAACAACTGCCAGGTGTTATTCAGTTAGCTGGGTAGGGTTAAATAACAGTGTCTGGTTCCACTTGCAACATTCCCTGTATGGTTTGAATCAGTGAATCCCAATGGCTTCTAAGCTGGAAAACTCATGTTCTTCTTGCTCTTCTGCTTTAGTACAACTGAAGAGTGGAGAAATCGTGTGACAGCAGAAGAACTGATTCTGTGTAGGAGCCTGACCTAATTTTGCCCTGCAGAGTCTGCTCCTCAGACACTGGGATAGGAGGGAAGAGCAAGGTGGGAAGAGAAGCCAGGCCTCCTTTGGAAGCTGTGGCTGTGGTCTCCTGCAGCACACCAGGACTGGGCTGTTGGAGCTGCATGAGGGCTGCTGTCATGTTCAAAACAGTTGTATTGTCTCTGGAGAGGGACCTGTGCCAAAGCAGGGAAGTCCTTGTGTGCCAGGTTCTTCTGTTGAGTCTAGTTTCAAAAAGATTTTTCCAAGTTGTTTGATTTTTTCAGCACCCTGTATTACCATGTCTCACCTGCTAGATTAAGTCCTTATGAGAGATGGAGATATTTTGGCTGCGTTCTTGTTGCACATTGGAATTGCACCCTCCACTGCAGATTGAGTGTGTGCATAGAAGACATTTTGTCCCGGTTGTACGTGTTTGTGCATGTATGTACTGTTCTCTCTGTGTGTATATAAATATATGTTCTCCTTTTTATAAAAATAACCCTAAGGGCAGAATGTGTTTACACATACAGCAATGTTTCTTTCTGGTTTCTGTTTCTAGTTCAAAGCACTTTTTTAAATAGTCCAGACATTGTTGTTTTATCATCCTCTGACCAGGAAACTATCGTCCTGGACTGCTGCCATCCCCAGCACTGCATAAGGCTTGATTCCTATAATTCTTTTCTAAACAAAAGTATGAGAAATAGGTCCCCATGAGGGAGAGGCACTCCTCTCTGGGGGCAGCATTGGCTGGTGTCCAGTGAGACCTTCCCTGGCACATTGCACATGGACAGAGCTTGCTCCAGATATTCCACCTAAACGTCGTGCAAAGACATTGGTGGTGGTTATGAAGCAAGGTTACCAGGTTACATAAAGGAGCCCTGACAGGAAGGAAGATTTTAATAACATATCTAAATGTGAAATGCAAAGATATCCAGTGCTAACTTACCCAGTTTTCAAGAAAACAGAATTGCACGATTAAGGGCAGATTTTTGTTTTCATTCCTATGCTAACAGAAAAAAACCCTAAATGTGCCTACCTTGTCATTCATGCTTAGATGTAATGCAACATTTATCAAGCTCCTCTAAAAATACAAGCTGTCTCAGGGATGCTGAGCTAAATATAGAGTTGAGATCATCCTTTCTCTGTTCAGTGTCTCCTGGAAGCACACAGCAAACTCTCGGTGTCACTGGTTGTTCTAATGTAAATGGTGTCTTGAAGGTGTTACCCTTTCCCCTGTAGCATGTCATCTGAACATCTGTTTAAACCTCACCTAGTCAATGTAGGACAAACCATGTGTGGCACCTTATAAAAGGAACAGAGCCAGAAGCAGGGGAAAACACTAAATTTGTTTCTGCCTTCTCCCTTCCCTGCTGGCTCCCAGCTTGGCAGAAATGACACTGCACGAGACAGGTCAGCACAGGGAACTGTCACTCTCTGTGTCACACATTTAGCACTTGACAAGACTATAAAAGGATATTAGTTGGACTTCTGGAGTCTGCATTTTCTTTTATTGAAAATGATGTACAGAGTTCTTTGAATATTAGAATAATAGTAAGTAATGACTCTCTCTTTAGCAGTTTGGGGTTTTTTTAATGTTTTTATGTACTGATCTAATGGTTTTTTTCTACATATAACTTGTATGGGCTTTTTTCTTGGCAAGATGTCCATGAACTTTTCTTCTTACACTCAAAGTATGTGTTGTGGGACAGGCAAAGAATCCCCAAAACTTCTCTGGTGTGTTTGTTTCCTCATTCTGTGAGGAGCAGTTGCTGTAAGTGATGCCAGTGCAAGGGCTTTGACACATTACATCTCATCAAACTGATTTTAGTGCTGCGATGTAACATCATGAGATTTGACAATAACAACATGTAACGTTTCAAGAGCTTGCATGTACATTGTCTCTCTGCTTAGATCAGGGGAAAGCTTGGAAAAGCCTTTACAGTTTGAGACCTTAAGTTGAAATACTCAGTTTTTTTGCATCCACCGACTGCCTTGATTAGTGTGTAGTTCAGTTTTACAGGATGGGTCATGTTTGCTGTCAGATCTTGTCTTTTTTGGATATTAATTTTTAGTGATGAAACACCAGTTTGATCCTGACAAAGCTCCCAAGTGCTCCCTGAACAAAAGTGACCAGTAGATTATTTCCAGTGCCTCTGGTCAGAGCTCTCTCCTCTCAGCTGGTGGTTTGTATTCAAATCAGGTTTTATTTTTTAGTGGTATTATGGCAGTGTCTAAAGACATTAACCTATATTGAAAGCTGATTGTGCTGACACTGTAATACACACAGAGATACAATCTGTGCAAAATGTTGGAGAATGCAGGGGTGTAAAAAACTAAAAGCAATTTTCCATTTGTGAGACAAGAAGTGAAGAAGGAAAGAGAATTACGTGCTCTGCAGGCATAACAACTTTGTCTTATTCCCCCTTAGCCCTTTACAATCACATCAAAATAGACTGTTTAGGTCATTTACTGATGACCTGTGAATGCCATGTCTGTCACAGCCTTTTAAAACATACAAGTGACAAAATATTCCCAATAAATTTTAATTAGCATAGAGGCTGAAGATCTGGGAGCATCACCAAAATGCATTAGACCTACTGTTGTGGGAGGTCTAGCTATGGGCTAAGGGATTACTCAGTTGAGATTGCCAGTGCATAGCTGATGTGGCCATTTCAAATTATCAGAACCTAATTAAATGAAAACATATGGGCAGATAATGAGTAGAGCTGTTGGCTAGAAAATCCTCCAATATTAAATCAGAAGTTTCCTTTGGGGCAGTTAAAATACAGTGAATATGTCTTAGGCTGGGTGTTAATCACCAGTATTATAAGTGAATCTGATATGGGCCTGGAGGGAGATTTTAAAATTGAGTTTTTGTTATGAACTTTCCAAAGTTCATGCAGGGTCTTCAAGCCCTGTGTGGCCTCCCCCAGTGTGCTCCCTCCAGTCACAGAAGATTGAGGCTGTTCTAGCCTGCATACATGGTTTTTAATTGCTCTCAGAAGCCACAGCCTGAGTGCAGCACATCAGCAGCCCCTGGGGAGTGAGGCTGGAGCAGCACTGAACGTGAGCAAGGACAGCTGTGCTGGGAGGGTGCTGAGGAACCCTCTCTGACCTGCCTGGGCTCATCCTCTGTGATGGGCTCTGTCTTTTTGGGTGTGTTTAGTGCCCGTCCCAGCCCATGGGGTGGCAGTGGGGGCAGTGGGGAGTGGTGTAAAGGTGTATTTCTCCAGGGATCAGGTGAGACTGTGGCAGGTGAGAGCCAGGGGCCTCTCCTGGTGCTGGCTGGGCAGATGCCATGGGCAGGGCTGTGAAACACCTCTGGGAGTGAGATAGCCTGGTACGACTGTAGAAAGATGACTGTGAATACAATGTGTGTTTTGGTTGAGGCAGTGCTTATTTCTGTGATATGAAAGCAGAGTTAGGCGATAAAACACTACATATTCCACCAGTTTGATTTCTTTTTCCCCACCAGTTACATTTAATTTGATTTTCATCTGCCCAGCCCTTGACAGCCTGCCTGTGCTGGTGCTGGAGTCCCAGTAATCCCAGTAAACCCAGCAATCAGGCCTTAAAAGAGCTGCCCCCTGTGAAGGCTGGAGGATTGCCCTGTCCACGGGCCCTCGGTGGCCGGTTCCTGTCCTCACTGCTGAGCTCCCCTGTCCTCATTGCTGAGCTCTCCTGTCCTCACTGCTGAGCCCCCCTGTCCTCACTGCTGAGCCCCCCTGTCCTCATTGCTGAGCCCCCCTCTCCTCATTGCTTGAGCCCCCTGTCCTCATTGCTGAGCTCCCCTCCTCAGTGCTAGCCCCCCTCTCCTCACGCTGAGCTCCCCTCTCCTTCACTGCTGAGCCCCCCATGTCCTCATTGCTGAGCTCCCCTCTCCTCCATTGCTGAGCTCCCTCTCCTTCATTCCTGAGCCCCCCTCTCCTCATTGCTGAGCCCCCCTCTCCTCACTGCTGAGCCCCCCTCTCCTCACTGCTGAGCTCCCCTCTCCTCATTGCTGAGCTCCCCTCTCCTCATTGCTGAGCTCCCGGCCCCAAACTCCTCTGTCTGCAGGAGCAATGCTTTTGGGAATTACAGCTGCTTCTCATTGTCCCACGGCCATCAATAGGAACTGTAGTTTTGTTTCCTGGCCATGTGGCTTGGCTCTCTTAAAACAGATGTTGTCCAGCAACAGCCTGCTTTGCTAATGGATCTGGATCGCTTGGCATCAACAGCCTGTCTTCCTCTTTATTTACTGCTCTTCTAAGAATAGCTGTTTTCAAATAGAATTGGGGATGATGTGAATAAAAGTGTTAAATACCCTGGGACCAAGATCTGATGCCAGCAGGACCCCTCTGGAAATGTACTGACTCAGTGGTTCCTGTTTAAAATTAGATTTTGACACCTGTCAGCCAATTTTTTATTTAATGTATGCTGTGTTCACCTCATATCATTCTGGTTCCTCAATCAGAATATCAGCCGCCCTTCAGAAGTCTGTTCCATGGACACTGTTATCCCTGTTAGCCACATCTGTTGTCTCAGTGACAGAAGGTTGTTTGACAGTCTGTTTTCCACAAAGCCTTGTTGATTGCTGTTACTTATTTCCTTTCTTTCTTAATCATGTCCTGTCTCCACTATTCTATTATTTTGCTGGTATGGATGACAGGATTATAATTATCTGGTTTACCCCATTTATCCCTTCTAAATATGCTTTTCTGGAAGTTTCCCATTGTTCCACACTTTTTTTTTTTGAAAATGAATGTGCAACACTTCAGAAAGGCTTCAGCCTTAAACATTTTCAAGCAAGTATTTAGATATGTTGATTTGAAAAGTGAGAGGCCAGGGATCTGACATCCTCCAAAGTAAAAACTGCAGTGAAAAGTGTCCCAGCATTACCCTGTGGCTGTGATCTGATGCTCTGCTGCTTTCCCAGAGCCCTCATGAGCTCACGGTCATGACGTTCTCCTGGAGCAATCCTGTGCTTTCTGTGTTACTGGTGTTAGTGCAGACAGCTCTGTCACTGCTCTCCTGTAGTGCTGTAGTTACCATTCCCTTTCTTCCTGATAACATCTTCAGTCTGATGTACAGTTTAAAAACAAAGAGACTTGTTCCTCATCTGCCTGGTTTGTGTGGCTCCAGGGTTTTTGGACAAATGGCTCTGCTTTGCCTCTGAGTGTTTGACTTTTCCATGTTCTGCTTAGTTTTAAATTCAGATCCCATATCTGAGAAAAAATTTTGACCTTCCATGCTGAATGACATTTTCTTAGATCTTCCAAATACAGTTGCTGATTTTCCATCACCCAAGCATGGTGTTTTAAAAATCTGCTAGAGAATGGTCATAAATTAGATATATTAAATGTAAGGGTGCAGGAATATTTTGAGTATGTTGTGACAGATGGATATCATGTCTTTCCTCTTTTAGGGTGGTTGGTGGCTTTGAGACTCTGACTGCTATGGAGAATGTGGAAAGTGACCCAAAAACAGACCGTCCCAAGGTACGTGTGAAGCACCAGGGGCTGTGGCCTCGCATGGCAGTGCTCCTCACCCTGCTGACACTTCTCAAAACTGAATTTGGGGGAGATGGCACAACTTAATCAGCAGATGGAATTATTGTTCTACTCTTCTGCTCCCAGGAGGAAATACAAATTCAGACGACGACGGTGTTTGTTGATCCCTATGAAGAGGCTGATGCACAGGTGAGGATGGTTGGTTGGCTGGCTGTTTTATTTGAAAGGCCAAAGCTCTTCTGTGGAGAACTTTGTAACTTAATGCCTTTTCTTTGAACATGGGCAGCCCCTGGCCCATATGGTTGCCAGCTAAGGTTAAGCAGCTGCCATTCAGCAGTGCCTGGTGTGCCAGGATCATCATCACTCTTTCGGTGCAGAGTTACCCTTGCAGCTGAGTCTGGCACGGTGCCCAGGCCATCAGCTTCCCATGGCTTCCTTTCAAATGCCCACTCTAGCTCTGGGTAGCTTCAGGTAAGAAGGAAGGACTCTTCCTGTAGGTAGCCTGTTTGCAGTGGCCATTGAAGGTGTCTCCTGAAGCCTGCCCTGTAATCACCGCGGTGCCGATTGCTGGGTTAGAGTGCTTAAAGCTTCAAAGAATTGTAGACCTTTTCTCCTTTGTCTCCTGCAACAGATTGCATCCTTTGCTTCCCACAGGTCACTGCTGAAAGAGAGAAGTTCCAGCAGGAAGAAGAAGCAGCCAAAACAAAAGCTGAGGTGGTCCCACCACAGAAGGAGGTCCAGGCTCCTAAAACTTACCGGCAGGGGATTGGAAAATACATCAACATGGCTGCAGCGTGAGTTCCCTGCCCATCTGATCTTGGCTGAGTGTTTTAGGTTCTTTTCCTGCTGGATGCTGACTATGTTCAGTGCCATTGCTCAGATGTTTGGTTTGTGCCAGCAAAGACATCTTCATGTAGTCCTAACAGTCAAGAGTTTCCTCTCCTGTTGTTTTTCAAGATTACAAGTTAACTGAGCATTTCTTTTAGCACTTGAACGTGACCAAGTTGGTCTTTAGCAAGTTGGCCTTTAACAGCATGTACTGACTTCAGAACTGTAGATATATTTCCAGAACTCAGAAGTCCTTGAGGAACTAACTGTACAGTGTCACTTCCCACACTATCTGTTATCCTCTTCCTTTTCTGAAGGCCATGGTCCCACAGATGTTTTTCATTTAGCAACTTCTCCCCTGCACAAAGTAGTTTCCCTAAGCCCCCATCAGTCTGCTGATCTGGTTCCCTGTTCAGCCACACAAACAGCTGAACTGGAAAGGGGAGCAGGTTCCCAGGCCTGCTGTGGGAGCACAGGGTGTCTGGTGAGTAGCTCCTGGTACCCGGCTGGTTGGACAGGCTTATCCTAAAGCACCCTCTCCCAGACACCCTTTGTACTCCTGTCAGGATTGGCAGCACTGTTTCTTTCCTAAGGACACTACAGAATCCTGGCTGAGCAACAGCTTAGCATGTGTTTGGGAAAAATTAAAATAAATGCCTTCCACTTGATTTTTAGCAGACTTCTCTAAAAGCATTTGTGAAAGTGTTGTTGTCTGTCTGCATAAAGGCCTATATTTATGCATACACAGATCTGGGCAGCTATTTAATCAGTTTGTGTGTGCCTCTGTGACTTACAGGCATTTGCATAACTGTGAGAACAGAAATATGTTAGCCCAGGTGGGTCAGTTTGGTGCGTCAGTAAAATGTTTCATTTACGAAATACTGCTTGTCCCTTAAAATATGTTCAACTTAAAACTGCTGCCATGTTGCACTGTATTTACAGAGGAAACACTGGCCGAGCTTGTGGCTCTGTGGAAAGGACCAAGCAGTATAGAAAGGACCTTCAGTCCTTGCAGCCTGCCTTGACACTGGGAGTTTGTCCACACAGCCCTTTGGCAGGTTCAGGGTTCTCTGTTCTCCCTGTCATCTACTGATACCTGACAATAAAACCAGAGCACATGAGCTGGCTGCATGTTTCCCTGGGGTTGCAAACTCTGCTCAAACAGCAGCAGCAGCTGCAACAGGTTGGGCTTGAGAAACAGGAAAGGATCTGAGAAGCTCGCCCAGCTGCTTTATACCTAATTCCTCATGAATCCATTCGCTGCCACAAGTGCAGGTGAGAAGGTGTAGAAGGAACTCGTGGCTCATGTTTTCATCATGACCATGATAAAAAAGTACAGCTGGTAAATCTTCAGCTCCGGCCTGGAGAACTTAATGTGCTTTGAACACATTCCTGGAAGTGTTCAAAGCCTGACCCAAACCATGCCCACAGACTCACACACTCTTTCTGGCCTTGCCAGGGGCCCCCATGTCCAACCCCCTGCAGTCCCCGTGCTGGCACAGAGCTTGCACTGCTCTCTGCTCGGCCAGGGATGGGCTAGTTCTGGTACAGCTGTTGTTGGGGAGAACAGGCATCCAGCTGCCCTGGTCCTGCTGAAGAGTAAATAGTCCCTGAGAGTTGTTTTCGTTTTGGCTCCAGGAAGCGCAGCGCAGAGGAGGACGGGCCCTCGACCAGCACAGCTGCGAAGAAAGAGAAAAAGAGCTCAGGCTTTGGGGACTTCAGCTCCTGGTAGCAGCACGGGGAGCCCAGCACTGGGGCAGCACAGCAACAACAGAAAAGGAGCCTCCCACGTGTCCCCAGAGAGCCTGAAAGACAGTCTGTCCTGGGGAGGGAAGGCACTGGCCTGCCCTTCCCCTGGGAAAGAGAACTGCTGCTTTGTTGAGGCCGGTTAATGTGGCTTTGTTTTCTAGAGAGCTCGTCCCCCCACGCTGCATCTTCCTCGAAGGCCGTTGTGTTGTTGTTTTGCGAAGCAGGGGCAGGCAGCCCAGCTCCCCAGGGCTCAGCTGGAGCCTTTCTCTGCATGGCTGGCAGTGGCCCAGGCAGAGCCCAGCCCCACAGGACGCTGCAGGGAGCAGGACGGGGGTGAAAGAGCTCCTTTCACAGGTAATGATCCCCAGACCGGCCGTGTGCCAAGCAAAGGAATGAGTGAATGTGCTGGGAAGTGCCTGTGCTGCTGCAGGGCTCTGTGCAGGGGCCCCAGCCTGTCCTACCCTTCCCTTCCAGCTGCCTCTTGCTGCTTCTCAACAAGGACCAATTTTGTCTCTTGCTCTTTGTGGGCCTGCTGGGATGGTGCCTTGGTCTCCAAAGGGCCTCGCTGGCTCCACAACGAGCTCTCTCTGAACCTGTTAAAGTGTCAACAGCCTGGGGGAAGCTGCAAATGTAGATGGGGATCCTGGGGTAACTGCACCACTTGTTGCTCCCAGTGGCTGCCCTTCCCTGAGCCACTGGACAGCCAGAGGGGCCAGGATGCACCAGCTGACACCTGCCCTCAGGTCCCAGAAACTGCAGCCTGGAGCAACTGAGCAGGAACAGAAAGAACCGTCCCTAAGGCTGCTCCTTGCAGGGGAACACAGCCCGTGTCTGCCCTGACATCAGGCTTCCCATCACTAGGGAAAACCATATAATAGAGCTGGCAGGCATCTCGGATATTTCCGTTTCATGCCCACAAATTATTAGGAATCTTAATAAAGCCTTATGGAGTAAAGGGATATCAGCCTGTGAAGTTTTAGTCCCAAAACATCTGTGTGTTACCTTCGCTTAGATGTTGCAGGCTCTGTCCTGAATGTTACTTTGGAGTTCATCTTAGGTGTTTTCAGGTGAGAGAAATGCCCTTCCTACCTCCTGTGTGGCTGAGGAGAAAGTTTTGTAATCCCCTTTGGAACAATACATTTGTATCGGTGGTTTCATGTTTTAAGAGAAGACTCCACTTATATAAAATTGCTGTAAAAACTTTTGGTAAAATATTTTGCATTAAATGCTTTTATTTTCTTTTGAGTGCTTGCCTTCAACTGTTCAACTATCATTTCCAAGATCATGGCATTGCAAAGTTGATTGTTGTACAAGGAAATGATTCATTCGTGCTTTTTAAGATGCTCGTAAGGAACTGGGATCTCTGCGGATATGATTGCATCTTTGTTAAATCATAGGAAGTTCAAACTAGTTTGAAAGAATAATAGGGGGGGTTGTTTTGCAACATTTTTGAGCAACTAAGTTTGAAATAACATGTTTGATTACTGGAACAGGGGGTATGATGGTACTTTCCTAAAGCTGAGTTTATTCTGTCCTATTGGAACCTCTTGTTTCTACTGGGCTGGCCTTTTCAGGATAAATTGTTATTGATTCCTTCTACCTAACTTGTACTTCAGCACATTTTTGAGTCATCAAGTTCACAGTATTGCTAGAGCTGGAATAGTTTCTTGAATCCATAAACGTAAAATGCTTTTTTTGTACTAGATTAAAATGAAGATTATTATGAAGGAAAGGAGCTTTTGATTACAAGGAAGGCAGCAGAGGTGTGGCAAGGATTCCCATTTCAGCAAGTCCTTGCTGCAGATTGATCCAAGGTGGCAGATGCCCATACCAGGAGCAGAAGTTCAGCAAAGCAGTGAAGGGCTCAAGTGCACCAAGTCACGGCCAAGCCCTCGGAAGGGAGAGGAAGGCTGAGCGTGCTGGAGCAGGCGGGTGCCGGAGGGGCCGTGCCACTGGCTTGGTGGGTGCAGAGGGCTCTTGCAGCCCCCCAGGCACAGGTGACCCCAGCATGGGCCTTGTCAGTCCCCTTGGCTCTTGATGGAGTCACAGCATGGCCGTGGCCACCCTGCAGCTGGCAGATAAGCCCCACACTCAGGCGCTGGGTTGGAAGTATCGACTGTTTCTGGGATCCTCCTGCAGCCCCTCACCAGCAATGTTTGGAAGGAACAGGATGTCGGAAACCTGGCACAGGAAGCAGCTTTTAAAAGCAAGAGAGGGGATTTGCCAAACACCCCCCAGGTTCACACTGTTTGCTTTGGAGAAGGCAAGCAAACTCAATCAGACAGGAAGGAGGCGGGCAGCGCCTGCCCCGGCCGGCAGCACTTACACTACAGGGTGCAGGCAGAGAGTTCTCACTTCCTCTCTTTCTTTGGAAAGCATGTTTGTTATCACAGCCCTGGTGCAGGATTTAACCACCCTGTGCTGTGACTGTGGGGAAGGGGCCAGAGCCAAGGCTGTGCTCAGAGCTCAGGGAGCACAGAGCCCCTTGCTCTGGGACATAGGTGGATCCATGGAAACGACATCCAACCCCTCAGCTCAGACCTGGGTATCCCATCTCTGCCACCCACAGGGACCAAGATTCCCACTGCAGTGCAAGGCTGGGACCAGGCTGCAGAGCTGGGAGGGGCAGTGGGATGCCATCACTCCCTCCTGCTCTGCCACACAGCCACCAGTGTCCACCCATCCCACACAGTGCTTTAGCTCACTGACCTGACACAAACAGCCAGCAGTGGGTTTGCTTCTTGGGCCTTAAACCCTGCAGCAGAAAACTCAAAAAACCAAAGGGAGCTCAATGGGTGGATAAGTGAAGGGAGGGGAGGGGAAGGGAAGGGGAGGGGGAAGAGCTCCCAGTTGTATCAGCCTGTTCACCTCCCTGCTCCCACAGCCCCCACCTCCCCCACGTCCTCTGGGGAGCCCAGGTGGGGTTTGGGAGATTCCAGCTGTGGCTGCTGGTGCCCAGCAAGCAGCACTTGTGGCCATGCTGCTCTGTGGCCAACCACAGTGTGTGTGTCCCATGCTGGTGGAGCTGATGGGCACAGCACAGCTGTTCCCAGCCGAGAGCGTGCGTGGAAATGTGTGCAGGGATTTTTAAACAAAACACGTTGTGACCATGGCCCCATGAGGGACATACCCACTGAAGAGACATACTGCTGTTTGGGACAAAGCTGGGGCCGTGGGGGGAGAGCTGAGCCCAGGAGGCACTGCAGTTAGGCCATGCTGACACTGTTCTGCTGCAAACCTGAACCCCACTGAACTCAGCCCTGGTGCACAGGCCTGGTGGGCTCTGCAGAGCGGGGGCTGCACACGGGGCCTCGCTGGGGCCGGCACTGACTCACCCTCCGCTGAGCTCAGTGACTTCATCTGCTGGAAATAGCAACCAAGGAGGAATCATCTCTGTCACTGCCATACCCGTGCACACACAGGCACTGGCTGCTGCCTGCACTGCTGCCTGCACCCAGCCCCAGCTCCAAGGCAGGAGCAGCCCCTCCAGTCAGCCCCATGCTGGAGCTGCTCCACACAGGACAGCACAGGACAGGATGGTGCCCGTGGCTGCACGGGCTGACAGCACTCGACCGCTGCCAGCCCTGTGAGGGTTGGAGCAGGAAGCTGCTGCAGGAGTTGGTGAACTCAAGGGGTCTCAAGGCCAGAGAGCTGTATCCATGCCCCTGCTCATACAGCACAGACAGTGCAATTTGCACTCAGCAAGTTGCACTTAGCTCCAGAAAAGGCACCTGGCTCCCTGCAATGGCTTCCACAAGAAAGGGTTCCCACAGCTCCCCCGGGAGCGAAGCAAAGCCGTGGCAGCAGCTGGCAGTGGCTGTCTCAGATAACAGGGCCACTGCCCAGGGCTCTTGCTCTTATCACTGGTGAGAAGAGTCTTCCTGGGGTTTGTACTGAGCCAGCACACAGCAACCCCCAGACAGCCCAACTATGGCTCTGCCACAAGGGCCAGAGTTGTTGGAGCTCCCATGGGGGCACCCTGTGAGTCTCCACCCTGAGCTTTCCCAAGGGAACAGTGCTGGGATGGGGTTGTGGTGCTGGAGCCAGGGTGGAGGGCTGGTGTGGGCACAAGGCAGGTGTTGCCTCCTTCCCAGCCCCTCTCCTCTTTGTGATGCCATCGAGAGGCCAAATCTTCCCTTTTACACAGAAAAAAGGCTCATCAGCAATCCCAGCAGGCTGGGTTTGACAGCTCATAACTTTATGGCTTTTAAAAAATAGCCACGGCCTGTTTTAAACACTGGTCAAGGTCTCCTCTGCCCTTCCCCCTGGAAAGCTTTCCCAGCTCTCACTTTTCTGATATTAGATACTTTCTCTAATCTTTGGCCTTCATTTATTAATGGCTAATTATATCTATTTGCTTTAGTGCCAACATTGTCCTCTAGCTTGAATAGCTTTCTTGCCTCCCTAATGCTTGCTTCCTGGCACTATTTATAGGCAGCAATTGTATCCCCCCGCAGCCTCTGTTGTGCTTGGCTACACAGGCTCTGTGCCTTCAGCCTCCTCAAAGGACCCCATTGCCCTCCTGCCTCCATCCCTGTCCCCTCCTCGACTGGATGGGGTCAGACAGGTGCCCAGCCTGTCCCTGGCTCTGGCAGAAACCACTTAGATGTCAGCACTGGCCGTGACGCTTTGGGGCAGGAGCTGGGGCAGAGCCTTGTGCCTTCAGGGAGTCCTGTCAGTTATTTTTTTAGACAGCCCCATGGGTTTATTTTTTTAGGCAAATGCAGGGATCACTCCAGGGTCCTGTTTGCCTTCCCTGTCCCTCCTATCCCATTTCTCTCAAGGGAGAGTGAGTGCCCACCAAGGCAGCGCAGGGAGTTGTGTGATTCCTGTCTGCGCTTTCATCCTGGATGAAAGGGATGCTAGAAAACATTTGTTTTTATGATAAAAACAATTGACCCAGGAGGAATCTGCCTCACCAGGATGGCCTGCAGCAAACTGTGGAGACGAGGCACAACATGCAGCAAACATCACGTGCTTCCAAGCCTCGGAGCAACTGCAGAGCAAATCCCTCTCCACGTGGAAGGAAACCCACACTGGGCTTCCACGGTTGCTCCTGAGCCCAGACAACACAGCCAGTGATGGTTTTAGTGGATTTTGTTGGGAAAGGGAAGACCTGCAGAGGACATTGTTTATTTTTTTTTTAATGAATGCCCGGATTTTTTTATTGCAGACATCTTCACCATAGATCTCAACTGAGCTTTTAATAGATGGGTTCCTCGCCAGCGGCAATCGCAAATTGATTGCAGCAGAAATGGCAAGTGAAGACAAATATAGTGCAGGGCTGCCTGCAGGGAGAGCACGGGGAGGAAACTTCGGATGCTATTTTTGGTGTTTTGTCTCCACTGCTTACAGTATTTCTAATCTTTGTTTCTCCTTAAAAACATGTTTGGGGGTGGGATGTTTTTGGGTTTTTTTTCCTTGTGTTAAAAAAAGTTCCATTCTCTGTAGAAAAAGTTGGGTGGCCATGTCCATGCCCAGCTCTGCAGAGCTGGTGGGTGCCATGGCCCTGGTTGGTGTGGCAGGAGGGTGAAGGTACACTGGTGATGCTGCCTCCATCCCCTCCCCTGTGACCAGAACCAGGCCCATCTGTCCCAGGCACTGCACAGAGATGGGGAGGGGAGTGCCAGGGGTCACTCAGGGTGCTTGGCAGAGCAGAAGAACACTTCAAGTTATTGCTGGGCTTGGGGAGCCAGAGCTGGGTGACACTGGAGTGATGTTAAGGGCTTTATGGCCCTGATGTGCTAAACTTCTCAGCCCCAGGGGATGATCGGGATGGTGCAGACGGAGGCAGGTTCACAGGCTGACAAGCCTCTGGTGCAGAGGTGTCTCTCTGATGCTCGTGGGTGTGAGAGACAAGGCTGTGGCCAGAAACAAAGGAGCAGAAATGCGAATAAAAAATCTGTGTTTAAGTACAGAATAGTGAAATAAAAGTGGATCATGGCAGGGCTGGCCGTGACTGCAGGAGCCTTGGGAGCCTTGGTCCTGCACAGCCAGTGTCTGCCTGGTAGTCTGGGATGTTTGCAGCAGCAGTTCAGGGGAGACTATCACCTCGCTGAGGACCTGACAGCATTTCAGACCATGGGATAGGTTTGTGTTGTCTATGTGAGGAGGCTTCCTGGTATGAGAAGCCCCAGATGTTCTTCTGCCTCCCTGTTTGTCCAGACCATCTTCTGCCTTGATTCGATCAATCTGGCATTCACTAAAAAATCCCTCTATTTCCCGTGTTTGTTCTTAAATAACATAAAAAGCCCCTCTCCACCAGCACGCTGGATGGTGCTGGCATTGGAATAAAGAGAAAAAAAATGGGGAAAAGAAATTGTTCATCAGTGGCTCAGTGAGCCAATTAGCAGAGGGCACCTGTGGCCCTTTCATTCCCAGCCAGGCTGATATTGCATGTCCAGCACAGCACAATGCTTATACCCAGCAGCTCAGCATCACCCACCTGAGCTGGGCTGAGCTGGGGCTGCTGAGAACCCCAGGAAGGAAAAAAACCCAAATTTTAAAAAATTTGAAAACCCCCTTTTTTAATGTTTTTAAGGCACACACTAACATCCACATCTGACAACTCTGCACCACCCACCCACCCCACAGCCCCATTGCAGGAGGGATCAGGATCAGGATCAGGATCTCAGTGCCCTGCAGAGATGTCCAGGCATCTCTGGAAGAAGGGGCTCAGTGTCACACTGGGCACATGCCCTCTGCCACCTGAGAAGGTTTCCAGCTGGCCTTGCTGGTGCTGGTATGTGCAGATGTACCAGGGAGGAGCAGCAGCCCTTGGGCACAGTCCAAGGGAAATGTCTGTGGTGCCACAGGCGCCTGCCCGTCTCCGGCGCTGGCACCGGCTCTGCACCGCTGTGAGGCTGCCGACGACCCCATCACTGACCAGCCAAACTCCCTTTTTGGGGCAGCACACTCCAGCTCAGCCACCCCCCTCCAGGAGGTTATTTCGCAAGAGAAGGCAGCTTGAGAGGAGGTTTTCGTGGCCGAGGATCAAAGTCCTGGGCGCCCGCCCACTTTCCCAGCATTTCGCTGTCGCACAGCCCGGGCCTGCAGCCGGGTTTATGTGCCAGCACCGCGCTGGGGAGGCAGCAGGGAGGGGGAGCCCAGGGCTTGCAGGGGGAGAAGGGCTCGGCTGTCCCAGGGTTGGGATACTGAGGTCAGCCTGCTCGCCTCTCCCACCCTGGGCACCATGGAAAAGGGGTGTCAAACCCTGTGGCCACCCTCTGGGAGGGCAGGGATGCTGCGAAAAAAGGGACTGGTGAAGAACAGGATTCCCAGTCTTCAGCAGTCACAGGGAAGCAGCTTTTCTTTGCCCAGAGACGGAGGCATCGTGTTCAGGTCCTGCAGGTATCCCAGCTAGTGGAAGCGTGGCTGGACCTTCCCTGCCCCGATTTGGGCAACACCAACCCCAGCCTAGGCAATAATCCTGCTCTCTCCATCCTGCTCCATCTCCACCAGTCCTGAGCTGTCTCCTGGGCCAGCTGAATAAGCTCATTTTTCACTGTGCTTGGTGGCTGCAGACCTCGCAGAGCTGGGCGAGGAGGCAGGCGGGGACAAGAGGAAGAGTTAACTGACTTTTACAGCTTTCTTTAGTTAAGAGCATATATTTACACAGTGAATAACCTGGAGGGCTCACATTTTAAGACACTGATGTATTCCCCCCCACCCCGATAAAACAACATGCTTATACCCGCAGGGTCTGTGGGGTGGGACACAGAGCTCCCTTGCCAGCCCCACTCCCAGTGCAGACAAGGAAACCAGTAACACCACCCAACTCAGCCTCTCCAGGGCTAAGTAAACATTCCTGGCTCCTCCTCTGTCCATTGCAATGAGGCTTTTCCCAGGTCCGGTCTTGCAGGGGCACAGTCGCTTTCCCCCCACCAACACCCTCGTCCCGCAGAACCAGAAAGGCTGGGAACCACCTTCTCATTTCCAGAATAAATATATTCCAAGAACATTCCCCTCCTGAAGCACTGGCCCTTGTCTGTCCCTCTTGGTTTGCCATTTCATTCCATTTCCATTTCATCCAGCCCCCATTCCATTCCCATAACCAGACGGGGGTGGCAGGGGGGTCGGGGTCAGTTGTCACCTCCCAGCGACTGTAAATGGCAGCAAAGGGCTGGGGATCACCCATCATTCCCATTGCAATCCAGACCTGAGGGAGTAGGGCTCACCCACACCATCACTGATCCCACCTGTGTCACTGCTGGACACTTGTCAGCAGACACTGGGCTGGCAAGAAGCCAGGCTGGCACGTGCCACAAAAAAGGGTAGAAAACTGACAGGTTTGGGGCCAGGAGCTGTTCCTGCTATATTATTATTGGCAACTTCTGCTATAAGGAAAAACAATAAAATTAGGAATAGATGTAAAGAGCAACATGTTTTTTTCCTCCACCCAGCTGAGCTGTCGAGAATAAATCACTGGGTATTTTTGCAAACACTCAGCGAGGCTGGGGAAATCTGCTGGGAGCCGGAGTGCTCAGGTCAGGGCTGTCCTGCCAAGAGATGATTACAGCCTGTCCTAGGGACAGAGGAATGGGGAATGGGGCCAAGAGGTGTCTCAAGTCCAGGAGTAAGATTACAGGCTGCAGGGTCAGCAAAACCCTCCTGCGCTCTGGGCGGCACCTGAAACCTCACCAGAAAGGAAAGCAGCCGGTTCAAGCAGCACTGCAGGTGGCAAATGGCCCTCGGGGGGGGCAGGGGCGCTCCAGCAGCCCCCCCCCAGATGCTCAGGGGAGAATTAATTGGTCAATACGTGGCATTTCTGCCCAGCAGTGAGACAAAGGGTCGGTTCCTGCCATCACATGTCCTGGGGCAGGGCGCTCCCCAGACCCACCCCAGGCTGTGTCCTGCAGCCCTGGGGTTGGAGTGCTTGGACCCTCTGCTCCTGACCCCTTGCCTAGAGTTGCACAGAGGCAAGGCAAACATCTCTGCAGTCTGTGACCTCCACATAAAAACACAGAAGCAATGTTCCTCTCCTAAAAAAAAGGATCAAAAGAGTAGATTAAACATCCAGCTCAGCACAGTGCCTGGGGTCTATTGCAGTGGTTAATCTATAACAAAGCCAGATACGTGTTGCTAGAGCTTGGCCTGGGTTTTTTTTAGCATCTCTGTGTTTTTTCCGAGGGTGAGGGCTCCCACACACCCCGCTCGCAGCGGCGGGGCCACTCGCTCTGTCGAGGAATCCAGTCTGAGCTTCATTCAGCTCAGGGCCTTCTCTGCCGCCTCCACACCCCTGCCATGCTTTCATCTTCTATTAAAATCAAGCCCATAGCACAGCAAAGCCACAGGGAGCAACAGCAAAGCCAAACCAGATGCCACTCAGAGCTCACATCAAGGAGACACTGGGGCTGGATGCTGAGGGAGGGGGAACAGGGGCACAGTCCTCTGGTCCCCATTCCTGCCCACTGGGTGACTTCAGGATCCATCCCACAACCTCCTCACATACAGGTAGGTCCCTGCCCAGCACCCTACACCCCAACATGCTGCAGTAAGTCCAGGCACAGACATTTCCAGCCAGGTTTAGGCAGTGTTGGACCCAGCAGTGCTGACCACAGGCGGATTTCCCCGGGAGGACAGCAACGACCTTCACTTCTCTATCCAGTGTCCGAGGGGATCAAACATTTGCACAGCTCAGCTTCATGTAAAAATGAGAAAAAGAGAGAAAAATGGGAAAAAATGGGGAAGAGGGTAACTACCAGCTCTGCTGATACCACTGCTGGCTGCCCAGGGAGCCTGGCAGAGCCAGCCCAAGAGCAGATTTCACTGCCCTGTGATGTGAAGGCTGGAGACTCTCACACAGCCTGGCTGTTGCCCTTGCCTCTTGGACATAATTGAAGTGTAGGACCTGCTGCCTGGCTCAGAGATGAGCTCACTTTTCAGAGCTGACATGCACAGAAACCAGAGAAGTTTCCATGAAGTCCTTCACACTGACAGTGTTGGGTGAAGTGCTGGCTCTTGTTACAAGTCCAGGGATTTTTGAGTGGTAAAACTGTAGAGTGTTAATGCTCACAAACAGGCGTCAGAACAGCAGCTCGTGTGGCCAGAGGGCTCAGATGTTGCACCTTGGAACAGCCAGGCTCCCTCCCAGGCAGATACAGGCACCAGCACCAATCCTGCCCTTGGGAAGGAGTTATGTCCCATCCAGGATAGTCAGGCCATGGTATTGCTGGACATCAGCAGCTTGCTCCTGGCTGTATGGCACAGAAGAAAGGAAGAGCCAAGGAGAGGATAGGCAGAGAAGGGAAAAAAAGCAAAACCCGAAAGAGAAAAAAGTGAGAATAAAAAAAGAAGAAGGGAAAAAAAGGCAAAGAGAAAAGCCAAGAGATACAAAGGAAAGGAATGGCAAGGGGCAGCATTGCTGTGTGATCAGGGGGCAGTCAGGGCTGGAAAAAGGCTCTGGGGACTCCCATCCCCTGAGAAGGGCAGCTGGGCCCTCTGCCCAAGTCTCATTGCTGCAGCTGCATCTCAGATTATGTTCATTGCACTGAAATAATTTCTCCTTTCACCACCACTAGCCTGAGCATCCAACAGGCACAGCACAGTGCCTGGCAGTGTGTTTCCCCAGGCTGGGGCTGGTTCCTAGTGGGAGCTCCCAACTCCATTGCCTGCTGCCCCAGGCAATCCTGGCAGCCAAGGAGGGTGACAGCCAAGGAGCTGTGCCCAGGCACTGCTGGTCACAGGCAGGGATCCTCCTGGGCTCCAGCAGCTGGACACAGATCCAGATCTCAATCCGGATCCCCACCTGTGCACACAGGGCTGCTCTGCATCTATAGTGCAAACGGGAAAAGTCAAGATTAAAAACACCCCTCACCCTCTGGCACAGCTGCAATCACTTCATCAGGCAACACTCTGCATAATGGTCACTGCTGTGCTGATTTAACCAGCCCTGTGTACTGGATCTCTGCTTGCCAAGCCAGCTGCTGGAGTTCTAGGAAACCAAGGGATGAGGAAGGTAGTTTTGACGCAAGTTTGTGGCCTGATGGGATGAGACACAGCACAGCAGACCAGGACTGTGAGTGCCGGCCACCACCCTGTGCTGGGCAGGAGCAAAAGCCCTGGAGCAGTCGAAGCTGCTGCTGCCAAGGCAAGAAATGAGTGAGAGACATCCACACCCAGAGTTCCTAATGGCAAAATGAGTCACTGCCCTGTGCCTGCAGCATCCAACACCGAGGACACACTGGCTCCACACCTCAGTGGGATCTGCTCAGGACAGGATGGGTGGCTGAGCAAGGTGGGAGCTCTCCTTTTGGCTACACTACTCGGAACTCCAGCCAGCAGAACCTGTGGTGGGAGGCAGGATCATGATGTCAGCCCCACAGCTGCCCTGCTTACCCACATTAGTTTTCGGATAACATTTTTTTTCCCTTCTGACACTCTTATGTGCAGTCTGGAGCTGGACAGGCTGCAGGACAGGACAGGGCACAGGTTAAAATGTTGGGCGCAGAGCCAGACAGATGCAAAGGAGAGAGGATGGGGAATCAACAGAGGCACTGGGCATCACAGGGCAGGGAGACTTCCTGAGCATTGGCTAAACAATTTAATGAGGGGACAGCGATGGGGAACAGTAAAATGAGGCTAAAATATAAGGACAAACATGAACAAGGCAATGAGAGAGCAAAACCCTGGGGGAGGCTGATCTGGTCATGATGAGGGTGCTGATAGGGCAGAGGCTGCCATGGTCTTTACTAACAGGCCATCAGCTGCAGGACAGGGCTGCTCCAGACCACTTGGCCTCTGTAGCTTGTCCTGCCATGGAGGAAACCCTCCAACACACACATGCACACACAGCTCCAAGTGGTTGAAGAGCCAGCTCAGTAAAACTCTAAATTCAAGATCTTGGGGCCTCTCAGGAGGAACACGCTAAATAAAGAAACCAAACACACTGTATGTACCATTTTCCCCATGTGCATTTTCCTCATGTGCATTGCAGATGAGCTGCTGCAGCATGTGCAGCTGTGCTCAGGGTGGCAAGGGGAGAGGGGAGGTGGAGGGGCCTTTCCCAGAGAGATGCCCAGTTGTACACATCCCAGTGACACCAGCAGTGCTCGGTTATTCAGGGCTCTCACACATCTCATTTGCCAAGTTTTAGTAAACTTTCCCCACCCCATCCTGGGTGTGGTGGTAGGAGGTGTCTCGGTGCACTCGCTGCCACTCCCCACTGTGGTCTCAGTGTGTGGTGCCTTCACACCTTCCTATCGGTTCCTGCAAACCCGGCTCTGATCAAGATGGTTTTGCAGAGCCCGAGGTGCAGGTGGGATGACAAGCCCCAGGGCACAGAAAGAACTGCCCACCAGCCTGAGCTCCCCACTGCCTCCCTGTCTTGCTGCATCCTCTCCCAGGTGGGCAAGGAACACTGAGCTGCATGGCACAGCCCTACAGACCAGGAATCACCACAGCAAATCCTCAGGTAGGGCTCAGTCACAGCAGCCTGTCCACAAGCAGCCAAGACATTGCTGAGCACGGGGACAGCCCCCACAGCATCCTCCAGCTGAGCCCTTTTGGGAGCTGGATCTCTCCAGCCAGCACCTCAAATTCTGAATACCCCCCTGGGATGCCAGGAGCCTCTCAGAGCTCCCCTGGCAGGAGGAGATGTCCCAGCCCATTGCCTGCACAGCCTGTACAGGGACGGTGCCGTGCCCGGTGAGAGACACGTTCACATTCACACAGCGCCTTTGGCTGGAGGGATCTCCAGTAATGCTGCAAATACCAGTTACTTGAGTGGTGGCCACACACATCAGTCATGTCACCCCATCTCTACATCACATCAGGTCCTCCAAGATAGAATCCCCCAGGAATGCTGGGCAAGACGCAGATGTAATTACCCCACATGGAGTTTACCCCATGCAGGGGCAAAACCTCTGCTCCTGTGAAGCTGCCCAGAAAGCTTTGACTGTTCAGGGCATTCCTATCTAGTTTGAAAGCAATCAGGACCAGGTATGGCATTTTTCTCCAGAAAAGCAGAGATTGCTCTAAATCTTCAGAAAACACCAAATCTGAGCTGACGTTGTACCGCGTTTCTATGCAGATGAGCCTTTGGTAAAGTCCAGCGCTCACAGGTGAGGTGCAGCCAGGTCTTGGCATCAACCATCACAGATCTGCCTCACAAAACACATGCAGCTATTCCTGCCCCCACAGCCCTGGCCATCAGTCCCCTGACCCAATAAATGCTGTAACCAGCAGGGGTTTCTAATAAAGGCCTGGGGATCGCAGCCTGTCACAGCACCGACAGCTTGGCTGGATTAGAAACCTGATTAACGGCCTCGGGGGAGATTAGAAATTGCTATTTTGAGAGGGGGTTTTCATAGCAGGCCCTGTGTAATCTGCAGCCCGAGCAGGACGGCGTTCTCCTGCACTGGCTGTTTTCTGGGGGAGCCAACACTCCTGGCAGCCCAGGCCAGGGGGTACATTTCTCTCTGCTCAGAGCCCTGTTTATGTTTGCTGCAGTGCTCATCGCTGGCTGATCACAGCAATTATATGGGGGAGGCATATTTACATGTTTTAACTCTGAAACACTGAGCAAACAAGGCAAGATAATCATTAACTTTGGGAGCTGTTAACCTTCAGCGCGAGTTTTGGCCAGTGAAGGAGAAGTCTGCCAGAACAAAGTCTCTGTTTTAGTAAACATTGAAAGAATGACGTGAGAAAGCTTTTGGTTTTGTATATTATGAGTAGGTAATTATAGGGCATTAATTTGTGTCTCCAGCCTCGATGCTGTGAGAAACTTTTCTTTATAGAAGAGAGGAGGAAAGGGGGGGAAAAGCACGGTTAAAATCCACTGGTTTCATCTGCCTGGGAGAAGGAGGAGCAGGGCAGTCCAGCACAGCATTGCTGGAGGGCTATAGGGCTGCAGCTCATACCCGCTCCTTCACTGCTGATTATTAGGCCAAAGAAATTGTATTTAGACCTAAAAGTTGCTGCAGGAGCTTAATCAGTAAAGCAGCTCCTAACCTCTTTGCTCAGGTTAGGAGCAAAGAGCAGCACCTTGTACTCTGCCCACGAGGTTCAAGGACTGGCGAAGCTGGCTCCCAGCACATGCAGGAGGCAGGGTGGGAGCACAGAGGCTGCCTCGGGCTGGCTGGGCACTGAATCAACACCAGGAAACATCGGTATCCTTCCTGACCACAAATTGTTAATGCTGCCCCTGGGTAACACATTCTGGAGGGGAAAGAAGAGGAACAACAAAAATCAAAATGCTGCAGACTTTGGACTGTTACGGGTATCATAAAAAAGTGGGTACTTGAGGAAAGAGGAAGATAAAGGAGGAAGAAAGGAAGGGAAGATGAAAAGTTAAGTAGACAAGCAGATTTACAGTCTTATGGTTACACATGATAACCAAGCAGAGAGTGCCATCCACTCAATAGTGCTTATTTGACCATCAGTGGGAAACAGATGAGTAATTGAGGCCTGTAAGGAGATTATGGCCAGAAACAGTCTCCTGCTCCAAAGAGCAGCTGCTGGGAGCTGTGGATTCCCCAGTCTAGCCTGACTTGGGGCTGACTTGACACAGGAGGCACTACTCACTGCCAGCACAGGTGATGGGCAGGTGTTTGGGCATCCTTCTCCACAGGGCACAGAAAAAGCAGTTCCATTTGCCATTTAACACAAGGTACAGAGATGGATAGTTTTGGGAGGGGCCTGAAGTGTCACAAAATGCCATCTTTTCCCTTTGAAGTTCACTTGTGCTTGTTCTTCAGGGCAGGCTGTAAGAGTCTCACAGATTCAGTTCTTTCCTGGGAGGCAGAGCCACCCTCCAGCACTGAGGCCAGTACTCACCCTCCTGTCCCAGTGCCCCACATACCTTTCACACACAGGCTTTACAGCACTCAGCACGTGCCTCTCAAAGTGGTTTCACAGTGTTCAGCAGTTCCAGATCAACAGATCAAGGGTTCACTGCAATAACATCAGCAGGTTTTCCCTGCGCATGGCAGAGAATCCATTAATGTTTGTTTAGGAAATATATTTGTTTAAGAAAGCTCCCCCAGCCCTCAAAAGCACGTGTTTTACAGCTGCAACCCAGCCCCCAGATGTAGCAATTTCCCCCAGGCCCAATTGCAAAACAAGTTGCTCTGGCCCTTGGCAGCCCTGCTCCCTGTCACAAGATCCCAGACTTCTAGTGAGCTTTTAAAGAAAGTTTTGGAAAATCGTTTGTTTGCACAGGCAATGGCACAGAGCTCCTGCAGTTTGGGGTTGTTTTTTTTCCTTTTAGTGTTGCACCTCTGTGAGCATGGTTTTATATGATTCAGTAGTAAAACATTCTGAATAATCTTTTCTGCAGAATAAAGCTTATTTGGTTTTGCTTTTAAATGGACAAATAGCTTGACTCACAATTCAAACACAGCTGATTAATGCCATTCAACCAACAGCTAAAAAGCCCTCCAAACTTTTACCACAATCAGGCTCTTTAATCCACAGGAGTTTTAACTCTACAACATTTGTAACATAAGAAAAATGTTTCAGATGCCCAATATACCATTGCTGCTCTTTCATCAGCTCTAAGGCCCAAACTGGAGGCTTTTGCTCATGTTGTAAAACTAACAACTTCCATCAGGTGTAAAATAAAGCAGATGATCATTGCTAATCATGTCATGAAGGTGTTCTGAAAATTAAATAACATTGACAACCCTTTCTGCAGGTACAGGGCAAGCCACGATATTCCATGCAGTGATGGACTTCACAAACATGTACATGTTTTAATGCCAGGATGCAAACTCCATTTTGAATGAAGGGCTAATTTGGTCCTGCCATTGTTTTTTCTTGAGCTAGAAATCACTGAAGTCTATTTGGGCAAGAAGGAAAGTTAAGCTATGATATTTACTACTAAAATACAGAAATCAGACCACCCATTAATCCATTAAACACTGAGAAACCTATATTGTCTGCTTTCTAGAGTGATCTTTACTACGTCAAATTTGTGGGCAATCAGGTTTCTGTGTAACATAAGCATAGATTAATCTGCTGCAGGGATCATAGAACATCTCAGATCCTCAGCTGGAGTCTTATTCAGCAATACTACAGAAATGGATGAGCCAAACCCTCAGATTAGCTCAGTCCCCGCTAGAGGAAGAAACAAATAATGCTCATCAGTTCCGTGGCTCAGCCATTTCCCAGCCAGGGATGCCTTTGCCCAGCCCAGCTAATTCCCAGCCAGGGATGCCTTTGCCCAGCCCAGCTAATCCACAGCCAGGGATGCCTTTGCCCAGCCCAGCTAATCCACAGCCAGGGATGCCTTTGCCCAGCCCAGCTAATCCACAGCCAGGGATGCCTTTGCCCAGCCCAGCTAATCCACAGCCAGGGATGCCTTTGCCCAGCCCAGCTAACCCACGGCTGCTGTGCCCAGGGGAGGTGAGTGCCAGTGCCAGCAGGTGCTCGGCTCCCGGGTCAGACCCAGCTGGGGGAGAGCCAAGGGAAGGGGACACAGGAAGAGACAAAAATGGGCAAAGCAACCCAAGTGGAGCCTTGTGCAGAGGATAAGCTCTAGTCATGACTGTTTCCCTGTTCTGTGCCACATCCACAGTGCTTTGTGTGTGTGGGGAGAACCCTCAAGTGAGACCCCTGTCCAGCTATTTAAATTTAACAGGGGCAAAAACACATCTAATGGGAAGTTCTCAAGCTTTACATGAAGCATCTGCCCACCTCTGTCTGTCTGGAAGTCAGATATCCTGCAGGTGTATTCTAGCTGGTAAGACACAACACTCAAGTTCACATCTCCAAAATTATTCTGGTAACCCAACTGCAGACAGTTGGTGTTTTTATAGCCCCTTTACTACACCAAAATGTGATGGCATGTTACTATGAACATCTCAAATCTGAACAATACTTCGGTGGTATTTTAATGTTTATTACTTTGATCATATCCATGTCAAAAGTTAGGCTTTTACACTATGAATACCATACACCTCAGATCTCCATTTTATCCCTTTTCTTTTTTTCAGATCTGGAAAGATCCTTACTTCATGCCCCTAAGACAGCACTTGAATAAAAGAAAGGGAGGCAAGCCATCTTCCACTTTCTCAAGATGGAAATATGCTTGATCTCATATGAAGAGCATCCCTACCACCCCTTTGTGAGATTAAATGATGGATTACTGGAGAAGCTGAACAAGTGTGCCCTGAATTACTTCTCAGCCTCAGGAATTCCAGAGGGTCATATTTGATGCACTGACAAGACCGATAATCTGATCAGAGGAACTACAGGAGTTCCTCCCAACCAAAGCAGAATGAACAGAGGGAGTGTCTGTGCCCAGAGTGCTCCTCTGGTCCACAGCTGACCAAGCTAATGCAACAAAAGGCACACCACACTTCCTTCAGTTCTTCTCAAAGTCAGTTTTGGGGGGTGCAGAGACTGACTCTCACTTCACAGATGTTCCATTATTGGCTCAAAACAGGCAAACCCTCTAAAAGTAGCAACACAACTTTCTATATTTTGGACAGATTTGTGAAAGGAAAAACCCCAAAATGTTTCCTGGCAGTCTTAAAGCCACAAAAAATTCAGATTCAACCAATTTAGAAATTCCTAAGAGCAGCTAAGAGCACTGGTTTTTCTCTCTGGCCTTATCAGAAGATGAAGCATAAGAATCTGATGAGGAAGAAAAGACAGCACAAAACCAAGAGGTAACTCAACAAAACAATTGAAAGCTTTTATTGTGATACCTCAAGTAGATACATTATAGTGAAACAACAAATGATGTACAGTATTGCTAGGACAAAACAGCAACACAGCCATGTCACCTGTAAAAGAAAGCATTTTCAAGAGTTTAAGAAACAATGAGGCACAACTCAACTGCCATTTACGACTCATGCTTTAGACCCTAAACCACTTGTAACAGTCCTTTTATAAGAAGCATCTGAAGTGTCTGTTCCTTTTCCAGTAAATGTCTGTACTGCTGGTTGGCTTAACACTCAGTGAAGTCCAATAAAGTGTCCAATGATAATTTGAAGCTTCTATGGAGATGGTTGGAATTTGGTCTGTGAGACTGTAGGTCCCTGCTGTTGCAATCTGACTGCAGAGATGAGCGTGCAGGAGACGCTCAATCATCACTTGGGGGGGAGCAGAAATCCACCAAAAATGGGGCACAGCCTTCGGGAACTCTTGCACTGATACAGCAGTAATAACTACAAATGTAGTAATAACTACAAATGCCATTTGGTTATGGGCAGTGATGACTTTGTCAGAGCCTCTGAGGCCAGTTTTTAATTCAAAGAAATGTCACAAACTGCATTCCCCCTCTCCCCTGGCCCGTGAGCCCACGGGCACAGCACTGGTACCTGTCAGCACCTCGGGCCTTGCTATGGGAAATGAGGATGGAGCTGTAACCAACTTCCTTCACACAGTTTGCCACTGTGTAGTTTACAATGTGTGAATGTGTATAGTAAACAAGGGAAATTCATGTTCTGGCCCGTTTAACTGGCAGATAAAATTAAGATTACCACACTGTTAAAAGCATACAGCAACAGTGGTTAGGTTGATGCCTCAGCAACCCCTCACCAAATCCTGCAGCTTATTTCACAGCAAGTTTGCAATTTAACAGAATTTTTCAAGATGGCAGGGTTGCCTTTTATTAATCAAAAAGTGACCAGCCAAAGAAGAACTCTAGGATTTGGAGGCAGATTCAGCCCTGGAACATCATTGTTAAAGTCGTGACTTTGGACCTAGACAGAGAATGTGTGGTCAGGTTACTAAAGTCACACCAAATTAGGATTAGTTACTTTAGGACAGGTGTGGCTTTAGAGGTTCAGTGGAAAAACACTTTCAGTACATGCACATTTTTGCTAGCAAATTCCTATGCATCCCAATGAACATTTCTTCTAAGCCAGCTCATAGTCAGTTCATTTGGTCCAAGAAAGAGCCAGCAAGAATCAAAGGTTCACAAAAGCTTTTTGTTACAGTTTATAAAAAACAAAATACAAAATAAATGTTAAGACCAACAATAAAAATAAGCAGTACAAGTAACAAAAGTGCTCAAGTTGGAGGGGAAGTAAACTTGCCCAGAGCAAACACATACAAACTTTAAATATAATCTTTAATATATTACAAAAATTGGTTAGAGGGAAAATGCTTTAGTAAAATTTTTTTTTCAAGTAAGTTTATTTTTCTTTTAAATGACTGCTGGAGGGTTCAGTGACCAGACTGACCTTTTCACATCAGCCAGCAGCCATTGCTATCTGGATTCGACTTTCACCAAAACCAATAACAAGAACTCTCTACATCTCTATGTGGGGAGAAAATAATTATCGATGCCGCCAAACGCAGGAAGAAAATTCACATATTCCCTCAATACAACGAGCCTCAAGAATTGTTACATGGCAGCAAAAAATAGCAATTCTGTATTACTTCTGCTCTTTACTCCTTCTAAGCATCCACGCTTCATGACAGACCAAAAAGAATATTGCTTTGTTTCGTTCTCTTAAAAGCCATAAGCATCACATGTAGATCATTAACTCTATGCCAGCAGTCTGAAGCTCTATGTGCTAAGCACTTGAAGTCCCAGCCTTTGGCATCAAAGTTAATTAAGGTTTTGGTGAAAATGTCCAGTTTGAAATATAAATAATGCACTGAAGAAAGAGGTTGAATTTCTAAGAATCAGACTGTGTTACAGACAGCATGAGCTTACAAACAAGAGAGAGCCAAACCCCCAATTTTGGAGAGAAAAATCTGTAATACTTTACATATTCTCTTTAATTTCAGCTCTCTATGGAAAAGCAGCCATTACTTTAGTCTTCAGTCCAGTGTACTGCCTCAACACATCTGTAGCCAGGCAATAAGAAAAGCCCAAAGATACACAAACTTCACACAAACGTGTTCACAAGTATCAACACTGCAACAGGACTTTGGAGCCAACACAAGCTTTTTGCTGATAGTTTTAGCGCCTTCTTTGTTGGCAACATACATTACAGTGGTGGAAAACAAAATCCCAAGAATTCCAGGTTGAAAAGATCACAAGACAGGCAACACCAAAGCCCATCTTGCATCAACAACACTGTTAAAAATGAGACCTCAAAGCCTGATGTGAACATGAAGTAGTAACGTGTGAGTCACAAAATCCAGGTTGAACATGACTGTACCACCTCAGGTCTCTGGACTGAAACCCAACAGCTTCAACTACTTCTCTAATTCTTACATTTTTAATTCATAGGTATAGATCACTACAACATCTTGAATGCAGTTTAGCCAGCCTGTATCACAGAGAACGTGTGCACGTGGGTGAATGCTCTTCCCACTCCTCTCCACAAAAACACTGGAAAGCTGGTTTTGAAGATCTGTATTGCCTCTACCCATTGGCATAATTTTTCATGTATGACAATTTCTAAAGTGCAGCAGAGTTCAGAAAGCCCATCAGAGATTCCCAAAAACGGAACAGCAGCAGCAGCACCCGTGACCAGCTTTGCAGGTGCCAGTTAAGAATTGTTATTGAGAGAAAAGGATTTTGTATTGCAAGGCTTTTGTATTGTTCAGTGATAGGACTTACGTAGTGTTAAAGGGTTTTTTTTCCAAACATCTTATCCTCAAGCATTAAAAGGATTCAAATACAAAAAGTCTTCAGAGTCTGTTTAATTTGAAAATTAAGTTAGCAAATTTATGTAGAGCACTTCTTTCACAGTTGCTCAGTTTGCATTACACAGATACCAACAGCTCATATTGTGCATACACTTTCCAGAAGTTTCTCTCATTAACTGATTCCATGAAAGAAACAGCATGAGAACAAAAGAGAAGATGACTTTCATATAAATTTTTATTATAAAAAGGTACTTGGGGATGATTTAGCCAGCAAACCAGGAAACCCTTTCCCCACCCCCAAATTTTAAAAACTACCTTGCTATTTTATGAAAAAACAAGTCAAACTTCCCTTCCCTCTTATTCCTTCTCCTTTTCCTACAGGTACTATACTAATTTTCATGTCATAGGCTCTTGCAATTTCTCACAAAAATAAATACTTTTGTTCAAATGTAGCAGAAGCAGAATACTTCAACAAGTTTCCTTGACATCAACCTCTTTGTCCAGTGCATTAGGACTATACAGTTACATGGAACCAGCCATAAAACTTTACTGATGCACAAGTCCCTGTTACTGGCAAAGGTACAGTACCAAAACTTTGTTTTTTCCTAATACAGCAACTAATGTTTTTTTCCAAAATAGAAGATGCATATATATTTCTTTTTAATCTTGCAAGTTACAGTTTTATAAATTTTTTATCCAGCAAACTCCTTAGGGAATATGTTGGTCTTTAATGAACATATTCTATAGCATTATTGATTTAAAATCTATGTTATTTCATTATGTTACCAAACCTCTGGCATAACCTTTCCTAACAACTTGAGACCTGCTAACTTCAGTCAGTGCAATTGAAATATTTTCTTTTGAAGTGAGCACTGTACCTTTAACCAATTCACCTAAAAGATGTACATAGGTTGTGGTACACTCAAATTTAAAAAAGAAATTAATAACTACAATACTGCATCCTCTTCACTGCCAAACACATCAGAAATTGCTACATTTAATAAAAAAGCACCCCATCCCGTACATTCTTTCAGACTGCTCAGATACAGAACTTCTACAGGACCGGAGTGGAGGTGTTTAGGCAAGAAGCATGCACAGCAGAAGGTAGCATTAAAGGCATAGGTCAGAGAGAGATGCTAACCAGTAAAATCCGTTTTCAATTACTGAACTGTTTCTCTAGTCAAGAGAGAGTTTAGAAAAAGGTCATCCAAAATGTTCCAAAACAACTGTTCACACAATAATACACGTACAAAAAGAGGGAACTTACACAAGGAGAAAAGGCAAACATGGCCTGAAATAGCCACTTACACTACACTACTCATTTGTGAGGTTTCAGAGTTCAGTGATATTCTCAGGGCCACTCTAGCCAAGCTCTTCCTTTACTTTGCGTTAGTCTTTGTAAAGCCTGTCCCACAGAATAGAGTCCAAACAGAAGGAAAAACGTTATGTTTCACTCCCAACCATTGTCTTTTATCATGTGGGCAAGTTCAATGATAAATTTTCCTTCTTTGTACTTCTGACTGCTCTCAAAAGCATGTTCCTGGAAAGAAAGAAAAAAATAATCAAGACCACAGTGAATTAAGCTGGGAAAACGAAGCATTTTAAACAAACTTGCATTAAAATTACAAACATTACAGGAGACATTACAGTTAACAACCCATGTTGGTTACACTGAGTAGGGAGGGAGGAAGGAGAGGCTGAAAAGCATTGACAAGGAAATAGAAGTAAACTTCTAAGTGGAATCAGCAGATTTACTACACAGCTGATCTTGCTTTAGAACTTTCCATGTCCTCTCACTGCCTAGGGAATTTTAATGCTTTTTTTAAAGTGAAGATTAGGAAATGGCATGTTATTTGTGTTATTTCCTTATCCCCAGAAGTAATGAAAAGAGGAAATGGGAACCTCTTCAAAAGATCTCCTCTATATTCATCATCACAGGGAATGCATTTGGAAAACTTCTAAGATCTGAAGCTATACTGAATCAGTGAAAATCCTACATGCAACATTCAGAATCTAACATTTGCAAAATATCAAACTTCCAACACAGCTGCAAGTGTTACAGGAACTGTGCAAGTGCAGGGGTAACTGTTCAAACCACAGAATCAAGTTCACATTAGTTGTAAGCAGTATAAACATGCTCAGTGCCATTTACTGCAATTCATATTTTTTCCTGTATGAACCAACTTTTGCAATCCAAGAAATGAAAGACCCACTTTGACAATTTCTTTCATCTGGTTTAGTGCATGTGTGCTTGGTAATCTTGCAAAAAGGTATTAGAGAAATGTTAGATAGATGTAACAGCACCTATAGCTCATGCTTGATTTCCAGTGCAGAATAAAGTTATTAGCTACTACAGCATTGCTGCAGATGGAAGGAAGCAAAACTATATCACATCCTGATATATACAAAAGCACTGGAGCTAACTCACTTAAACTATCAGTATAGGTGCTACTCAACGGCCTACTCAAATATCTGTGCTTCAACACATAAACATTTATTGAAGATTTAAGTATATTACTTACATATTTCCATCCAAGAGTGGTTTTACAGTTTTCACAATAGATATCTGCTACAGCATGTAAACCTGTCAGAAGAACTCTCTCCTCTGCTGGACCACAGCCCACATTTACCCTGAAAAAAAAAAAGAAGAAATTACATTAACGGCATGACTGTTCCTTTTCTTTCTGTTCCCCACCTTTTCTCCAGTGGACAAAAAATAGTTTTGGTTTTTTTTTAAAAAAGTGCCTGACTTATTCGATGCTGTAAAAGTAACTTCCTCTGTCACACTAAGCACAAGGACAGGAAGAAAATAAGGGTTTGGGTTTTATTTTTTTTCAAGTGTCTGGTGGTGTCACTGTCGGTGACACCCACTCACTCCCAGCAATGAGGACCAGCTACACAGTTAAACTTTCACAGAACAGAACACTGGGCAGTAACTGGAGACTTCTCCAACTTCGGGCTTTTCTTCAAAAACAATTTGAGACCTCTGTAATTGAAGTCTGTACCAGTAAATCAGCACCAGCAGCTGAATTTAGAACCAACTCCAAAATAGCAGTAGGGAAAAAGCCTCATAAATATTTCTTTGCTGCACATCAGCAGACTAAGCCATGATGAACAAACAGCAATATCAAAACAAAACATGCCATGAAGTACTGCGCCAAGCTAGGTTTTTCATCAGTGAGAATCTATGCAGAAAACACAAGGCAAGACTAAACCAAGTTTTTGGTCGTTTTAAACAAGAGCAAAATTTTGCTGGTTTTGCTGTTGTATTACCAGCTTCTTACTATTACAACTAGAATTCAAGTCTCACATCACCACTGAATGACTACATATAAAAAGAATCTCAAGGACCTATAATCAAATCCTTTGCAGTTAATAGTTCCATTATCCTGCTCAAAAATAGACCAGGACACGTAACTGCATTACTTTTTCAAAAAGGTGCAACACAAAAAACCACTGAAAAATAGAGACAAAAATGCAATCTTGCATATTAAAAACTTAAAAAACACCCATTAGCAAATGCAAAGAGCCTTCTATGAAGGGAAGGACATGCCTAAGATTGCAAATATCGGGCTTGATAAGATCACAGAGACCTTTTGCCTCCAGCATATTTGCAATATTCAAGGTCATTTAAGATGTACCAAGTTTACTGAAACATTAACCTGTAAATGTATCCAACTATCACACCGGGAAATTCTTCTTTAGACTACAGCTGAGTTGTCTACAGCAAATTTAGAGTCACACAGTATAATCTGACTTGAGTATCTCAGAACAGCAACTTCTACTCAAGACAGTTACGACTACATACACAAAAGGAATTCCACATTAACACCTTTCCCTAATCTTTCAGCTCTTAGCAAAATTACTTAAAATATAAGATAAACTCATGTATGTGCAATGGGATATTTCAGAATTAGCCCAGTAGCTCTTTAATAACTATTACTAGTGAGTAAAGCCAGCGTTACAAGGAACAGGGCAAAGTAAAGTTACATTAATTCCTACTGTTTTCCACTTGGGAAGCATAAAGTTACACTCTGAAAGTAGTGTGCAGAACCATAACAATATACTCACACAGAATTGAAGAGGTAGGCTCGTCCCTGGCTTCCCTGGAAGGACTGCATTAAAAATAAAAAAACAACAAAAATTGCATTTGTTAAAAAAAAAAGAAGTCCCACCAAACAAAAAAATAAGTTCCAGAAGGGTGTATTAGTAAACATATTAAGGTAATGCAGATATAAACTATTGCAGATCGATTACTTTATACCAGTTCTTTAATAGGAAGGCCTGGTCAGCCAAGTATTCACCTAACTTAGATTTTTAGCAGTGATTTTACATTGTTAAGCACTATTGTTCAAAATTAGACTCCATAATACAAACTAAGCATACTTTTTTCCTACCCCTCTGCAAGATACCAATCTCATTTTCCTAGACATCGTTCATGCTAATTAAAATAATCTGCTTTTAACTCAAAGGGAATTATTCCCATCTCTGTCTTCTCCTGCTGCACCCAAAAGATGACTTATTGCAATTTCATTGCATCATTTGATGTAAGAGCAGTGAAATTCTGAACCAAGCATAAACCCAGCATACTGTACTCAGGAAACACATCTGATCAGTTTATAAGCTCAGCTTTACTTTAACAAACCAACTGTTATCATAAAATGCCTGAACACAGCCATATGCTTTCAAATCTCTCACATTCCTGAAAGATTATGGACAAAAGATGACTGTTAAGACTTCCTTGGCTAGATCTAAATAAATGTTTTAGTTCAGAGCTGTAGCCCAGTTTTGCATTAAACCCCCTAATCAGCCACGCTCACTGGTTTGGCTGGTGGAGCAGTGCCAGTGCCTGGGAACTGCATCCTTGCTCCTCCTGTACCAACGGAACCAGCAGCTCCTCTCCCGGGCACTCTGCAATGCCAGGGCAGGCCCAGGGGCCTGGGGCTGGGATCAGGTGGTCCTGAGCCACCAAGGCCCTGGGAGAACCTGTGAGCAGAGCAGACCCAGCCACGGGGAGAACATTCAAAGGGTATGTCAAACCCATCACTCCTTCCAGCTGTTGCTTTGTTCCTTCTGTATTGGATCACTTGATAATTTACCCACGCCCATTATTTCCCATTCAAACAGGATCACACTGAAATGGAGTTTTTCTTTTTTCTCTCTTCCATACTGAATTCCATTTTAAAAAATCCCTACACTGCTTTAATTTCCTTTTTTTCCAGTCTTTCCCTTCCTTAACCCACTTTCCAAGAAAATTAATGATTTTATTCATGCTGTAGAGATAGTACAACTGTCTTTAAGAATCCCCACAGTTCTAGTGTTGAAGATCACAGAACAACTTTTCAGAAGCCTACATTAGATCAACATGGAAGGTTTTTAGAAGAAAAATCTCACGTTCAATATTTTTGAATGGTTTTAGTAACATCAGGCATGGAACCGTAGGCAGAAGGACCTTTCTACAACGGATTCTATTTCTGACATGTATTTAGTTATATCATTAGAAGTAATTAGAAATCACTATGTATTTTGCCAGTCTAACAACTAGCAACACAGCAGCAATAATCTTTTGTCTCTTATGTACTTACTCAGAACAGTTTGGGGAAAAAAAAAAAAGAACACGTAAAAGGAAAATGTGTATAAATCAACACTCTTTGATCAACATTAACCAATAAAGATAAAAGCAATAAAGAGTGGTAAAAGAAGTCCATGACTAGACTACTCCAGCTAGCACTGGTGGCACTGTAGTTACATACAGCCCTTAGCTACTCGTAAAATCTTACATTAGGATGAGAAATTCTACTTAACAGTTTACAGTGCTAATATTTTATTATTTTAGCAATCATTTAAAACAATTATTGACAGAACATATTACTGTTCTCTATAACCACCTGAAAGGAAGGCAAAGTGGGCTCAGTCTCCTCTCCCAAGTAACAAGTGACAGAACAAGAGGAAATGGCCTCAAGTTGCACCTAAGGAGGTTTAGATTGGATAAGGAAACATTTCTTCACTGACAGGGTTTCAAGCACTGGAATGGGCTTCCCAAGGCAGTGCTGGAGTCACCATCCCTGGAGGTATTTAAAAGATGTGTAGATCTGGCACCTGGAGACATGATGTGGTGGACCTGGCACTGTTGGGTTTATGGTCGGACTCAATGACCTTATAGGTCTTTTCTAACCTAAATGACACTAAGGAGGTTCTGTCTGGAGCAGAAACAAAAGAAAAGGTACTGTCTCTACTCGCCAGAACCGCAACTCTTATTTTTCACAAGGCAGTGAAAAACACAGGCTGTGCAGAGTGAAAGCTGAAACTTCAGAGGGTACTGACCCTGAAAGGGAGACTTGGTTGAGGAGTCTGAACAGCTCCACCAGAAAGTAAGGAATGCCTCTAATTTATGCCTTTAAAACAAACAAACAAACAAAACCCCACCACTAGTTCAGTTCTCTTGAGATACTTAAACACTCATCACAAAACTGGCAGAGTGGTGCAGACCTACAGCCTGCAGTTTCTATAGAATAACTAGGATTAGAGGCAGTAACTAAGCAGAGAATGCTTACTGCAGATGAAACCAAAAACTATTCAGATATATACTCTCAAAAACTGCTCATTAACAAATGAGTAACTAGCTTGAGTAAACTACACATTAATCTAGAGAAAACTACAGTTGTGCAACCCCAAAATTTAAGAAAAAGTAAAGGGCAGATGTTAAAAATCCTCTAATTCATTAAGAAGCAAACTTAAAACTAGAACTTCCCTGTTTCATCTACCTGAAATTATGAAAAAGAACTTTCAAAGCCATGATGACCCTGACACTTGATTAAGCTACTGTAAAAATTCTTAATTTTTTTTTAAAAGCTGCAGCCATTTCCCCTTGCTTTAAAAAGTCCATGTTGTGAATTAAAATTCACAAATCCTCTTTCAAACTGCACCAAGAAATCTTCTCTCCTATTAATCATGTGTTAGTCTCTCTATTTACATGTAATTAATTACACATGCCAATCACATACAAATGAATGTGGTGGGTTGTTGGGGTTTTTTTTGTCTGGTCCTACACAATCACTTTTTAAACTACTTAGTGCCATACCTGAAGTTCCCCAGCAGGCTGGAAAGAAAAAACTCCAGAACAAACCAACAGTCAGGAGACTTTCCAAACTATCTTATGCAATTATTTCTGCAAAGGTTATGTTTAGTCTTGACTTAGTATCACTTAATAAAAGCTCTCCTTTGACCCTGCTTTTCTCAAAATTAAGCAGAGGGCAGTAAAAGGATGCCAGGAATAGCACAAAAAGCAGCTCTTCCCCTCTCTTGTTTCATAAGCTGAAAAAAAATTCTAGCCAAATGTAATAAGAAGAGCAGGTTGGAAAGCACTGCTTTAGTTGTTCTTTTCTCCTGATATATTTTTAAAGATGACTTGGCTTTTCTTGCATCCTTTACTTTGTTGCCCTAAATACGCTGTACTGCCCTAGGCTTATTTCCCCTCAGAAACGGTCATCTTTGTTACCTTCTATTTTTGGGATTATCAGGGTAGAGCAGAGGGAGAAGCAACACAGAACCTTTTCCTGTGACAGTGATTTTAGAAAGAAAATCTGTTCACAAACACAACCTTCTCTTACTTCCTGTTCCCAGAGACTGACTGATTATTTGGATATCATCTTTTCTTACCTATACACATGTTTAGAGACCATATATTGTATTTACATGCCACAGAACACTTGTTTCTTTGCCCAGCTGCAAAGACAAGTTCCTCCACATTTGACAGAACAAACATCACCTATGCAAACACAAACTTCTACTTTGCAAGATTTGTTCAGCACTTCCAAGATCACTGGCACTGTACATAAATCATCACTAAACCAGAACATTCTATTCAAACTGAGTCTTAAATATGTGTCTTACCCAGTAGAGAGGAATTAGAAGATGTGGCAAGTGTGATCAACTGCCATCAATAATCGCTCACAGCAACCAGGATTTTTACTCAGAAGCTGGACAATTTATCAGTTCAACTAAGCCTTGCAGTTAAAATTTAAACTTGCTTTAAGGCTGTTTCTTCATGGTCCTCAATTAATAATATTGGATTGATTTATGAGTCAATTTATTCCTTAGAAAATCCACATCTTTGACTAGCTCTTCCATTTATACAGAAAGATCTACAAGATCCATCATGTTTTCTTGTTTCAGCACAGCTGAAAGTATCTGGAATGCCTCACTCAGCAAAAATGTTCAACTGTGCTTAGGAATCACACTAAGGTCGACTGCAAGAAGAGTTTGGAACTATGGTCTTTTCCAAATCACCTGAGAGACCTCTGTCAATATATTTTGTAGCAAAGAAGCTTTATACATGTTTCACTTACACACTAATACACACCTGCAGATTCAGATTTGATCTGTGCTTCTCAGTTAAACCCATCCCTCCCTCTAACACCAGGATTAGCTGTTTTACCCAGGAGAAAAGGAAGCACCAGTCAAGCAGAACACGTATTCACTGCCCTAAGGCACAGCTCAAGGCATGGGTGGGGGAAGGGGTCCTACTGAAAAGCTTATATCATTTATTATTCCCCACAGATGGGATTAGATTGCATGGCTAGAGATCATGCTCCACAGAAACTGCCATCTTAGCAGGTATTAAGGGTAGGACAGGCATTATTCTAAGCAAGTCACAGTGTCATCAACAGCATCTCCTCATGCACAGTTTGCAAGTCACTCATAACAGAGAACAGGAATTTTAAAGAATGAAAATGAAGGAAGTCCATAGGTTTTTGTTCAGTTTCATTTTCCTGAGTTTCATTTCATTAGCTGAAGTTCCCTCTAGAAGCTAAGACAGAGCAACTTGAATTAGTATTCTGAACAAATAAGCGTGTTGGAGAAGTACAGAAAACAGTGTTTGTAGGGGCAGTATTATTAAGGTAAACCAGCAACACACACGAGTGCTCTGATGTCTGGAATTACCTTCTCAGCAAGATGCATCAGAGGCTGTAAGAACATCCTCTCACTTCAAGATTTGCAAAATTAATTCAGAAAATTGAATTCAACATAAGCTACAGACAAAAAAAATAATCAGAGGGAAAAAATGTGTTCCATTTGGTATTTCTCTCAGTCCCAACTCCTCAATAATGCAGACAGAAATAATGCTGCTCAGCTACTTCCTAGGCAAGTTCTCAAAGATTCCATGATAAGTATTAAAAAATAAATTTAAAGGGTATTTCCATTCAATTACTTACTGATTTCAATACAGTAAGAAAATTCAATACACAGAGAATAACCTTAAAAAATCCCACCCCAAAAACCACATGTCTGCAAATCTGGCAACTGATATTTCCTCAGAGTGAAAACTTTGTCAGGCAGGACAAGTTATCTCGACCTATGCAGCATCTTGAATGAATTTCAGAAATAATTATGTCAAAACACCCGTACAGTAGAACACTTCCCTTGTACTTTCCAGCTCCTTTAAGCCTTCAAATCTATTCTTGGATGTTTTCCAAAGATTGTTTCTCTTTCAAAAACTAGATTCTTCCCTTAAAAGAAAAAAACAGAACCCAAAAAACCTAGAAACTTTTTGGAGAAAATAATTATCACCAGAATATTTATGAAATTAGGCAGGGAACAAAAATGACCTTCAAGCACACAATGGGCCCAACTATCTTTCCAAATACCCATTATATCATAAGCACAGGAGAATTACCAAATTGAACCAAGCTAAGCATAGCATATTTACTTAAAGACAACAAACCCTTTAAAAAAATTCCTCTTGAACTCATCAGTTAAACAGCGGAGGACAAAACCACAGATTGCCAAGCAAGGCTAAAAATGTTTTAGCATCTATTTAGGCTGAAGACTCTCCCTTCTCATCAATAATAGAAGAGCAGCCCATACTGAATGCCTTGGAGAACTACATTTAACCACCAAGATCGTTCTTTCCCACAAGGTACAAGGATTTCCCAGTGCAGTCAATACAATTACGTATGTATATACGTATATACCTTTATGTAGAACTTGTTCTTGAAAATATTGACACATCTAGTCTTGTCTGTGACTTCATATGACTTTTTCCCCCTCTGGTCAGATATGTTTTGCAATGAACAAGACAGAAGAAAGTGACAGTATTTATACAGGCATCTGTACAAAGTTGTCCAAATTTTCTTCCATTCCCAGCATCAAGGCACACTAAGATGATTCAAGTCTTTCAGTCAGGTCAACCTTGAGTAACAAAGCATCATCCTTTGCAGTATATCCATTAGGTTCCAAGACTTCTCTTAAGTATTTGTATTTCTTTGTAATTTGTTGAATCACATCTGAATTTCTACACAATTATTGGAACTGAATAGCTACAAACCCCTCACCAGTGCTTCAAGTAACATTTGCCTCCTATAAAATTATCTACTGCTAATAATCACTGCACATTGTCTACTACTTACAAACAACTCAGAAGAAACTCTTCCAGTTAAGCCTCTCACAAAACTTCCTCCAGAATGGGTTTAAGAGTAGCAAACATGTAACATTTTGTACAGGCCACACAAGTGGCAACCACTCCTGTACTTCAAGGAGTCTGGCAGAAATTTTCTCTCAAAGCTTAATTACACTGGTTTTTTAAAATCACTATTATTAACATATGTCACTTTTTCCATGCTATTTGAACATTTAAAATCCAGTAAGTGCCTCCTATGGCATCAGCTTTTTGCCTTGCTCTTTATTAAGACGGGTGGTTGTTTGCTCAGTTTACTTCTCTTCTGGGCCTGTGGTGACAGTAGGATATGATTCTAAAAAATATCCATTTACTTTTTAAAGAAATAAAAAAAGCTGTAGGTTCTTTCCTGTCCTCTGAATGTTCCCCAGTGTAGTGAAGAACAGTATACTCCTTCTCATAGTATTTTTAAAAATATTTTAATAGCCACTTTGAAGTCTTCACCAAAGAAACAGGAAATCCATCACTTGCAGACTTGTTAGCAATGCAAAGCAGTTGTGTCTAACATGTACCAGCACAACCTCAAAATTTCACTTAATTAAAAGTCATCTACAGTTTATGAGTTCTCTTATTGTGTATGTATCCTTCAAATCAATGGTTTCCTCAAGATAGCTGGAATTTATAAATGATTATGGCAGCTGTTCATACATGTGTGCATGTGTCCAGCTGTACAGACTAATGTTTGAGATAATCTCTATGGTCAATGACCTAATCTCAACCAGCCTTCTTCCCATTCCTCCTCCTCCCCAAGTTCCTCCCTAGCAGCAGAAAA
The DNA here is from genome assembly GCF_001715985.3 of Manacus vitellinus. Taxonomy (NCBI): domain Eukaryota; kingdom Metazoa; phylum Chordata; class Aves; order Passeriformes; family Pipridae; genus Manacus; species Manacus vitellinus. The sequence continues at coordinate 9,030,865 of NW_021940379.1, forward strand.
CGAGACTATAGAGTGAAAACATCTGGAAATGTATGCTCTAACCACCAATATCCAAGCTGATTTCAACACTGGGCAACACACAGAGTCCTTTCATAGCTGCAGAGAATTAAAACCACCAGTAACACTGAATTCACCTGTGCAGGTAACACACTTTTGTCCTGTCTCATTAGTCTGTGTTCTTATTCCTAAACCATTGCAAGGACTCTTGGTTGCCATTTTATGATCAGCAAGGGTACAAGAAAAAAAAAAAGAGAGCTTCATGATTAATTCCAAGGCAAGAAAGAGATCCTGCTGCTCCAACAGAACAGAAACAGAATGAAAAGGTGATTTGTCTATGCTGCCATCCATGGCAGACAACTGGCATTAACAGTTCTCAAAAGCAGAACTGCAAATCTGTATTGAAGTCTGATATTCTGAGGATCAGAATCTAAGGGATGATTGACAGAAATATGGAGCATTCTTTGGTTTTCCATAACAGACCAATGTTTAAGAGAAACACCACTCGTTTCACACCACCGCTTATCTTTTCATCTTCAAGTTGGAAACACCTCAGTGTCAGGTATAATAAATCCTTATACGTCAAAGCACATTAGAAAGTTACTTGGAGCTGCTTTAAATTAAAAGTGCACCGTGTGTTTTGGTTCATTTTCCCTGACCACACAGAAGGAAGCAAGTCACCATGCACACGGGAAACACAGGGTGGAGAACAACCTCCAAAGGAAGCAGCCACAGCCAGGCATTAAAAAATACTGTTTGCCTTTATCTGCTGCACAGTACCTGTGGCACCAGGGGTCTGGATTGAAAGTGTAGAGGAAGCATTTGGAAGAAAGTGAGACAATCTGCAACCAAAAATTGTATTTAGTCAGTGTAACACAGAGATTTAGGTTTTAACTAGGCCCTCAAAATAAGGCAGCGGGAAGGAAATCAGGTTGAATAGTTCAACTCTGCTCCATCAGTAAATCCAAACCAGCCCAGGAACCACACCATTCTTAGTTAACTTTAGATTGTATAGAAATGACTTGCTACATGTCAGGTTGGTTTATATTTTTGTTTGGAGTTTTTCTGGCTTGGGTTTCCCCCCCTGTGGCTGGGTAGTTACATCATCCTAGATATGTTCGTATAAATAAAAAACCCCTTAATCTCTCATTAACCCAAGTTCATTGCACATAATATATCTCAATGAAGGCACTTTGAGAGAAGTTCAGAAAAAAGATTCATAATAAATCAAATTTTATTTCCACCCACCACCCCCGGGCCAGCAGTACTTATTTTTAATGATCCAAGTGTATCTACTGCTTTGCGGTTGTTTCCATCAGAAGAACTTCTCCAATGTTGGAATATATATAAATTCAGCCTAAGGAAGGTGGGTTTTTCAAAGCTATGTCCCAAATACAAGTACAATGAGAAATGTTCTTTTTTATTTTACAAACATACAAAAAGATACACCTCACATTTAAATCTATCTCACCATACAGATTTAGACAATAAAATATGGTCAAGAAATCTTGATAAAATACGGATCAGCTGTCAAATAAGCATATGGTCAACCTGCAAGTACAAAGACTTTTGTAAGGTGTCTTCACCAACAATTAAAGAAGCCAGAAATAAAGCAGAATGCACCTCTAACAATCTTCCCAACACCATCAGAAACAACTTCGAAGTAATTATTTGTAATTACTAGATAGATTTTTTTTAAGAGTCCTCTGTGTTTTCTTTGAATTGAAAATTTGTTTTTTAATGTTTGAAATTATTTATGAAGTTGTAAAATGAACACATGATTTGCTTAACATATTAAAAATATTCTGCTGATCAAAATTCCAAGGCCTTGGGACTGGCTCATATGGCAACTGTGGCATCTTAGTTGACATGCAAAAATCTAAGTTCACAAAGAGAAGAGCTCCTTATTAAGTCTGTGTGCTTGGATTGCATTTTCTCAATTAATACATCTCAAAAGACACAGCAAGCAAAGTCTCCTTCCCATAGGTATATACAGCCTGAAGTTCAGGAAAGATTGACCCCTCCCAGTACTTTTTGGCCCAGAATGCACAGTGAATAATGAAGCTATGAATGTTTGCAATTTATAGTCCAGTGTTGCAAAAAGGTCTCTTATACTCAAATGCTGAAATCAACATGGAAAAATTTAAATTTAAGTACATTCACATTTCTCTTAGTTTTGCTGACCATAAACCAAAGTAAGATCAATCACAATAAAATGAGAAACCTTCTTCAGGTTAATAAAAGTTAAGCAAGTCCTCACTTGTAACTTCTTCACATAATTCTATGTATGTAACTCGCTCACTGTTTCACATTTGATGTGTCACATTTGCAGTTCCATGCCTCAATACATGTACTAAGTTGAGGGAAAGCATTGTTTAGGACAAAAGACTGAAGGCAGAGCAGGAGTAAGCATGCACCAAACAATAACACTGCCAAGAACCAACACCAATTTTACTGTTTGAATCAAGAACTTGTCTTGAGATCTAAATTAAAAACACTAGGAACACAGGAAAAAACTGTATGAGGAATCCCCATTATTGCCTGATAACCCTCTAAGGGATAAGCAAGCAGGTATACTACCTCCTCACCCAAAGAAAACCTAAATTCAGAAGTAGAAGCATTCTCAACCCTTTCCATCTCTTCAGCACTGGAAAGCAGCATCACCTTAGTGCTGCTGAACACACGAACAGGCAGGAGCAACAGATAACATTTTTAGTGGCAAACCCTTTATAATTAACTTTATTTGACAAAACAGATATATAGAAAACAATTTGTATTAATAGGTTTGAAAAGCAACTGAAGTATTTTCTCCAGAACACCAGTAAGAGTAAATTAATCAGGAGCTTGTTTGAAGCAAAGAAGGAACCAGTCTGTCTAGTATTTATCCCAAACTTCAAGTTTTCCTACATATATAATACATCACAAGTCTTGGTTTCTTCTGGCAACAGGTAAGAAGGGCAGGCCTCACCTGTTTCAAGGATCCACCTATCCTCTAAGCTTAAGTTCAGACAGTCCAACTATTTTGAACTGCTCTGGCTAATCATATTCCTTAGGAACTGGTATACAGCAGAAGTGTGTTTACAGATTCCATAACAGAAGTGGGACATTCTAGAAACAGCCAGTTTTGTGACCGTCAGTCCAACAGAGTCAAAAATAATCTCTATCTGGCATAACCATAACGAGAATAATCTCCCTACCCAGAGATCCATGTTTTCTTCTGACAGTTTTCCTTAGCAGACTTTTCAGATAGGACAGCTCTCAAATAGTACCCACCTGACAGCAGACCAAGGCTGTTAACATGGGGAACACATTAGATCAACCTTTATGTCACATTCAGAAGTTTCCAGAATATATCAAGTTCTCAGTACACAACCCAGGGAAGACAGAGTGAAGTATGCATTAATTTGCATCCCTTATCTACTGGGAGTAGTGACTCTGTGATAACCATTTTGGTTAAGAAATAATTCAGGTCTCTAAAGAAACCACTTGCCTTGGAGATCAATTCATCGTGATTGGCGAGATGGGCTCTGCAGTGGATACAGCTGTAGGTTCGGTGACAGTTTGGCAGGTAAGCCTGGAACGTTTTTGATTTTGTCATTTTTACCATCTCTGCTGGTGGCTCCTCACTCAGCTCAGGGCTGGCACTTGAAGAATTACAACTTTGCTGAACTCGCTGACAAAAGAAACACTGGAATATGCAAGCAAAAGCCGTTGTTGTTCTGGAGTGTGTGTGGCACTTTCCACACAAATGACAGAAGAGAAACAGTCACAACCTGCAGGTGAAAAGAGCAGAACAATTAGCAGCTTACAACAACGCCAGAGTTAACTTGTTATTCAACAACTCCAGCCATAAAGCAAAGTGTTATTTGGAGCAAATCCTTGGCTGCACTACAGGCCCCTTTTCCTAAGAAGCTGCACAGTTCAAGTTCCGTTCAACACAGCGACAAGCAGCTCTGTTCCACTAATGGCTTCTACTCCACCACACTTCTGATGAGGGAGAAGACTTAGTTCACCAAGAAACACAAGCACTTTCTACCTTATACCAGGTATTCTCTTTAAGACATCCATGCAGAAAATTACAGCAAAAAGGCAGGGAATGAGACAAAGTTAATTGTCCTTGAAGTTCCAGTGGTCAGTTCCAATATAGCATCTTGGAGAATATTTGCTCTGTCCAACAGTAAACATACAAGATATATTTGCACTTCAGCTTTCAGCAAAAATCTTGCAGTATCACACCTGGCTTTAAGTCAAAACCCAAGTAAGATGCTGCCACCCTATTCAGGGATCCGTGTCTATTCCTCTCTCAAGCACAATTATGCCTTTAGGCAAAGACCTTCTTGACTAGTGTCCTGATCAAAGCTAATTAGGAACTTTCTCAGTGTACCAGAATAGTCTTAATAGATGCTACCAAAGTCACAGTCAGATACTAAAAGCTAAATTCTGCACAGAGAACACCCATTCTTAATTCTTAATGCTCAGAGTGCATTTTAGAGGCAGTACAGAGTGTGCCAGACCCTCCTGCTAGGCTGGAAAGCAAATCTCTTTGGTTTGCCTGAAAACTACAGATTCCAAATACTCATAACAACACCTACTGACCTGTCAGAGGCCAGCAGTTCCCGTGCTATGTGCATCAAGCTAATGAGCAATGCAAACACGAAACTCTGCCCGGTCACTTCTGTCATCAGCTATCAGGTGACTGACAGAGTAGATCAATAGCACAAACACAGAAATGAGAGCCCATATAAGGAATTTACAGTATCGCGAGCCAGCTAAGCATGCAAAGCAATTATTACAGTTGTAATCTGTGTGCAGGGCAGCAGCTAGCCACTCTTCTAGCAGTCAGATACAAGTAATACAACTAGAGCAGATAATGAAAGCCACATAAATTAAAGATGGTTTACAGGAAGCAGTCACTGTGCTTCAAAAGAAGTCTTGAGAAAGTAATCTGTACAGCAGGCCTAGCACATGAGACAGCCACAGCAAAATTTAAAGGGTTTGCTTTAGTTGTTTTTTAATCCTAAACTGATGATAGCAGGAGAGAAAACTTGAACTACTGAAGGACTTGCTACAAGAAAATTTCTTACACAAAGAAATGCAAAGGCAGAGATAAGCCACAAAGAAGACATGTAGCAGAACAAAGGCAGTCAAAAGAAATGAAGCAACAATGGAATAAAGGAACAAACTGCCATCCAAATTGCACATCTACACATCAGAATGATTGGGCTTTTGTCACTGAAAAGAAAAACACATTTGATAAGGGATATATTAATATGTTTGAAGTATTCACCCATTTGGCATGAAGAGCAGAACTTAAATAGTAACACTAATTTAAACAAATATTATATACTTCGTGTCCCAAGATAATTTAATTACAACTGCAAAGAGAAGAATGATTACATTATTTGGAGAAAACAGCTTACTTTTGGAGAACAGCTAGTAGTCACAGTAAGTCATTTATCAGAGGTAAGAGATTATAGGAGGAAGATTACCTAAGAACATGAGGTTCCTGTTAAATTCTCCATCTGAACACTTACTGTTAGATACAGATCCTATTTAGGTTCATATAAATGGACAAAACCAGAATCATAGAATCAACTGGGCTGGAAAAGACCTCCGAGATCATCAAGTCCAACCCTTGATCCAACCTCACCACGGTTACCAGACCATGGCACTGATGCCATCTCCAGGGACAGCGAATCCACCACCTCCCCAGGCAGCCCATTCCAATGCCTGATTACTCTCTCTGTAAAAAAATTTTTTCTAATATCCAACCTAAACCTCCCCTGACAGAGCTTGTCCTACTGCTGCTTCCTGGTAGAAGAGACCAATGCCCCCCTGGCTACAACCTCCTGTCAGGGAGTTGTAGAGAGGGATGAGGTCTCCCCTGAGCCTCCTCCCCAGGCTAACAACCCCAGCTCCCTCAGCCTCTCCTCACAGCGCTTGTGCTCCAGTCCCTTCCCCAGC
>NW_021940379.1:9040021-9095264 GCF_001715985.3 Manacus vitellinus
CGGGGCAGAACCCGCGGAATCAGGGAATAGAACGAGGTAAACCCACCCTCCCCCGCCGAAGCCAGGGTTTCATCGCCCGGTGTTCTCGGAGCGGCCTCCTTGTGAAGGCGCTGTAAGTCGGCAGTGTCGGATTGCTCAATTTGTTTGTCGTCCCAACACACGTAGTGAGGTGTCAGTCCAGTCATGACGGACATCAGAAAGTATTTCCCCTCCGCATTTCTGCTCGAAGTAGGTAAAACCCTGAGAGGTGACACTGGTCTGGTTAAACCTGAGTGCTCTAGGAAAAACATTAAGAAAAAAAGCACAGTTGGAGACTGAAAGATTAGGATTGGTCATAGCGCTTGATTCCAGTTTGGGAAGAGCTCGTTGCTTGTAACAATTTTGAATATTAAGGGACCAAAACACAACTCACACGCAACTGGTTTCCAAAGCATATCAAGTCTGTTGGTAATGATCGAGTTTTCCTTAAAAAAGTCAATAAAAGCCAGCCCCTGGTTTATTTTGGCTGTACCCTTCTATTTCCATGGACAGAGGGCAGGGACACAAACTGCCAGACCCTGTGATGAAAACTGTCATTTACCCTGTACCCCCGGGCAGAGCTCTGCTTCCTTTTCTAGTCAATCCGGACATCTTTTTCTTTTTTTCAAATCTTTATCAAGTGGGTTTTTTTTTTACTTACAGGGTTTTGGTACTTGGCAAAATATTAGAGAGATAGAATCCATTACAATTCAGATAGTGGCTATAATCAGTAAACCTTGTGCTAGTTGATTTTATGCTGCCTATCCATTTTTTAATGTAATTCACGCGCTTATATATTTTCTGTCATATGCTTCTTTCTTCTTAATGGCAAATTAATGGCCAGTCATGAAGAACAACACAAAAAAATCACACTTGCACAATAAAAAAGAAATATGTTTTGGCAAAACATCAGGAAACAAACATCTGTGAGAGTATTTCCAGTAGGGCTTTTATTGCAATTTTCCCATAATTTCTCCAGCTCTAGTGCTGTAGTTTGTAAAAAAAGGGGAAAGGTGATAATCCTTTTGACTTACTTAGCTACACCTCAGAGTGCACCAAATCCACCTTCCTAATCCAGTTCCCACAGATGAGTTATATGAGGTATATGGTAAAGACATACAACAAGATAATAACTGTAACAGAGAAAAACGCAGGGATGTAGCATGGTTTAGTAGAGAAGTTCCATTAAATCTGAGACAGTGCAAAGAGTAGATAAATCTTGAGGTGCTTCCTAAAAAATGGCTCCAGCCAGTTCAAAGTTATAAATATCCAATTAAGAGTTTTACAAATTTTTAACAAGCTGTTTCTTTTACTTCATTTTGAGGAGCCTGTTACAAAATGGACTTACGAGATGGACTTTTTAGTCCATTCTTCTTTACCTACTCAGAAGATACCTGACTAGATGGATGGCTGTTGTCATCTGGCACAGCGGATCCTTTACCCCATTTATGCAATTGCCTATAGAAACTCTCCTCTGTGTTGCATTAGGATTAATTGCTTTGACCTTTTCGTAACAGTTAATACTTATATTGTACTTGACAGCTTGTAAGTATCATTCCATGGTATATTTGCAACAGTTCCTACCTTTATCATCTTTTTGAGAATTAGGAACTAGGAATATTGAGCAATGAGCAGAAAGTCATGATAAAGACAACACTGATCTCTATGTTGTGCTCCCAGCCCACGTAGTGAGGTGTCAGTGCACCTGTCATGACTGACACCTCACAACTGGCTGAAACCAGGGAGGTGTCAGTCGTGGCTTACAGGGCCTGACATCTCACTGGTTCACTGAAGCTGGTGGCAAAGCTCCCACCACAATCCACAGCCCTGACCCTCAAAGCCAATGATGTTACACGTGCACGGGCCTCTCCATGGGTCACAGCTGCACGGGGGCCTGATGTTGGACTGCAGCGAATGCTGCCGTACCTCTCACACTCTCTAGAGTCCTGATGGTGCTCTCATTCAGTAAGGACTCAAAGAAGCACAAACTTGGAATTACTTGTGCTGCTGTATGTGCTTTTCTACAGATATGAATGCAATATCAAGTTTCTGTTTACCTCAAGAGACATGGTTTAGGTGTTAGGATCTGACCAGGTTACACAAATCAGGAATTAAAGTCTACATGAGGAGTAAAAAAATAACCAGCAGTCCAATGTGGAATGTAGAAGTGACTCTCTTTTTCAGAGATGACAAGATGGACAAGGAGGAGAAAGAAGTGTCTGTCATTCAGCAAGGACAGTAAAGGATCCTGAAAGCTGAACAGTGTTTCCATTGTTTTAACACAAGCTCTGCTTCTCCACTGGAAGATCCAAATGACAAGGACACTGAGGGTTTCTTTCTCTTTGCTGTTTGTTTCCCTAGTAACAAATACACAAGCTGCACTGTTAGAATACCATCCTTTTCTCTTCTTTTTTTAAATTTTTTTTGAAGATCAAGACATGTCGAGGATCTATTCAGTAGCAGGTTAAGGTTGCTGGTACGAATGAACCTCTGATACAGCATGAGGTACTTGAAAGTACTGCATGTAGTCAGTGGCTGAGACAGTGAAATAACTTAAAAAGCATGGAAGAAAAATGCTTGCATCTCAATTTCTATACTGTTTAGGTTATAAACTCTTAGGGTGAAATCTGCCTTTCACAGCAGAGCTCTGATTTGCTTAGCAAAGCAAATGGCACAGTACTACTATTAAATCACATGTAGTGTCCTAATTGTATCCCATTCCTATTATCATCAGTAACATAATGCACACCATTTGAATGTGACTGATTTTGACAGGGACAACTCTCACCTATGTTTTTGTTGTGAGTTCTGGATTGTGAAACATCTCTTTAAATATAATTCTCTAATGGGAGGGAGTGGTGCTGCTGTTTCCTGTTCGGATTCTAGTTGAGGTTATGGTAATGGTCTGTAGTTGTGGAATTCACTGGGTTATGAGAATTGGAGAGATGGAATGCAGTCATCATCTGTGTGGTTTAGCACAATAGAAATAGAATCAGCAGTGAATCTATCCAAAACCATAAAAAGCCATTCTGAAAACAAGACAAACTGAAAACATGACAGGTAGAGGCAGGAAAGGCCATTAGAGGCATCTAAACTGAGAAGCAACGTCTGGATCACTCCTTCCTTTGCTCCTTCAGAATATGTTAAGTCTCAAAAGCTTGGAGACTTTAACCAAATTTTTTAAAAATTGCTAGGTCTTAGAATGTCAAATTCTGGTTTCTCTTGTTTTAGCTGAAAGAAGACCACTGAAAGAAAAAAAAAATCTTTTTTTTTTTTTTTTACACTGATTTAACTTCTTTCCTACATGCTTGCCATGCATGTGAGCTTAGTAATGAAAAACAAAAAGTCTGATCTTCTTTTCAGAGTTACTTAGGTTTGTAACATTGTATTGTCCAAAGTTCTCCAAGGAAAAGAAATACGCATTTATTTCTCTGGATGTGGCCGCAGCTGGCCTAGAGAGTATAATGTAGAAATAACTGACAAAATTAATATCAAACTTCTGATTATATAATACAAAGATATTACATTATGCATTAATTGTAAGCCAGCTTTTTTTAAGGTCATAAATTATACTGGTATTTGTCACAGTGTATTTTAGTTACATGTCTGGAACTGCATGTATAGGGAGGTATTTCAGGTGAGCAAATAATTTAGTATCTTTTAATTTGGGATGTTTTTTGAAATCAGTAAAGTGACTATTAAATTGTCCTACATATGCCAATGTAAAACCTGCAAACCCAGAAAAGATGCAATGGAACTGCATCTTCAGTGTATCAGGGAATATCAAGCAATATGATCAGCTGTCCTGAAATACTTTGATGTCTCAAGCTATCCTCAAGTGGAGAATAGGCAGAAGAATTTATTCAGGGGCTATGAATCAAACAAATCTGTATCATGCTTTTTATATGATGTAGACATCTGCTCATATACATATAAATGGGTGTGATGTGGAAAAAAGTATCAGCCAGTTCTAGATACCTAATTCAGAAGAATATATATTCTCTCTAATCAGATGGTTGAAATACACCCCCCCAGAGGGCAGTTTGTCATCTGCAAAATCTGCATTGCTCTGTTCATCCCCACCATCACTGTAGAAGATCTACTTTATCTCTTGTGTGGCTTTTGAAATAGCAAAACCAGATGTTAATTAAACTTTTCTAATGTTCAGACTGACAGATGTACAAGTGTCCTGCCTAAGGCAGAGAAGCTCACCAGGGAATTAGCCAGCATACAAACCCTTCAAGCTTCAGCATGCCTTAGTAGCTAGGTTAAATTCTATTTATTTTTCCCCCCTGAATTTGTTTTTTAATACTTAAATATCAACTTTCACTAGAAAATCTAGACCTTTCTCTTCAGGCTAACAGTAAGAGTTGAGTTTTGTTATATATTTCTTTTGGTTTTTAAACAAAAATATAAGGCCAACAAAAAGAGTCATCTTGATATAAGCACAGTAATGAAAATGGTGATCATAAGAACAAGTGACAGCCATTTTTATTGTTGAAAATTGGTTTTTGTACTAACCAAGCTGTGGAGAGGTGAAGTTGTGTCTGTCCTCAAAAGCAGAGGCAGCTGCAGGAACTGTGAGCCACTCACCAGACTGGGTAAGTGGGGAAGCCCTGCAACTGTTTGTTTCTGCTCTTCCTGCTGGCTGTTGTTGGCTTTGCTGAAAGTCTCAAAAGCAGAACAGACAACTGTAGATACATGTGTGTATCCCCCTCTCTCTCAAACTTACATGTTTTTCTAATGGGAGAATTTATAAAGGTTCCATTTGTGTTTGTATCTGGCACCGTCAATCAATTACAACTTCTGGAACTGGAGGATTCACAGGTCAGGACCAAAAGGTGAGATAAAGTAAAGCAAAGTCCTAAAAGTGGGTGAAGTCCAAACACGAGTGTTTTGACTCATTCTAATATACTTTAGACTGTTACAAAAAAAGGTTCAGGACCAAAAAGCAGAACCAAAAATATATATTAAAAGGTCTCTCTATTTTAATTAAAACTGTAGATCTAGGCAGTGGTTTAAGGTGCACATTATATCTCTCAGTCCTAACTCTAGAACTGCAAATCTTACTGTCTGTGTGCAATCTACCTCAAATATCTGTGTATGGGAAATAAGCATAAGCATTTTATGTATCAAATACGGACTTGTTCTAATAGTTGACATCGTGAAAGCATAACAGAGATGGAAAACAGGATGAAACAGTAGGCAGTCTTTACATTTGTCTGCGACCTGTTTCAGAAGTCACTATTTGGACCTAATTTCTGATGATGAAAATACATTGGTGTAAGTGGCTGAACTGGACACAATCTGTCAGTGAACAAGAGCCCTACCTACTATCTGTTACAGTAGTTCTGTAACCTCCCCCTCACCTCTGAAAAGGAAGCAGTAGTTATTTTAAGATGTCCCGAGCTGCTTTGCAAAGGGCAATGTCTAGGTCATATCCAGAGACTGAAAAGACAGAAGTATTCTGAACCCCTGATGGTGGCTGGGTGATTCTGAATGCAGAGGGCTGGGGGCTGTGCCTTCATCGAGGCTGTACGCAAGAATCACACTGCACTTACTGGGAGACTGGAAATGGCATCATCAGTTTTCCAGCTCTTCACTCCAGGTAAGTAAATTGCACAGTGCAGTGGAATATTTAGTATGCAAACAAGAGTGGCAACACAATAAACCAGCACAACAAACACGTACAAACTAAGTGCACTTGATGAGGACTCTAGCATTTAAAGCACTAAAGCTTTAATCCTGATGCTGGCAGGGATTGTCTGCATTTAGCAGTAAAGAAGGCAGAAGACATGTTTCTCTGGGGCAAAAGGAAAATGTAGTAGATTAAAGAGAACTACATAAGCTTTTCAATGTACATACACACATTAAAAAATCCACCTTTATGCAGAATTGTCATCTATTTCATGCAGCTACCATCTTCTTGGCTGATTGTTGGCCAGCTGTTGCTTATCTGAGAAGTTAAACCTGTGCTTTGTGAGCTGTAGAAAAGTAGAGATTAATTTTCTGTTGATACATGTTTTGTAAAATCACATTCTGCATATGCTTGCCTATATATGCAAAACAGTTGGCTAGAGGCAGGGATTCAAGCTTTTTCTGGTTTAGGATTGTTCAGTTTCCTTTTTTTTCTTTCCTCTCTGAGATGTGTTTCTCATCTTAAAACCTAGACATATTTCCATCTTCATTTTCTATCCTGTCCAGATTAGGGCATCCAGCACAAGCATATTCTGTCGTTTCACAGATAAATAGAGCCAGGGGATTACTGTAATCACGTGGTACAACTCACTGCGAGACAGAAGCCATGTGACTAGTGACACTACTGGTCATTTAAGCCACAACATCCCCTAGGGAAACATCCTAGAATATCCTGTCTCTACAAATTGTTAATTCCTAGTTCCAATCCTTAATTACTCTCATTGACAAATATATACATATTTCTCCCTTGAATGTATTTCATTTTATCTTTCAGCTGTTTTTCCCTTCATCTCTGTAAGACAGAGGAGACAATAGGACTCACTGTAGACATAAGAGCAAGTCATCCTTTTGAGTAATAGCATTTTATAAAGCACATTTTTCATTTTCTAAGTTGTTTCTGTATCTCTTCTCAGAACCTTCTCCAAGTTATCAAATAGTTTCTTGAGCTGTGGATTCCAGCAGCCATTTTTGTCCCTATCAAGCATGGACTGTCCTTTTCCTATTTAGACAGTCACATTATCATATCTATTTGTTCACTTCATTGCCAGAAGTTCAACTGATTTTTCATTGGGATCCCCAAAGGTGTTTCAGAATTGCTGTTCCCACTTCTAAAACAGGAATACCTGCCTATTCCCACCTTTCTTTCTAAGCAAGGAGATTTTTGAAAAGTTTAAAGCCCAGAGAAGCCTTATAGAGAATGAAACAAAATCTCGCCGAGTGTATTACCTTCCCTGGATTGCCAATAGCATTCCAGATACATCAGTGACACTGAGTTGTTTTTTTTCTTAAGTTGTAACACCACTTTCAATAACTTATTAGGAGCACATAGTAACGTTTCTCTAATTGCTTAAATGAAAGTTAAGCAAATTGCTTAAATGAAATTTGATTTGAAAATCACTGATGTATAAGAGAATATAAGCAAAATGGACTTTTGGGAAGAGATTACATGGTAATTGGTCTAATAAAAATGTTAGCCCACCCTAAACATCCCATCTTAGAGATGTTTTTAGACAATGATAGCTTACATAATGCTAAGAAAATATATCTGTTACCATTAATCTGTTATTAATCCATCAGCCTCACAGCAACTATTCTAATATAGTTAGCTGTTTGAATAAACAATATAGGAAAGATAAAATGAGTGCTACAGATGTTTAACTTTGGTCTTTTCTACAAGCAGTACCATTGTGCAGATCATAAGCTGTACAAACATATCCATTTTTAAGTCAAAAGGAGTGGGAATGTGACCTCCTGTTCACTTTAATGAAGAGTTCTGCTACTGAGGATCTTATGAGAGGGGAAAGCAAACCCAAAGTTAGCTAACTGATGGTAAAAACATTTTCGGCTTGTTAGTGTTTTCTCCTGAATCAGGCCAGACATACTATACAAATTAAAACCTTGGCCACACTCAGGATGCAACTCTTTTCAAGAACGACTAGCAGTTCCCCTGGAGTTTTTCACAGAAGACAAACTTCATTTCATTTTCAGAAGTTTCCTTAGTAAAGCAATACTCCAGGAAAAAACACATTTTGATTAGGAGGATTGACCTCCTGTGGGAGTCAGGCTATTGTTTACAGGGCAAAATGCAACAGGGCATCACACTATTCTCTGGAATTATGTGAAGACAGATTTAAAGAGCTGATTCTTTTTGCAACATTGAGATGAATACACAAAGTAAAAAGTAATGTTGGCCATGGAAATTTTCTGAGAAGGACAAAAATAAAAGCTTTTATTGGTATGAGTCTAGTGCAACTTTGAAGCTAAGTGAGGAGACTGAAGAGAAGAACAGTAATAACAGGAAAAAAAACATAGATGCTCTGTGACTATCAGAGCACAGGGTTGTACACTGTAACTTGACACAGCAGGCAGGCCTAACTGATGAATTTCTTTTTAATAACTTGTCTAAAAAGATTGCTGAAAGGAGAATGTACAGAGCATTCCTGTCTTGCTGTCCTGCTCATTGGGATTTTCACTCTTATAAGTTCACTGTGGTAGCTGCTAGAGCTGCCTCTGCTGATTTACTGCTTGTATTGACACATTTGATTCTCTAAGATTAATTAACTCAAGGGCCTTAATTGCCACCCTTTAATTTTTCTCTTGCCTTAGTCTTTCCTACTTTCTTTTTCTAAAGTCAGTGTGCTAGCTTAAAAGTAAACCGGTGGGAGAAATGAACCCAACTCTAGAGAGACTATAAGTCAGAGTCACAATTTACTAAAAAAATAAATTACAATAGATGAAATGATACAGAGAAAAACTGGTTTTAACCCACAAAAACAGATGTATAACCCAGCTCTCTAGGACAAGAACAGAACAGTGTTCATTAGCCCCTGTGCTGAACACCACGTGGCTCCCCTGGGTGCAAAGTAAAAAGAAAGGAAAACCTGTTGGTCCAGATGATGGTGGCAGTTCTGTTGAGATAATGATCCTGTCGAGAGTGGCAGTCGTGTTGAAGTTCTGGTCCTCCTCTCGATCCAGGAGTGGTACCAGAAGTCCCAAACCCCCAAGAGTATATGTGCTCAGGTTCAGGTGGGAATGTCCAGCACCTCCCTCAGGGCAGGGAGTTTCCCAATGGGCGATTTAACTCTGTGAGTCTTGGGATATTTTCGGAGTCTTTGATGGTCTGGGTGTTGCAGCTGCCTGTTCTGCCAGTCCGGTATGGCCCATTAGCAGAGACGGCCCCTCAGGCTGGGTGTGAAGGTGCTAATTCCTCCCCGGAGGGGAGTTATCACAGCTGAGTCATTAGGTGTGCTCTGGGCAGCTGCTGCAAATGATCCATTATTAACAGTCCATCAGAAATGACAGAGGGTGTAGAATCCACAGTCCTGGTTATACCCACCTAGTAATAACTGGTCCTGGCCCCTATAACTAGGACACTCACTTAATTCCATAAACCCCTGGAGAATGCAACTAGGTCTAAAGACTAGTTTTACTTAGAGTCAAGAAAGAAGCATTAGTGATTTTTATTTTTCTTGATCAGATTACCTGCACGTTTCATTTGTGAATTGGAATGAGTTATATATCAATTCTATACCTTAAATACTAGATATTTCTGATTTTTGTTTCTCCGGTGGATTTTTATTTTCTCCAAGTCTATCTCAGTACAATACAGCCTGAAACATTTTCTGTAACTGGGAAGGTGTGCCTGGAACTGTACTGGCTCCATCTTGTGGCCGAAACTGTACGGATTCTTTTGTAACAGGTTGACTCTTCTCATCATCAGCCTTATATAAATATTGATAAATAACTGTGTGTGAACTTCCTTTATAACTTTTAGAACAAACGGGCCAAGTGTTTCTGATAATAGAGAAATGGGGAGACAGGTTAAGGACAAGATCAGCTCAGGCAAGCACTGCTCCTTTCCCTGTGCAGCACTATCAATCATAGCATTTGGTCACATCCTCCCCCTTACCTTTAGAGGAGCCTCAGCCAGGGAGAGGGAAAACAAGCATCCACCAGCACTTTTTGACTCCAACAAAACCAGATACTTTTCAATTAACCTCTTCCTGCCATCCCTGAACTAGAAGCAGTATATTCAGTAAGTGCCCTGATTTGGCTGCTCAACCACCCAAACCATGAACTCAGCACAGCAAAGGGCAAACCACACAGCAGGAATTACAGAGGGCTGCCAGCACCCGGGCTCACTGATCACACAGCTCAGCTAGTCCCTGGTTCATAGCCCAGTCATGTAAGTTCACATTTTGGTGTATAGCACAACTATGTATTTTCTTCAAGCTGCAATAAAGGTAAATAGTTCACTTTTAGCACCTTCAGTGCTGGCAGCAGGAAGGCAGTGAGCTACCAGGGCATGCTGGATATTCTGTTCTGTTGGGTATCAGCTTGTGTGTTGCTGGATAGAGCTTCTAACAGGCACAGTAGAAACCACATTCATCTCTCTAAAAATATTCCAGAGATGCAAGATTGCAGAGATAAGAGAATACAAATTATATTTCCAGAAACTAGTGCAGGGTTGGTTACTGGTTATGAGGCAGGATAAGGCTAGCTGCACATGTATTTTGGAAGTCTTAATATAAAAGACATATCCCACGATCCCTATGATGTGGAAGCAAAGAAAGTGCCTGTTTCCAAGGAGTTAGAGGCCCCAGCAAAAAAAAGAATATGCCTGGTAAGAACAGCCTCTCTTGCTATGTCATACACAGCATCCACTCTGTAATGTCAGTGCCAAGCTGAAGCACATTCCATATCTAGAATGACATTTTACATCCCCTGCAGATGTGCTCAGAAATTGGAAAAAAAGTGCAGGTTTGCAAGACGGGCACAGGAGTTAATAGTGTCAAAGTCTCAGTCTTCTACTGTACATCATATGCATTTCATAAAGCGAATGTGCTCAGAGCTGTGAAGAACACTTTGCTACATTTTGTACCAAGAAAAAATATGTGCATTAAGTGTGCCACTTGGTCAGAAGGCACCATGCACATAGTGCAGACCCAGTGGGCTCTGTGCTGTGCCACACAGCTGCTGAAGGCTCACTCTGCTCTGCTCTGGTACTCATGTGTCTGTCACAATGTTTTCTGAGCCTGGGCAGTTTTTGTAGCCCAGGAAGGCAGCACAGGGAAGAGCACAGAAGAGGAATGGGGTGGCTGGGCTGTTGCAGCCACGGCATGGTTAGTGTTTTAAATGCCTGGCACAAGGGTGGGAGGAAGCTATAAAAGACCCTCTTACATCTGCTCGAGACAGCAGCATCCAACTATGCATAAAAGTTCCCAGGCATGTGTCATAGAGTGTAATAACAATTACTTAAAATAAAGACAGAGGTAATGCTGCTGCTTCCCAGTGCAGGTAATGCAATGCTTCTGCAGTGCACAGGATAGAAGGTAACAGAGGGGTGAAATGCAAATATTGCAATGCCATCTCAACCAGTATCTGAGTTCTGGAGAGGCTGGCACTCAGGTGGATCATATCCACACTAGCTGGGGGTCACAGTCTTCGGAATCCTTTTCTGCATCAGTATAGTGCAAAAAAGTTCTGCTAATGCTGGCATGCCGTGCAAAACAACTGTCACAGATGCTCTTGTCCTTTGCTTTTCTGAAACCCATTTTGTGTCCTGGGTTTTTGTTTTGTACTCCCTGGGATCCTTGTCAAGACCCTGTTCAGCTAGAAATATCTACATTCCAGTGCCTCATTTCTGGGGTATCTCAAACATTTAAGTTCTAAAAAAAAGTCACCTGAGGCCTCTGCAAAGCTCAAGGGGCCACAGGACACAACCAAACCAGTTGCTCTGGCAGGAGCCTACAAGCACAAGGCAACATAACTGATACTTGTCCTTTTGTGAGGTCAAAGAATTGCAGAGCAGACAGTGTACCTGTCTGAGAAGGGTGGGAAGCAGGGCATGGAAACCTTCAGTAAAGTTGTCGGAACCAGCAAAATCCCCTGAGTATCAGTATCCAGAAACTTACTGCTGCTATAAACAAGATTCTGCATTCCCTGGGATTTGTTACAAGAGCGAAACAAGTGTCACATCCAAGCAGGGGGCATAAAACACAGCAACAGTCTAGTAAAGGTAATTTTTCATGTTACAAGCTATAATGGTGTTCTCTTAGTCCTTTATCTTGAATTGCTTTTTTGATACTTCTGCCAGGATGTGTGAAGCGGGTGGATGGGTATGGACACGTGAAGAACAGATTGTACAAAGTTTGACAAGCCTAACTAGCATAATAATCATAATTAATATTCATATTAAGAAAGTTTCCAATGCTGCTGTGCTTCATTCCTTTCATGGTGGTGTGCTTTATTTGTAGGTGGATGGAATTGCCTGGACCCACACCAGAAACTGGGGAAAAAAGGGAAGAATTATCAAATCAGTCATACACAACAAAATTTTCTTTTAATCCTCATTTCTACTGCCTTGACCAGTCATAGGGCACACCCACTGTGAGAATCAGACTGCTTAAAAAAAACCCAACAAAACAAATAACCAAACACAAAACAAAAGAACCCTAAAACCTACCACATAAAGATATAAATCATTCCCTTACAGTTTCAGAGGTACGTTCAAGCTCTAACCTGTTGCTAGGTTAGCCTTTGACAAGCACTGGAGCTATAATTCTAGAAGACTTATATTTTTCAGAATGCTAGAGGAATTATTATAAATTTGCGTGTTTGACTGTCATCAGCAAGGTTTTTATTTGCATAAATGCTATTCATGGCAGCTTTCCCCCAGCAGATGGCATGAGTACAGCCCGTGATCATCCCGACAGCTCTGCAGTTACTGGGCCAGGCAGGAGGTCTTTGAAGCACAGAGTCTAAGCTACAGTAATGCTTTTCCACCTCCTTTGACAGCTTTTATTTGGATTTTCACGGAGGCAAGGTTTCTAGTGGCAGGCTGAATGAAAGGTTTCATTACATCATTTCTAGGGTCAATTTTATTTTGTTCTTTTTACTTTCTGGAGACTATTATATCACCCTGTTGCTGAAAAATCTGATGAAAACAAAAGTGATCCAAGGATAAATTTCATGTCTAAATCTCTGACTTGGGCTGCTGTAAGAAAACCACCATGGCATTGGAAAAACCACTGAGCAGTGTTGCTAATTCCCAAGCCCTGGAAGCTGACAGTCCGTGGTGTAGTCAGGGTACAGCAGCAGGGTATAGGAATTGTGCTCATGGGAGAGCATGAGCTGGGTTTACACTATTTCCCCCAAGCTTTTTAGATATTAGCTAGCTCTTCACTGCCCAAGGAGGTGCAAAAGGTATATGGATGTATTTATTATCCCTGAACAGGCCATACAAAGAGCGTAATTTTTACTAGTTTACCTGAAGATTATTTTATTCACAGGCATGGAAGGCTTCACTCCTTCTGCTCCAAAATCAAGTACAGTTAGCAAGGCAGGATCACTGAAATGCAATCACACCTCTTTTCACTGTGAAAACTACTAGATGTTCGAGTGATTCATACATTCAAGTAAAATGAAAATATACACATGCAAAATTTCAGTAATTTAACATAAAAATGTCTTTGTGAATCCACTCTCAGAGCAAGTGAATGCCAAGACAATTCTTGAGAGTCCTGAATGAGCACCTTAAGAGTTGAAATGGACTCTCCTGGTTAATTAATTGCTATCTTTGTTTGAGGAGGAGTGTGGCAATTTGCAGACAGAAATGTTTATACAAGAAATGCCACAGGCTTCATTGTTGCTGCCCACCTCAATACCCACCAAACCTGCCTGGGTTATAATCAACACCTTCAGACAATCCCTGTTGCATGCAAGGATTTCATTCATTCAAGTGCATTGATCTGGAGACATTTCTGTTTTCTAGTTCCTTTTTTTTGTCAGATTTAATTCAAAAGCTATCATAGACACGACATTTTATTCTGAAAGGGTTGTATTTGTTTGGAGTATATTTATTCTTTGAGCTAAATGTTCAGTTTAATATGCTTGCCATAAATGAACTTTATTACCCCGTATGGTAAGAGGCCACAAGCTGCTCAAAGCACAAAGTGCTTTGAGAAACCGTTTGATCCATATCAAGTGGAACTGTCTCCAGATAAATGTTTCCATGTGCTATTTGCCTTTTAATTCACTTAAATACCTTTGAAAGACTCAGGCTCCTAGGGACTGTATGTAACAGTTGCAGGGAAAGAGATTTAAAGGGAAGAAATAGGTGAAGAATTACAAAGTTGCAGTGAACTCTGCTTCCAAATGAACTTAAAAAGTGGAAGAAGGACAAAAATCTCATCAGTCACAGCAAGGCATCAACAAGCATCATAATTTGGTCTGCACCAACAGGAAAAACAAGGGGATGAAGCCAGAGGGCCATGGAAGAGGCTGATTCCACATGGAAGAGGCACCCCGACTGGAGGAACAGTGCTAAGGGCCTGTGTTTCCCACAGCAGATCCCTCAGCTCCTCCGACCCACCCGCCCATGCTCAGGCAGCTTCTCAGAAAGAGCCTGCTGCCATGGTGTGGAGTAGGAAGTGGGTTTTACATGCATACACAAGAAGCTGACTGGAGCCTCAGGCAGCTGGGAATGACAAGTTGCTTCTCCCATTTGAGTATTTCCTTAAAGTATTCCATAGGACTGGCTATTCACTCCCCAAAGAAAAGGCATGAAACCCCTTAAATCTACTGCTGCACCACCCAGTGACAGGCTCTCCATTACACATGGACACATGTATTCACAAAAGCAAATTGTGCTAAAGAGCTTCACACCCGACTGCTCATTTGCATCTCCTCAGGACTGATTTCTTGGAGAGGGAGGGAGCTCCTGAGCATGTCCTCCCCCACTCCCAGCAGTCCTGCCATCCCTCTGCCCCAGACCAGCCACTGCTGACTTTGACAACCCCAGAGAGAGCACAGCAGAGCAGCCTGTCTATTTTCTTAACTAAAACACTGCACTTGATGTTCTCTGCACAGGTCAGACCTCTTCCACTCTTTTCCACGACCCTCTCACTTGGATAGGAAACAGTCAGTCCTTTGCTAGTGCCAACAGGCTCCAAGGACAAAACACCACCCCAGCAATAGCTTCCTCACCAGCTTCCAACCATAAGTAATCTTGGGTTCTGTACTCGCTATACAAATGGTTAGAGGTATTTACATAAAACTCTATTACTGCTCCACTGACAGTCTGACAGAAGGGCTACTTTGCTGTCAGTTGGCAAATGACATGGTAAAGTTCCTGCCTAGAATGCTGTCAGTGCTGGAGATGCCTGGAACCTGTTAGTAGGACCAGATTGCTGCGGAGGCTGGTCAGCAAAAGGCTCCTTTTAAAAGGCACAGGCTTTATAATCAAGTGCCGTGCACAAGTCCTCCAGGGAAGCACAGTGAGGGCCGACAGCTGAGGTGGGGTCACACATGTACAGAGCAGCACCACAAAGAACTTGACCGTGTGTTTACAGTAATTTTATTTACAAGTTACCACATGACACCTGCAGTACTACATTTTTAGCACTACTAGCAGTAAAATAAGTCACATTTAAGAAGAGTAGGAGGCAGCAGAGAAAAATATGCACAGAGAATGCAGGAAAGCTATTTAGTTGTAACTTAAAGCAGGTATTTTTCTACAGAATTTGAAAGCGAGGAGGAATACACACATTGAGAAGAGCAAGTTCTTCAGCCCTGTTATTTCTACAGCACAAGCACAGTGACAATTCAGTATGATGACTACCACACTAGCAGTCGAATGCAAGTGATGGGAGAGAACGGCCTTAATATCTTGTCCTTTTGAGCACTAAGAAACGAAAACCAAAGCTTCACTCTGAAGGGAGTCATCAAGGGCTCATTTACTTGCAGAGCAAGTAGTGCAGAATTGCTACTGGGGGCAGGAGGGAACAGAACTCAGGACTGGAGAGTTCCCAAGTTTTGCAAATTGCCTGCAAGGTCTTATCTGGTCTTGAATTAAGTAGTTGGTGAGCAAAACCAGTTGCAGCATTCCACAAGTCTTTTTACAGTGCTGTGCTCTAAGGCACAGCTTAGCAGAATCCCAAAATCAAGCAGAGAAAATAGCCCTTCCGCTCTCTTAAAATCCTTGGTTCTAGTGATGCTGGTGTTGAGCCTGGGCCTTTCTCAAAAGGAAAAATGTGGAGGAGCAAATCCGGAGAAACACTCTAGACCTGGATGTATTCTCATGATAAGACTCACAAGAAAATAAGCTTAAAGCAGCATCAGGTGTGACCCTTTTCTGCTTCAAAGTAGCAGCTTCCAGAAAGCAAATAAATGTTATCCAGGACCTGTTTTTCCCCCCAGACATCTTTAATAGCCTGGAGCTACTGTCAGTACACATGATCCATGCTAGAGGCTGCAAAGACAATGAGAATACAAGCTGCACAGTAATAATTATTTCCACTACTAACTACACACAGGATATATTGCTTTTGGTACAATGCCATTTATTGTAACAAGAAGAAAACCAGTGATTAAGTTAAGCACACATGAATTATGCAGACCTTTGCCATGCTGCAACAAGCGTATTTTACTTACAGAAATGTCAACAAATCAGCTGTAAAAACAGCTTAATACAGTTCTTCCAAAATACTAAACATACCCTCAAAACCACGTTTATAAATTAAGTTTAGCTACAACAGAATAAGAAATGACCAGGTTTTTTTTCTTAATCCCCACTTTTGTTTGGAGCTGCACTTACTCTGCATGAGAGCAAACACGGAATCAAAACACGGAGTTTTAGTGACAGCAACAGCATCCACTGAAGTGCTTCTGAGTGTGCAAACTGGCCTGCAAGTTTGGGTTCCCTCCACACCTGTGGCACACCTAGTCAGAAAGCCTGCAAAGGTACACATGTACATAAAACTAACAAAAAGCTTTTAAAAAACACAGAATACATTACAAGGTCTTGAGTCTATGATGTCTCAACTACAAGTTAGAATATCTGTAAGTTTTTAACTTCTAGGAACATAGAAAGGTTTTTTTAGTCAAAATTTCCCTTTAAGTACTAGCTATTGAAATTAAAGGTGACCTAGGAGAAAGGCTTGACTAAAAAACCTTCCAGCTCTCTTGTGATATCCTCAGTTCAGTCTCAAGCCAAAATTCAAAATATTCAGCATTTTGGCATTTGTAGTTTTAAGGCAGAAAAACATCTTCTCAACAAGCCATTTAGTCTTGGATGTTATAAAAAAAAAACCCAACAAAAACAAACAAACAAACAAACAACTCCCCCTAAAAGGTGCATCTCAAGTCTTTTAGTAATAGCAAATTTAAAATAATTGCCTGGCATTCCCTTACAGCTTTTGGTTCATTATTGTTTTGCTAAAAATCCTGAATTTTCAGACATGCTGAAGCACACACACATTGTGGGTAGAGAAGACTAGAGTTTTCCATTCTTATTTCTAGGTTGTGCGTTTAAGGTCAGCATTAAACTCGGCAGGTGGAATAACAGATCTCTGCACTGCCAACTCTGGTGCCACCCCAGGCACGCAGGACCGACCCGGCGCCGGAGCTGCTCTGCACTATCCACACTTCCTCCCCAGAGCCAGCAGCTTAACCAGGGCCCTGGGGTCAGCTGCCTGTACCCAGGCTCAGCTCTGTGAAGCACAACTGTGTCCTTAGCTCAGCTTTACAGAAAAAAATTAAAAAGCAAAAGCCAAACTGTGAGACTGTAGGAATCTCCAAGTGTGCAAGGTAAGGAAAAGTAAGAACAAAGGAGTGAAGTAATTGAATCAGTCACAGCAGATAAGGGACTCTGGAGAAAACTACCAACACGGAAAGTGTAAACCCCTGAGGAAGAGCAGTGTCACTGCAAGAGGACTCAGCGAGATCAAAGGTCAGCCCAGTCCAAGCAGCAAGGGAAGGAGAAAGGGAGGAGCAGGATTTCAGTCAGCAGCTAAGTGCACACAAACTCACAGACTGGGAAGATAAACGAAAGGTTTTTTAACACTGTCTTTTTGATGAGAAAATGCTGCAATACCCTGTTAAGGTATTTCTTGCTCTTTTCAGGGAAATCAGGAATGGAATACCTTAAGGTTCCTCTTTTCAGCCTTCATGCACAAACATAAGCACAATGAAAAGCCAGAAGGATCACACATCTCTCTACCACACTAATAAATTAGATGGAAAGAGGAGGAATGTCAGGAAAAAGGGGCTCTGTGTGTGTGCTGAGAGGAAGATGAGAGGCAACTCTGGGGAAGTACCAGGAAGTTTTCAGTATTCACATGGTATTCAAGTATTTTGTCAAAAAGAGAAAAGCTTGAACCAGGGACTGCTGGACTTCAGGCAAAAGTTCCCAACAACCACCCCAATGGAACTCAGTTTCATGGCCCATGTTAGCCAAACGCATTGGTCCTTCCTGATCCTTATCTCTGTTTTTATATTGCCTTCTCAGAAATCCAGGTACAGTTACCAGATCACATGCTGTGCTTCCACAGGAAGAGTCTCAGGAGACCTTCCAGCTTTTTTGCTTACTTCTACCCTGGATTTACATGAGTTTAAGCAACGTGACCAATCACCTGTTGTTTGTCATCAGGAAGCTCACAAATCCTATAGAAAAAAGACTTTTTGGAACAATTGGAACTTGTTCAGACTGAGTTTGAGCGCAAAGAGAAAAGTAAATTGTCAGTAGTGAGATATACTGAAAAAACAGGCAGAGTTCTGGAAAACACCTGAAGGAAAGTTGTCAGTATAATTTATAAAGGGGAAAGACAGAGGGGTTACAGAACAATTCTCGCATATAACTCCCAAGATCAGTCCTCACATGAACAGCCGTGAGCAGGGCTGTGATGGGGATGTGAACACCGGCACCTCTGGCACCTTGCACAGCACCAGGGGGCTGTTTGCAGACTCACCAAAGCTGCTCTTGGAACCGGAGCTGAGGCTCTAGAACTCCTCTGAAGCCTGGAGAGTCACGTGTGGTGAAAAGACACATCAGAGCAAGAAAACCATCAACAGACAGCACACTTGGATGCAATGATGTTTGTAGGTCTTCTACACACCTCGAAATTTTTTTTAAGCTTGTCAAGTGTAACATATGTGCAATTTAGTAGAAAGAATAACTGAAGATGACGTGCATGACACAGAAGCATCTTTGGTCTGTAGAGAAATACCTGGGTCAGAGCTCTACAAAGCTTGATGCCATCAGACCTACACTAGTATCTCTTCCAATAAGTAGGGCTTGTACTCCTTGCCAGCCTTCCCGAGTATTCGAGTGCACCGCCTGTCCCAGCACAGGCAGCTCAGCTTCCAGAACATGGGGGCTCTCCCTGGAACCACCAGCCCCTGCCCAATCCACACACCCAGCTCGGGCTCCAACAGTCCAAGAGTGCCCACTACACTTGAAGATTTACAGATGGAGAGGATCAGCCTCCAGTTCTGGTGAAATACAGAAAATCTGCGTGGTATTTCAAACTAACCTGACTGAAACAACACGACAACATGAAGTCAGCCAGGATCCTGTCAAAACCTCCACGGAGCCAAGCTGCAGTGCAGCCGTACCTTGAAGAACATGCTATGGTGAACACACGTTCTGCCAGGGAAACAGCCACAGCCAACAAAAAGTAAGAACACACATAGACCCATCTATGTCAAGAATCAAATTCTGTAGTATTTTGGGAAAAAATTCTGTATGCTGCAGTGAAAGCCAAAGAGGGGATGCAGAGATGCATTTTGACAAGCCAATTCTCAGAGCTGTTACAGAGCTGTCAGTTACAGCTAAGCTCTCTTTAGTTTCAGGTCACATTTTCTGTGTTTTCATATTAATTAGAGATGTTTCTAGCTGACATTATCCAGCTACATCTTTCAAGAGTTCAGTTCTTTGGCATAGTCTGATTTTAGGCTAAAAAAATTTCAAAAAAATTAATTAAAAGCCTATGACAGTGATGTAACTTACTTGCACTTCTCCCAGAAACCCCACATTTCAAGCCCATGGTCTGAGAAGAACATTTTTATACTGAAATGATGAAAATATGGTCTCTAAGGGCTGTGCAAGTAGCAATTTTCGAGATTTCATGGGAACAGTGTAATATCCATATAAAGAGTGTCAAAAAAGCCTGTGACCCATCAGATACACTGGATCAATTCGCATCACTGTGCTCAACAAGTCAAAATGCTGATGATTTCATAACTTTCTTGCACAAAAGATAAAACATTTCTGCCTGTCTATAAAGAAACTTCAGCTGTGGTTCGTTTGGATGGCTTCCCTAATTTAATTACAAACTGGTACAGTTCTACAGTGAGACACACACACTCTTGAGTATTTACAAACACTGACTGCAGGCTGCTTCTTGTGCAGGGAGGGTCAGTTTTGGATAAGCCAATATGATCCACACCAGCCTCTGGACCAGCAGCTCGGGGCAAAGCAAAGTCCCAGTCATTCTATATATGCACAGAACTATGCTGGTTTGGTAATACAGGGACACAATTTAATGATTTTCTTTGCATTTGTTTTTACAAGATTCAGATGCCAAAAACAAAACAGAACATTAAGTTACCTGATTTAAAAAAGAAAATCACAAACGTTTACAACATCAAAAGAATAAGACGAAATATAAACCTTTGCTACTTACAATTGATCTATACAGATTAACCAAATCACAAATCTGTCACAATATAAATGTTTAATTGTTACAATGAATAAGAACATACAGAAAATGATTTTTTTTTTTTATAAAATCTTCCTTTGCTTTTTTATTTTAAACTTACCATTAACTAAATTAGCTATGCAGGACTTGTGGGGTACATGACTAAGAAGGCACCAACAGTACAAAGCAAAGACAAAGCAGTTTGAGTATTTCAAGAGTGCTCTACACTGATACAACACGAGAAAAGGCAACAATAGTAAGTAAACCAGCTGCAACCTGTAGAAGTTTGTTCTAGATTTACACATGTATTCCAACTTTTACATTTCCGCCAATTTGTCACTTGGTTTGATCACAGCACATGCTACAAAAACCACTGTAAGCTTCACTTTACTAATGTGCACTTTTCGCTAATTTAGTGTCTTGATTTCAATTGTTAACTAAACCATTTTGAACCACAAATGTATTTAAAACTTAGTAAAAGGATTGTTTGGACTTTTTCATTTAAACCACTGCATTTACAAAAATATTTCCCCTAAAATCTGGGATTGCTTGAAGACATTGCTGTACAAATATAAAAGTACTATGCAAGGGACCAAATTCATAAGTATATGGTGTGTATGTAGAGACCTATATTTATACCATATCACTGTGCTGTAACAACACAATAAATTTATCAATAACCAAGGACTATATAAACTACACTAACATAAGCAAATATATATTAATAAAGTTTAAATCTATAGTACAGTTGCTCAGCAAACAACTTTGACATGGTATAAATATATCGTAGCATATTACAGTGGGCAGCAACAACAGGTTTTAGTTTCTCTCATCCACAAGGAAAGCCCTGCTCAGCTCCTCGGGTTTGGCCACTGCCCAGTTATGTCACCAGTGTTGCTCCCAAGCTCTGGCACAAACCAGGCTCTGGTGTCATGTCACAGGGGTGGGGAAGAGGCTGGCAACAGGCAGGACAGCAGAGGCAGACACTTATTTGCCAAAGCATCCATGAGAATTTTGGGTTTGCATATTTTTCTTCAGCTGTAAGGTTGGAATGTTTTTGACAGTGAACTGTTTACATTCCTTACTCCCAAAGCATCTTTACCATGAAATATGCATGCTACTTGGATTAAAAGTTGATGTTCTCCGCTCTAAAATATAAAAACTGCATAAAGAAAAAACCCCAGTGTAAAATGATGAAATAACTGACCTAACACAGTGTTGTTAGAGGCACCTTCTTTTAAACTATTTTCAGAATCTGACAAAAAAAAATCAAATCATGCTTTGGCATGTGACACATCAACAAATTCAACCCACCAATGTTTATTGAATTCGGTAAAAGACTGATGGATGTGGTTATGGATCCTGATGGATGCCAGTGGGATTCAGCAAGAGTAGCTAAGTAAGAAAGCCCGAAAGCACCAAACATTAGGTAAAGCAAACCCTCGGCTTCTCACTCGGAGAGATGGGATACAAGGGTAAGTCTACACCTCCCCAAACATCCAAAATGAAAGAAAGTATTAAAAAAAAGAATTGGGAAAGAGAAGGGTGAAGTAAGCTGCCAAAGTTCTTCCTTAATAAATTAAAACTGAGGTGTTACAAACTAATTTCAGTAACAGTCATCTTTCCAACCATGCCAAAAATGATTCCTGTTGTAATGATGATCATACAAGTAGCAGAGAATCTAGAAATATTTCAGCTTTTCAAAACTGAGTGAGAAAAGCATTTTGGTAAAGATGTGTAGAAAGGTCAAGAGAAATTTCTACACTAGTATCAACAGTCAAGTGCATATTTCTTCTATAGAAGTGTTTTTAGCATAGGTTCCGCACCACGATCCAATGGTCACTTGTGCAGCGTCCTGACAATGCTCCGAATTTGTTCCCCGCAACAGAGATTTATGTACCACAGGAATTTCCTAATAGAAAATGCCCTTTAATGATGAACTCCTGTTGATTAAAAATTAGTTTTGGCAGACTAACACTTAAACTAGAAGAAAAAGAAAATTTTGAAATGGAATCTTGTAAGCACCCTTATCTACTGAAGTCTAAGTTAATGGCTTTCTAATTTCTCTGAAGAGCAGACTAAATGGTATGAGGAAGCCTGGAGTTATTAACCAGCCAGCATCCTTATATACTACAGTAGCAATTGAACCTGATTTCCATTCAAAGACATTACCCAAGAGGAAACCAAAAACTAATTCTTAATGTTAATGTGAAGATATAAGATTTAAATTTATTTCCAGGAATTACAAGTGCATTTTGTTAATATTAGCAAGCAGTCTTTATACAATCCATTCTTCACTGCTGCCAAAATAAAATGAGAAAAAGACAGCAGAGATATGAAAAGCTAAAAATAGAACTATTTTTCCTAAGTTATTTGTTGAATAGCATTTCAGTTGAACACAACTCAGAGGTAACAATAGATTATTTTTTTTTCTCAATCATAGGCATGTGGCACTTAGACAATCATCTTTGCACAGAAAGCTTTAACAGTCATGCGAGGGCACAGTAATTATTTTAAACAAGGCAAATTTCTCACCACAGAGAGCAGTGGGGAAAGAAAAGGAGGCACTGCACTGGAACATAACACCTAGTAAACTCCACATTATACAATTTCAGTAACAAATACTTGAAAAGATCATTAAAAGATATACAATTTTAAACGTTATTTAGTGCTAGCTTTGTTTGGTTGTCCTAACTCAGCATTATCAGAAAAGTTTGATAGTACTTGACAACAGAACAGTACTTCATGTCACGAGCTCATGGAGGCTTGATTACAAATCACCATAGTGTAGGTTGCAAGAAATGAACTTGAGATGCTGACATGCTGTAGGAGCAAAAGTAAAATCAAACTTTCTCATTTAAAGATGCAGTGTTCCTCTCTGCAAGAATTCTGAATGTCAGTGATTAGATTCAAACGTAAAACCTATCAATCCTCATCTGAAGCACTTCATTGGTATGCAGGATGTAGACTGAGTTTATTAACATCATATTTTGGTTTCTTGCTTGCCACCAGATAGGGCTGCCTTCCCCAGAGAGCAGCACTGGCCATGGGGTCATCATGCCATTGCGGGTCTCCTACCCTTCCACCTCAGGGGAACAGAGGCTGGGGATGCCACGCTGCTCATAGAAACACCACTACTCGGGATGAACTTCGGGAGTGCTATGTCTCCAATACGGTCAAACTTTAAATGATCTCTTTTAGAAAAAGTGGGGAGAAAAAGGTACAAATTTTGTCAATACGTGGAAAAATGATGAATTCGGTTACGTTGGGTTCCTATGTGCCTCTTACACTGTATAGAATACCTGCACGTGCAGCACAGGACACCCAAACAAGTGCATAAGCAAGATTAACATGAACATGACTTATGCTGCAATCCATAGCACAATGGTACACACTCCACCGGATGCCAACCAACCATTTCTAGTTAAAAATGACGTGCAAAAAAAAATCTGGGATGTCACTGACTTAAAGTGCCCTGAATAGTAGCTTTTCTTAAAAAAAAACAAAAATGCCAGCGACTTCGGTAAAGTCAGAAAAACATAGTTCATGGTGTAAACGTCTTACAGGTTAATGAATTATCTTCTTGGATATTGATCCAGGAGTGAAAGGAACCACTGCATCTTTCAAACCAGAAAGCAAGCAGTTAAAACACGGGCAGCAGTAGGTGCACGTACAGTACAGTACTGCAACAGGTCAACAAGGGGCATTATGCAGAGGAGTGTCAATTACAATTCTTCAGCCTTAAAGATTCATTGAAAGCATGAAAAGCCAAAACTACCAGGAACCGCCCTCCTGAATGGCTCAAAGGAGTTAGTGGATAAGCTGAGAGAGGCCACGAGACATGACCAACAATAAAGAACTGGGAAGAGGAACAGCAACGTTTGAGCATGCCCAGTCCTTTAAGTCCTTGTCCTACAAAAGAGAGCAGAGACATATTTCAGTGAAGGAAGTTTCACACTGCCTTTTAAAACAAACACTTTCCTATTTGTGTGCTCTGTGCACACTATGTTTACCGTGAGTCAGACAGCGGGACCAATATAAGTTAAAAAATAAGTCAGAGACAGTGGATATCGGGGCATTTAATTTTAAACTAAAATTTTCAATCTTCAAAAGATTAGGAAGTTTAAACATAACTAATCAATGAAGTATATGATTTGGTTGTCTGAACCAAAAATCTGTTATTTTCACATTGCTTCTCAAATCCAAAAACTACAACCCAGGGGGACACTTTGAATCTTGAGAAACAGCCCAGAGAGACGAGCTGGCTGGTAAAGCCTGGGAGGGAGTGTAGGGGAGTAGAAGTGCCCAGGAGGAGACTGTTTCTGTCCCATTTTAAGGCAACTCCTGGGGACTGGCCCCAACTAGGATGTCAGCTGTTGTGCTATGGCATAGCTGGCAATTGTAACCACAAATAACTTGGACAAATTACCAGCATATCCTTATCAAGCTCAGTACAATATTTCAATTTCAGCATCGTGTTGGCCAAGCCAACTCTGCACAGTGGCATTTGAAGGTAACACTTTAAGTAAACCAGAAATTTCCAGTCGCACCATATCACTGATATCTTTATCCCTAATTCCTTTAGCCCTTAATCCCTAATACAAACTAGGTATGGTGTGGACAAAGAGGCAAGCAGGAGAGATCACGAACTACGATTTACCAGCAGTAGCTACTTGCTGTCCCTTCCCTGACACCATGGCCTGCTAGCAACAGGTTTCATCTTGCTCCTAAAAACTTATCTAATTCTCTTCCCCAACGTGTACATGCACAGTTCGTGCTCTTGTACAGAATCAGCTTCAGAAAACATGGATGGGAAATGAACACCAGTCACAACACTATATCCCAGCTCTGTTCCTACTGGCAATGCCCAACTATTAACAGCCAGCTGAGTGACTCTCAGATTTCTCTAACATGCCATTATTACAATAGTTTCAATGTCAGCTAGTAAGCTTAAATAAACAGAATGCAGTATTTGTAAAAATCGAAATGACTTCATTTGTGAGCTTCTATACACCCGAATATTCAAGATAGTGGCAACAGTAGTTACCTTATTTAAGTAAAAACTGTATTTTCCAAAGTTCCTCCCCAACTTTTTTTCTTCCTTTCCTATGAATTCATCATTAAATAAAAACCTGGGGGTATATGCAATGCAGAAACTGAAATCTCATTTTTAGTGCAGAAGAATTATTGCTTAAAACAAAGCCACAAAGCTCCTACACACTGCCAGCAGAGCTGGGGATTTCTGGCAGTGAGGAAGTTCCCTGGCTCAAAACTTCCCCTTCCTGCTGGAACTGCCCACACAAACCGGTGATTGTGGAATGCTGCTGGATGGAGGACAGCACAGAGAGCATGAACCAGGCAGCCCACAACAGGCTCTCCTCTTTGGTTTGTTTTTCTTTTCCAGTCATAAAACTTTGCTACTTTAACCTATTAGCATCATAGAAGTTTCACAAGTATTACAAAAATTATTCAAGTCAGTATTTGACCAATTCTGTATGAAACTCCTGAGATGTGCAAGCCTTGTGGTACAGGAAGACCAGTTAAATTAATTGATTAAAAAAAAAAAAAAGAGTCAGTGAATACCAGTACATTACATTTTAAATTAAAATTTTAGATCTTCAAAATATTAGGAAGATTAATTGCAACTAATTTATGAATATTTAGATACCTGTTCTTAGTTACTCACACTATTTCAGAGTTACTTAAAACTGAAGATAATTCATACTGAAGCTTCGTGGTTCTTTTCCCTTTTCAATAATTTAAGACATTCCTCCTCTGTACAGTACATTTAGGAGGAGGGTTTTTTTTAAACCGTTTGGAGCCATATGACAGAATAATCTGTAATATATGAAGGACATTGCCCCTTAAAATGTTTAAAATTTGCATTTCAAAGCGTTACCATCACTTTCATTCCAAGCAGCACTATTGAAATGTAATTCTTATTCCTTAAAGGTAATGTACAAACTAGGTAAACATCTGGGGCAATTGCCTGGATTCCACAGGGGCACTGCAATGCTGTGGACAAACAGAAACTGTTTCTTCAAAAACAGAACAGGACTGAGCTCAGGTCCTTGGACAGGGAGTTACTGGAGCACTGGAAAAGGCAAGTCCTACATTTCACTAGTGGCAACAAAGTCCCAAATTGTTCCCCCTGCCCGAGTGGTCCCACACTGCTGTGACTTTACCTACACACAAATTAGGATCGGTGTCCTGGCTGGAATCTAGCAGTTTCCTCAAAAATCAGTTCTTTCAGCTTTTCCTTCGGCAAGTCATCCAACTCCATATCAAACTTGAAGGGTGCTTCAGCTACAGGCTTGATAATGCAAAGAAATATTATTACTTTAATATTACTCTTCTGCTGAATTTCATGCAGTCCTTGTACAGATGGGGAAAAAAATCTGAAAATGCCCTTTACAAAAATATCCAACATTGCAGCCTTCAGGGCAGAACTCCTATTAGTCCCGTGTGTGCTTTATACATATTAGTTCACCAAGTTTTAAATCAAATGACAGTAAGGAGCTACTCAAATCTAAACCACAAGTTAAAATGTTTGTTACAGGCTCATAACTCAGTATCTACCTGTAGAAAAAATTACCTTAAACATTGTATTTCTTGGAATAAACATATTTGTCCCTTAAGGGAAAACTAGCTCATTTCCTCCTCCCTTAGTTCTTCACCAAAAGTAACCAGAAATCTCCTCAGAACTGTACACTGAACTACAGCAAGTTCTGATTCAGGGTTTCTAAAGCATAATCCAATGGCAAACTCAGTCATTCTCCGCCTTTATCTCAGACATTATGAAACAAAGCCACATCAGCTGAGAATCTCCATTTCCTGGAGAGGACACCTTAGCATCTATTTAGTGTGTGGTGTCTCCAAAATGCTGTACTACAGTGAGAAATATAAAATTTTGGTAAATTGATGGAATTCCTTCTTCAGCTCCATCAGAGCATTAGAAACACCAGCCTTAAATTAAAGTAGGAAATAACCTGTTGTACAATTTAATCAATGTTTACATTTTAACAATGTCTTTACCTCATCGCTTGGATCATAATATTGCTCCAGATATGGATGGGCTAAAGCTTGCTCCACTTCAATCCGCTTATGAGGATTAAAGGTCAGCATTTTATCCAACAAATCGAGTGCTAAGAGGGAAAAAAGTGAGCAAGAGTTTAATACACACTCCACCAAAGTGTTACAAACACGGATCTTACACAGAGAACTCCCAGCACCCCAAGTTCTGTGCCAATGTCAATGTATATCTGGAGTTCCCTGGCCAGAGCAGCAGTGACAGAAGCAGCAGACTGTGAGCTGTAACCCGGGCAGAGGTCTCTGCCAGCCCATCCATCACCATTCCTGGGCTACAGCTGCCTTTGGCACGACCTGTCTAACAGGTCACCCTTCCACAGGCCCTGCAGCCTCAGAACAGATGTCAAGGGAACAAATGCATAGAACCCTATGGAACAATCTGGTTTTAACTACAGCAGAAATTAAATAGCCGAGACTACTTCTTCTCTCAGAAAAATGCTTTGGATTTTTGTGCCAAAACCCAAACCAAGCTAGAGCTTTTCTGAAATAAATAATTAAGAATATGTTCTTATTGTGAAAAGAAAACTGCTGTTTATGGACAAAAATGTTATCCAGAGTCATTAGGAGTTCTAGGTCATCCCAGTGAACTATTCTAGCACAACCAGCAGCCCAGAAGATACTCTCCAGAGAAGATGCAAATATATTTATATTTATGAGATTCAGGCAAATCTGTTGAAGACAATTTGTAAAGAATCTATAGAGAACTTGAAGATTCAGTAAGACAGCGAGTGAGGTCTGATGAAACTCTGGACAAACATCAGTGCAAGGAAAGAAAACAGAATGATTATAGGAGCAAGAAGCCCAAAGGTATCTGCAGTATCCTAAATTCCATCACATTTCTTCTCACCACATGATTTATGAACCAGAATGTTAAACAGAGGTTTCTGGCTGCAGCACAGCTTTGCCCCGGGATGAGGTGCACACCCAGCACTGCATTCAGCACCAGCTCCAAAACCCTCAAACTTGCCCCACAATTAACAGCTGGTATTTTGCTGCCATTTTCCCAGCACTGGCAGCTCACGTGCTCAGTCTGTGCTGGAGCACGTTCTGCACAGTTCTCTCCTGCAGTGACTGACAACCAGCTCTCGGAAAAGCTGCCCTGTCAAAGCTGCTCTGAGGATGTCGATGAGAAGTGCTGCACAAGTCAGCTAACGGCACATTCCCTCAGCTTAGGCACCAGCATTTGCAATCTGAGCTGTCAAAGCCCACGGTAACAATTCTCACACTGATGAGCACTGTTATAAAAGCAGAATAAATCACTGCTGTTTCTCTCAATGACAAGGATAATCAGTTTGACACAGTTCCATCTGCAGAAATTAGCTTCTAAGTGGTACTTCAGTACCTGATCATATCCACTAAGAATAAAGTATCATATCAGTTAAAAAAGGAGTAACTTATGAATTGTGTCAGAGCACTGTACTGTGAACAAAACAACCCTTAAACTCTATGAAGTAGTTTAAAAGGCAAATTAATTGCTAGCTAGCAAAACAAAATCAAATTTACCCTTTACTAAAGCCTTGTTAAGAAAGGCAATAATTATTACATTCCTTGCTTTTATAAATTTTGCTCAACTTATAACTGAATTCTTTAACCCATTAAATTGTAATCTTTCGTGGTGCCTAAGGACCTGCCCTTTGACTGACATGACCCTGTTTGACCTAGAACTGACACTCAGTCTGCACAAACCCTACCCACTGCAGCAGCAAGCTGCTGTCTCCTGGCTGATGTCAGAAACAAAGTTCAGGACTTGTTTGATGCTGATGTCAAAATCCAAATCTGATGTTCAGCACAGTGACAGGACTTTGGATTTTACACATAAGGTAAAGATCAAACACCACAACATGTAATCTTAGAGTTACTAAAAATTTAAATTTAAAAAAATAAGCCACTATGAGGGTTTCACACTGGTTTGTGATTTTATACTGGATTTATAGTGCTGTTTTAAAGGACCTGCATGTTCTATTTAGGATGGTTTTAAAAACTCCCATCCTGTCATTATTTTGACACAATGTAATAGAGCATTAAATACCTTTGGGGTCAGCGTTTGGGAACAGCCTGTTCCATGGTACCTTATTTTTGTGTGGTAGGGAAAGCAAGTAGTTTCTGGCCTTTAAATTTATTATACAATTCAAATCTTCTTGGGAAGGGGATCCAAGTATACCTAAAAAAATTAATACAAACAACAGTGCATTCTGTGAAAAGCACATTAATACAGTTGTATCTATCTGGTAAAACTCAGTATTAAAACTGATGGGAAGACGATTTCATACTAAATGCTTTAAGAACACAGAATACCTCAGAAGATTTTAGAAACCTTTACTAAAAACATTTTTTTAATAAACAAATGCATTTGAGTTTTCTAATGATCAGTAACTTGTTAAAAAGATCCAAGCAAGTGGTTTATCTATAGAAATTTTAAAAATTTTACCTGAATCTAATAATACATGAGCTTTTTAAGTATCTTTTTTAAATTTTACTTTAAAAACATCTCTGCTGATATAGTAAACACATTGGTAAGTATCTTCTAGTTGTCCCCAAACCAATGATTAGATGTAGAAATCCCTGCAGCAATAACTACAGGGAACAGCTGATACACCTACAGACCTGTACCTTACACATTGACCCACAGGAGAAAGACCAGCCCAACTGGTAGAAAAGACGGAGAGAGAGGGATGTGGAAATGCTGCTTTGCCATAAAGCTTACCAAGGATATGGTTAAGTTGGTCAAGGTAGTGTTTTCCTGGAAAGATAGGTCTGTTGGAGAGCATCTCTGCCAGAATGCAGCCCACTGACCAGATGTCAATAGACTTGGTATAACCCTGCAGGGAAGCAGAAACATATTTTTGTCAAATTTTTGCATAACTGCAGCAACATGTTACGTTAGTAAATTGTGAAAGCGCACACAAATAATCTTTTTCTTTTTTAGATGAGTCATGCTTGTTCACGCTGTTTGTTTTCTCTGTAAAGAATGAAATAATTAAGAATCCTCTATCAAAACACTACTTTGAAGGGGTAGCAAGAACTGAATTATCTAAGACATGCTTTTCCAAAAGGATTCTCAAAGTTTAGCTAAATCTGTTACCAACTGCAATTTTTCAAGACTCCCTGATTTTATAGCAAATTTAAACTAACAAATTTTGGAAACCAAGTATTCTTATTTCCACAGCTCCTGACAGTGCCCTAAACATGTGTGGAACCCTGGATTGGTCAGATGTCTGTTTTCTAAAAGCACCTTAGACACATTATTGCCTCAACAAACCAAACCCACCCAACACTGTAAATCCTACAGAAACAACAGTGTCTTCCCAAAATATCCAATACAACCCCAGGTGTCACCCAGGTGTTTTGCTGTGGGAGCCCACACAGGGGTTCTGGAGGACACCCATGACCCACAGCACACAGGGACTGGACACACCTTAAAACAGCCACAGAAGCACACAACAGTAATTCCAAGCATATAAAAAACAAAGGAATGACTTCATGGAGACTATGGGAATGCAATTAAGATTGACACATAACAAAGATCACATGCCTTCATTCAGAATCAGATTCACTCTCATTATACATTCTAAACCTAAATTAAGATGTCAAGATAACATTAAGGCAGCGTTTGCAGCCTTGCTGGAGGCAGCAGTGGAATGCTCATTCCTAACCCTTCTGTCCTGCTCACTGGCAGAGCAGTCCCATGACTGCCAAGGAACTGGAGACATGGGAAGTTCTGCACAGGATTACTCAGTTGTAGCATCCAATAATTGATTCTGGAATCACAAATTTATTGCCAGCCAGTAGCTGTACTGCAAATCCATTACCATTTTCCCCCAAGACTGTGCAGGCATTCTGACCCTAAAAACACAGAGAGGGGGAAGTACAGCTGGTACTCACAAAGGAATAACCAGCCCCAGAAGCACCACAGCAGCACACTGTGTCTCACCTTAGAATTCAGCATGATTTCAGGAGCCCTGTACCAACGTGTGGCCACATACTCTGTTAAGAATCCTGTGTGGTCATGATCAGGATCTGCAACACGAGCCAATCCAAAGTCACAAATCTGGGTTTAGAGAAAGAAATAGGAAAAAAGGCAAATTAGACATACGTCTTCCAATATTATAACATTACTAATTCATCATTCCCAACCAACGATGGAACATCTCCAAAATAGTAACGGCAACCTATGTTCTTAGAAAAAAATTAGTACACAAAGTTTAAGAAAAATGTTTTGGATCAATTACAAAGAATATCCAACCACCATTCAGGGGCCAGGAAGAATAAACACTTGGGGGAAAAAAAGATGTTCCTGGTGCACAATTTACATTCCACTATGTCATGGCTAGGCTTCGAACACGAAGATTTGGGAAGGACTCTACCCACGTTCCACTCTGAGCCTACTGAATAGCACCTCTGCCAGACAGCTGGTGAGATACAATGCTCCAAACTCTTAGAAATTCACCAGAAAACAAAAAGAAAAAGCAATTAAGCTTTCCAGAAAACAAAATTAGCAACCAACATATTTGTAACCAAGTTCAACACCCATTCTTACAAAAGTTACCACCATAACTGCATCTTTGCACGAGAAACAACCTATCCAATCATGAGATAATGGTAGACTGGAGAGATTACAGGTTGTTGAAGGAAGCATAAGCTTAAAGAAAAAAAAAATACCCCCAAAACTAAACACATGCAAAAAAATATTTGTCAACACTGTATCAGATAAATAGTTTTATCTAACCAGGAAAAGAAAAATAAACTCTGATTTAGACTAGCAAGTTCAGCAAAAAGGAAGAGGTGGGTTTAGCCCTGCTCTGGTAAGGAGGCTCCACAGCTTTCAGAACTATTTAGTGGCCCCCCTCTCCAGAGAGAAATTAAAAAAAAAAGTGAAAATGTGGAGACAGACAGTGTTCTAGAGCAGAGCAGCTGCTCCTTTCTTACGTTCCCAAAGGTCAATGGCAAGACGGTTGAGCAGCACATTAGACATGTTCCTATGGTTCTGCTATCCCCCAAACAAATACCAGCTTATGATTTCCACACAAAGTGTATTTGCATGAAAGAATATGTACTCTCATGAAAACAAGGCATCAAATGCAGGAGTGGCAAACAGTTGGAAGTTTCCTCTGCATGTTTTATAATATTTACTCTTTTATAGTGAATTGTGTACATTGATTATATTCAAAATGTGAAGTAACAATATATTGTAGTCAATAAAGGCAGTAATGGATAATCCTATCACAACCACAGAAACCTCACTGCACCCTGGCAGCTACTCCTTAATTTTCCTGGAGGGACAACCTGCCTGTGAGACAACTGATAGATCAGTTAGGGAAGAAGTGATTCAGCTGACTAAAAGCTACCTCTAAAAGACAAGATTCAGCAGCTGACTGTAAAACACAAGGTCTGAAGAAAAGGAAGTGATGAATGTCATAAGCCAGGCTGCATGACCTGGCTTTAGCTACATATTAAAAAAATAAACCCAAACCCCTGAATCCTTAAAAAACAAGCCCAGAAAGAACCCTTTTAAACATGTCAAGGTTTTCCCAGGCTACAAGACCAGAGCAGCTGCCTTGTGTGCAATTAGCAGCTTACATAAAGAGACTCGGTACACATAATCAGAAGAGTCTCCTCTAAAGACAGTAACAAAGAAACTGTAGAGGACAGCTTATGGAGAGTTCAGAAAATAATCATGCAGGCAGGCAAAATTGTTGTAATCTCTTCCTCCTAAACTCAGAAAAAAGCTAGATAAAAGCTAGATACTCCAGGCAAGGAGACTTGTGCAGAATTTTAGTATTACACATAAGTAAAGCACTAGGGTTTGTTACTATTAAAACAAAAGAAGAAAGACACTCTCCGGTTCACAGTGAGGAGCAAGAACTGAATTACAGAAGGTGTCTGTCAATCTCTGAGTTGAAAAATGCACATGGGATGGAAAGGAAGAACAATGACAGAGAGAGCTCATTAAAATGACAAAAAGCCCCTGCTGACTGGAGCAGAAACAGGTTAAGCAGAAAAGAAGAAACACCATTAGTGAGAAAGGCTTCAAGGTTGAAGATGCAAGGAAGAGGGTTTTGGCTGCAGAGCTGACAGAAGTGTTAAAGCAGAGCAGAGTAAAGAGAAGTTGGAGATCCAGAGCTCTGCCTGCAGTGCCAGTGCAAGGGACAAGAGAAGCTGGAGAGGTCAGAGTTGTGCTCTGCAGTCCCGGGTGTGAGGGACAAGCACAGCACTGGCTGCACACGTGAGGGTGAGGGCACACAGTTCCTGCATAATGGAAGACCCAGGTATGGCAGTCAGTGCTTCATTCCTTGGAGAGACAGAACAGATGCTACTGAGACAGAAGAAATTACTTCCCCACTAAATAAATAGATTAATTCATTAATAAGATGCCAGCATCCTAGTCATATATTTAGCTTCCACTTCTTGCAAACTGTTCTTGCAATCAGTATCAGGGATGGTTGGGATTTTTTTTATAAACAGAGATGACTTAAAACTGGGTGAAGCTATCAAGCAGATGGGAAGATTCAGGAGGATCATGTAATATGACCATTTACTAAGCAAATGAAATGACACCCAACAATACTACTAACATACTGAAATATTTGCAGTTGTATTGCTGAGTAGCCTGTGCCTGCATGTGTGTATTTGTATAAAAGGCAACAGAGAGGTCTCCATTAAGTTTAGTTGTTATTAATAAGATGGCAGTTGAAACAGTTGCATCTCTACAGTTAGTGGTAAAATTCTGAAACAAATAACATTTTTTCCTTAAAAAACCATCTCTCACTGCCTTCCTTTCAAGCCTGTTGCAGTGTGTAACAATTCTTGGTCATTTAACACGTGGGACTTTTCACAACATAGATGGAAAAGCACAACTTATAATATTGCTATAATATGTTTGTGTTTTAACTAAGTCAAATGAGTAGATTCTCAGCTGGAGTAACGTGGGACACTGAAAACATGCAACGTGCTAGTTGAGAATCTGTTTAAAATAACTTTGATCTCATTTTCTGAAATATTAATGCCACTTGCCCAGGAATTTCCTATGGCCATGGGAGTTTTTATGTAACTTACTTCATTTACAGAACTACAAAACGGGTCAAATTGTTGGATGCAGAGAATCATGAAATCATGTGAAAATACTTGTAAAAATGTTAAACTATTTAGAGCCTATTCCAGCCTGTCAGTGGCACGTCAGTACACATTAATCTCATTCATGGCAAAGATGCCAGGCTGCAAAAGAGACCAGTATCTTTATTGCACAGGACTCTCACTGGAGAAAGATTCCAAGTAGCAGTTTTCAAGAAATCTCAAATCTAATTTTTCACTGCAAATATGTAACAACAGACAGTACTTAAGTCAAATGAGGTACTTTCACCAGCTTTCATTCACCATGTGGTAGGTCCTCTTTAAGGTCTCAAACATTTAAGTCTGTAGCTTCGCCTAAAGAAACAGAAACAGCTTTAGCTCTGCACTCCTGCAGCCTTTCAGCTGCTCAGGACAAGCCACGGCATTCACAAACACATTTGGTCAATAGAGATTAATATACTTTTTTCCTGGAAATGAAATCTATAATCCAGAGGTCAAGATCATGTTTAAGGGTGAAGAAAGAAGGAGCTCTTGTTACAACCTGTAGAACTCTGAGCTCCAGAAGAGAGTTCTCATAACACCATGAAAGAAGGAAGCTCACAGAATTACCACTCAAGATGAGTAAACTTTCTATTTTCCTTCTTTCAAAAGTGTGATTTTAAGTTGTTTCACTCTATGTTGTTTTGAGTTGATGTACAGTAACCAACTCTGTGCCCTGTGCAGAGCTGACACACAAACTTGCACAACGGCCCTCAAAGAAACAGGTTAATACAAGTTCAGTATCCATAGACGAGACCCAACATGTACTGGTTTCCAATTCTGCTGTTCAAACTTTAGATGTGGTATTTGTACAGCACCAGAGTTCCCTTTAGGTTATGAAAAATCAAATGCTGTCATATAGACTCCTATACTCTGCACCAGGGAGTACATATTGCAGTGGCAGGTTGCTTGAAAATCTGATAAAGGAATTGTAACAGAGCACACTAAGGTCATATTGTATTATTTTGCTGTACAGTGAGTTTACCTTCTTTTTCATGCCCAACTTCTTCATGTTAAAACATTGCCTATTATTATTTTATTTCCTTAAATTACACATAGCCCAGAGTTACACCCAAACTGTTCTTTCCTGCTTCTATCACATAGTTGTAGATTTAACTCCATTTCTTTCATGAACGGGTTAATGCCTTTGAAGGGATCTGATGTAATAACAGCTGCTGAAATCCCACAGCAGGAGTCAAGAGGTGACCAGCCCAGCAGTGCATTAGGAAAAGCTGACAAGTAGCAGTGGGAATGTAAAGCAAACCAATCACATAGCCAGTATTTAGAACAGACCAGCATACGAACAGCAAGGACTTCTCTTGGAATTGTAACAGCCTCCAACTGGTTCACACTTTGAACAGGATATTTTTGTTTTGCTTGAAGTTTGTTTATTGAAAAAGTTAGAGCTACACTAAAAAAACAGAGGGTAATTAGGAGCAACAGAGTATACAACACAGTTGTAGCACATCAAATCAAGTCCTGTAAACTCCATAATCTCACTCCATTAGTGGCCAGCAGCAAACACATGATGTACAGCGTAATTGGGAACATACTCCAAAGCCTCTCTCATCTTCCATGAATTTGCCACAATAGGACTCTAAACCAGAGGTAGCTCTCAATAGCTTTTTTTCCCTGCAAACTTGCTTGGGGGTGGTTTTTTTTCCA
Organism: Manacus vitellinus; assembly: GCF_001715985.3. NCBI lineage: Eukaryota > Metazoa > Chordata > Aves > Passeriformes > Pipridae > Manacus > Manacus vitellinus. Next base: position 9,076,078 of record NW_021940379.1, read on the forward strand.
AACTGCAATATCTACAGTGCTCTGTGGTAAGAAATTCCAGAGCTTAACAATGCTGCGAGTGGTACCTGCTCCTTTCATCCCCCCTGCCTTTTTCATAGGTAAGGACAGTGAACAACTGTTCTCTATTTACCCTCCCTATGCCACTAACAATGTTATCAAATTCTATTGTATTCTCTCTTTTCCTCATGCAGTATCTTCCAGCAAAGGAGACCTGGGCTAAACAACTCTTTCTGATATGGAGAGCTGTACTTTGAAATCCTGGTCTCCTCACTTTCGAAGATATCATAGGGAGAAGTGTGATAACTATGATCACACCAAACTGAAGACTCAACCAACTGAAAGGTACAGAATAGGATGTTTTCTGTTTTATTCTCTATTTCTGTTCTAATTCTCCACACTTGGTTTGCTTTACTGAATGCCACTAAGCATTGAGCTGACATTTTCCAAGAATCATAACAGCTCTAAGCTCATCCTTCTGTAGTATTAACGAGTACAGCGTCCATCACTGGAAATGCAAATTAGGAATCTTCTCTCTCCAAGTAATTGCTGTGCATTTAATCAGCACTGAATCTCACATGCCACTTCAGTTGCCCACAAATACAAACAATGAAACATTAACAGTGTAAACAGAGAACCCAAAACTTGAAATATACACAGTTGTCAGTTTACTTTTGAGGTAAACATGATTCTGCTTCAGATCAGTATTTTCATCCGGCTTTGAAAGAGGCTGTTTCCAAGTCAACCTCCAGATGGAAACAGTGATGCACTCATTACAGTAGCCTAACAGAGATTCTTAGTCACTCCAATCTTGATAATTATTTTATCAAACCAGATAATGTATTGGCAATCTCTCAAGGATAAAAATCGCATTAATCCCCAGTAAAAAACCCACATTCATGGTTATAGCAGGTAGTTTATGAAGACCATGGTAGGAAAATTTGTAAGACATTTCAACTCACCTTGAGATCACACGTGGTGTTAAGCAGCAGATTTGAAGGTTTGAGGTCACGATGAAGCACATTGGCTGAATGGATATATTTTAACCCTCTCAGAATCTGGTAAAGGAAATAACAAATGTGGTCGTTGCTGAGGTGTTGAGTCTTTAAGAGCTTGTAAAGATCTGTCTCCATAAGATCTTGCACAATGTATCTGTAAGGCATTAGATGTAAGGCAGCAAAAAACCCGTGGTGTCGTACTAGATATCAACACACAGTACTCAATGGAACTTCTAGAACAATTTTTCTCTTTTTTGTCTTTTCATGACAATTATGAAACAAACTTCTTGCTTTAGAATTTTGGAATCCAATCAATCCTGTTACACGATGCAGCCCTTTACAGAACTAAGAGGTACCAGCATGTGGTCCTCTCCAATTAATCATCATAAACCTCTATTTCTTTATAGTAGAGCTTGACTTTTATAGGAATCCTAATTTCATCTGGTTCCTATCCTGCTTGCCAAGAAACAAAGGCAGGTTTTAAGTTAATGACTAATAAGCTTCGAAGATACTTGCTTGCAGTTGCATAGCAGCATAAAAGGTAAAAGATCTGATCATTTCTTATCAGTGTTCTCTTCCATCTCCCCACTTCAAAAATTCAGCTGTTCTTCTCTACTATATATATATTTATGCTACATTAAACACAACGGTTCCTCTCTTACTCAAATTAAATCCCAGTATTTTCAGACAGATGATTTTTTTCCTAAGATTGCAATGAACATTAAAAAAGGGAATTTTTTAATCTGTTTTGACAGCAATGAGTTAAGTAAAATTTTCTTCCCTCATAATTCAATCTGGCTGCAAAACCCTTGGGGTGTAGTTCCCTGATCACTTTTCACTGAACCAGGATTTTGTGAAAACACACCACTACTGCCATTCCAGTTGGGTATTCCCATCCTCTCCTCTGGGTATTTATACCGGACCTCTCAATCAGGACACCGTTTTACAGGCACCATGCACTTACATCAGTCAAAAGGGCCCCACATAAGCCTGAACTCAAATAATATATTGATAGTGTGAAGTGCAAACATTTGACCTGGACTCAATCCAATTTCTGCCCACACACACCTGGGGCTTGTATTGGGCAGACATCTACAATGACCCACAAATCCAGCAGGGACAAATGCACGTGGACTGGGGAAAATTCAGCTGCGTGAGTCTAAGCCAGGCCTTGTATCCCAGGTCCAGCCTCCCAGCTAACACTGCCTCACCTGACAGACACACACATGAAGTCATAGCCACACAAACCCAAGCTTCCCGTGAAAAGGACCATCAGTGTAACAAAAAGGACAGATCTCCATGTGTTAATCAGGCAATTACCTGCCCCTGTGCAGTTTCAGACCTTTCACAAATGCACAAAGCACTGCAAGACTGGGGGTTGTGTTTTACTTTATTTTAATTCTTTCCCCCTAAGAGGTATCAAGTTTATCCTTTAAAATTTTAGAGAATTATAGCAGAGTCTAGCCATTTTATTTTCTCCTCAAATCAATCTGTTTTAACAGCAGCTCTATTAAGAGCAAATATAATTTTAGGATTAAGTGACTAAGCTAAATCTTTTCTACAATGTAGAGTTCTCTGCCTTGGAAGAGAGAAATTAACATTTTTCTCTTTTCCTGGACAAGAAAGGACAAAACTAGAGTTCATCTACACATCAAATTTATCTATTTATCTATAGACTGAGCAAATACTATTAATTTCCCTTTCGATTTACAACAATAGAAGCCACCTTTTATTAAAATTTAGTAAGGAAGAGGACGAAGAGGAAGAAACAATCATAACAGAGAAGGAGGCAACCATCACTAACAATGCAGAATAACTTAACACTTGCAAAGGATACACATCTTTCATTTGTTCAATAGTTGGAGCTCTGATAATGTCATTTATTCCAATAATATTCTCGTGCCTGAAGCGCAGTAGGATCTTGATCTCCCTCAGAGTTCTCTGGCAGTACGTCTGATGCTCAAAAGGACTGATTTTCTTTATAGCAACTCGAACTTTGTTGACGTTATCATAAGCAGAACTAGAGGAGAATCAATAACATCAATTATAACGAATATTAAATTAATTCACTTCAGAAAGAATATGAATTCAATGGAATGTAGGGGTGATGCACTTGGTTTACATTTATTTTTATCAAATGAAGAGAGGTGACAGCGACACATGTCTTTTAGTTCAGAGAACAGACAAAAATATGGGTCTCACCAGCCACTGGCTTTCCCAACTGACTTGGAGTCTGCTGATTCTTGGGATCCTGGACAGAGGAAGAAGTATTTGGTTTTCTTATCAGCCTGTAGAACAAACAAGCGTGAGGTTTTTTCTATATGCTGTAATCATCAAAAGTTTGAGAGAAAAAGTTAATCTTGAGTTAACCCACTCACGTGGGGCACAGAAAAGCCTTCAGAAACCAGCTTTCAAGCAGCAGAATTCCACATCCTATGTCTAACTCCTGCAAGCAATACCGTTGTCACAACCTCTTATCCCTCCATTGATGTACACTGTCGGCACCTCTGTAACACACATGGAGGAACAAAAGGGGTGGAGAATTTGTGAAAACACCTTTCCAAAGATAATAGAGTTCAAGAGGAGAAAGATGTATCCAAGTGTACACTCAGAGGGGAGGCAGCAGCAGGGCAGGGAGGGATCACAGGGATTGGGACCCACATTAAAGAACACACTGGTTGCTACATTCACAGGACTGTCATTCCAGGAGCTCAGAACAGCATTCCCAGCTATCCCAATAAAGCAGGCTCAGCATCTCTGTTCAACATGCCTACACATGCACGAAGAATATCACAGCCTGAGTCTAATTAAAAGGCTCAGTAAAATACACACAAATTTCTAAAATCTGAGTGCAGGCTATATCCTAAAATGTTATGAATCCTTACAAGTTTTAAGATGTTTTCTATGGTTCTGTTTATATCAATGACAACGCATCTCATTATCATACACCTTCTACTTGTAATAAAAGTATATGGTAATTCAATTAATTAGAATTTAAATGTGTGTATACGATTCTTGTTTCTTTCAAATTTCCTTTTGGTCACCCCTGCATTGTTTGGAAATTAAAAAACAATCAAATTCCATACCTTTCAGTTAACCTCAACCATTTAATATAAAAAATAAACATACTAGCCGGAGAGGCTTTACATCCCACTGATTTTCTATAATTTAGTCCCAGAACATTCTTTGAAACTCTCTTAATTGGCCTTACTCTGCTGAGATGACCAGGTAACTGGTGACCAGGCAAAGCAGAATAAAATACAAAAATCCAATTAGAAAAGGAGACCTAAAAGGAATTCAAATGCCTGACCACATCAAGGCTCTTCTACTAGTAACAGAGTATGGTGCAACAAGGTGTTTTGAGACACTACTGTCACCACTAGATACAAGAGTGTTTAACATTTCTCACTTCCATTATTAAAACTGACATGTAATTTGTGTTGTCAGTAAGAGCTTCACACAGCTCATGCACATGTAACGTCCTTTTTGCATGGTTTCTCCACAGAATCCCTTTGACCTGCCTGGATCCCTAAACTCTGTTCTGTACCCACAGACTGCACCATTTATTTGTCTCTAGAAACCCTGAACTCGGATGCTCCACCAGCGCTTTGAAATGCCACATGCTGAGCAAGTATTCATTACAACTGCTGCTGTTGCATATGTATATGCATATATAGATAACACATTAGCAGTTCCTAAGTCCCAAAATAGATAATAACCAAGCGCCATAAGTGGAACTTGCCATCGCCTTCAAAAGTGCTTTGGCTACAGTGATTTCTGAGCTCATCACCTGCAGGGTTTACAGTGTACCAGTAAGGCAGGGCACAAGCAGAAAACAAAACCAGAAATAACTCTGAAGCACGAACAACCTGGACTGAGGAAAGAAATAAAAGAACTCTATGAACCATTTTATCATTATACACAAACCTCCTGCATCCTCCTTTGTATTGACTTGAGCAATTTTTTCTTCCACAATGCAGAATCTTACTTCCTCTCAAAGGACTGGACAGTAGCAGCTATGCAGAGCAGAAAAAAGGCAAAATGCCAGTATTTACCAATTGATGATGCATAAATAAAAGCTCCTAATCTCTTACAATAGTTGATAAATCTCTCAGTTACTGTTTCTCAAGCAAAGGTTGACTACTGATGAAAAATATGCATCTTTCCTTGTACAGATTAAAAGAACTTGAATTCATCAATTAAATATGCCAAGATTTCCTCTCTTGTAGCTGTTTCACTTAATAGTTCCTGAAGGATTTTCTTGCCAAATAGTTTATGCTGTTATTTAGAAAAGGATGGGTAATTTTGCTTTCAGATGGTTCAACTATAAAACACAATTCAGTGTGGAAAAAAAGCTGAGTATTTGCAGTAGAGATGCAATGAATTTCCTCTCCAGGGTACCTTTTCCATACGTTTTTCTGTTTGTATCAGGAGATCTCCCCACACTAACACCACTAAGCATGCACTGCCTCAGCTAAGGGGAGCAAAACTGAAATATCGCCTTGCTGAAACATTAGAAGGGACACTGGATTTATTTCTATTGTCATGCTTTTGGAAGATGAGCCTTTCTGTAACTTGATTAAACATATGAAGGACTACCTCAATTCCTATGAGCAAGAAACTAATCATACAAGCAGTCAGGTACACTTGCTCATGCATAATACCTTAAATGTCATGCATAATACAGGTACACTGAGAATCTGTATTATCTAGTTAATATCATTTCACATTCTACAGCCTTCAAAGCAAATTTGGTTTTAAGTAAACTCTGTGACCCTTTACAAAAGTGCTTTTTCAATTTGACATGTGCTATAAAAAACTATGAAAGCTACATATCAGACTGAACTTCAGTGGAACTGAAGAGCCATGCTACTACCAGACCCCTTTTAGGCCTATGAAGCCATGTAGCAACAACTACTTCACTACCCAGGGAGCACCATAAACTATCAAAATTGGGTCATCTGTAGGCCAGATTGAGTTGTTTCCCAAAGCTTTCCCTGTTTCTCACAATCTCCCTCCAACCTGCCACCAGATTTGCACACTCCTCTCCAGAACTCTGCTGAAGAAGAACGCTGCTCATAGTGTGCACTAGTAGCGTTTGCAAATGAAACCAGTACAAAAGTGAGAATCCAAGTCCTCTCTGTGTCACCCCCCTGCACTCCACGTACCAGCTTATCACTTATTATTAGGGTACACCTCAGCCACAGCTGGAATTAAAGATCTAATTTTATGACTAATAATCACCCGCGCTCCCCCTGCAGTCCAACCAGAGACAGCTCCACATGCACATCCCATCCACCTCCCAGCACACCTTAAATTTAGATTATTTGCATTCTGGGAGTGCTGTCCCAGTGTGCACAGTGTAACCTACTTGTCTGGGTTGTCAGCTTCTACTAAACCTCACAACTGTTTATATTTGCACTGAATCAGTTAATTGGGACACCTTCTAAAGGCAGGAACCTTATTTTATCTTGACTTCTTTGCAGAGAAGATAAAAATCTGTGAAGTGGGAATAACAATTCACATACTAACAACTTTTAGAGTGCTAGTTTATAGCTTCTACTTTCTAATTGATAAGTGCATACCGATCACTGCCCACATAATTGTCTCTTTGTCTGTGTTATTCACATTATGATGAATCTAGTCACCAACACTCTAAATACTCAAACGGATTTATTTCCACCCCAGCCACGTGCAGCTTCACAAACTGAAGCAACCATTCAGCTATGAGTGCTATTTATCTGTAATTTGATAAATTTAAATATAGATTTTGCAAGTACTCAACTCAAGTAGCCACAACATTATTCCTATTTCAAGCTGTGGTTACTATCCCGTGACAACCTGCAAGAGTTCCATTATTTAGATACTTTTGCAACACTGTGTGAAAATCAATACAAGCCCTCACAGTACAGTTTATCGTTCCTAATTTTAAGTATCTTGTAAATGTATAACAAAGTTTTGACTAAGTAAAACATCATGCACAGATGCACAAAATAAACAAATGAGCATTTATAACCCAAGAAGTTGCACCACACAACTTTTAAAGCCAGTTTTTAGCCTTGTACTGCTCCAGTACTAACTTCCTTTTTGACCAGAAGTCCAGGGTGGGGCTGCTTCCAAAAGCAGTGACCAGAAAGGCCCCTCAGCTCGCAGCAGCCCAGCACACAGCAGGGACTGCTCCGCCAGTGCCATGTGCCCCTCTCTCGTTAACTCCTCCCCGGGAAGGAGGGCTTTTCAGCAGGCACATCTGGGCGAGCGCCAAAGCTCAGCTCCTTCCACCCGCAGCGGCTGCTGCACATCCTTCCATCCATTCCTATTCCCTGCATGTTTCCCTCGGAGCAGAAGTGGAACAAGTGAGAGCACGCTGCAGCTGCCGGAGGAAAGGAGCCAGCTCCTGGCAATCCCTGCATCGCACACAGGGCTGGTTCTTCACACAGCCACTGCAAAACAACCTCCATGGCACCCCCATCCCCAGAGCACTCCCGTGCCACGCTGCCTGCGGGCTCACCCCACCACGGGATACTCTTCCAACACTCCCAGGATTACTCACCTCATGGCTCTTTTACGGGCTGCTCTCAGCATATGCAGAAATACACACAAAACACACAATGCTACAGGCAAACATCCTAATTACAACTCTAAATAAAAGACTGATTTGAAGTTTAAAAGGGATTTTTTTATCAGCAGCTTTGTGTTGCTGTGGAAACGGGATTCCAAGGGCATATCCAGGGATAAGAATCTTTTTGAAATATTCAATAATTCTGCTTACACTCAGAATAGGAAAGGCAAAAATAATTCCCAGCAAGCAAGCTGATCTACGGAGATCTTCAATCTTTTCATTCAGTCTACATTTAGCTCAATCACGGACATTTCCACAACATGCTGACATTTATCAAGTTACAATGCAAATAGCTTAGACTTATTTCTAAGACTGCTGTAAATAACACAGTATTATGACATAGTAATAACCAGCAGTACCATAACAGACTGTTCCCTACAATGTCTGGGGGTGGGGGGAGGTGGTGGTAGGAGTGCAGATTTACAGGGGTGACTGGAGTTTTTTGTTTGCTTGGGGCTTGTTTTTTATAATCAGATATTAACTCTTCTAGATTCTTCAGAATAATTAGTTTCCTATTCTAGATGATTAAAATACAGAGAACAGCTACAACATACAGTTTATGATTCTTTTAACAAAGAGGAAAGACTGGAAAGAGGTTAAAAGTAGTCAAAGACAGTTTCCAATTTGAGGACATTGAGTAATGTGCCATTTTTATACTGCTGAATTTATTTTTTGTAACCAACTGTAAACATCTATGTTTACTATAAATATTTGTTACTTTGCTTCATTTATTTATGATATTTTGAAGATAAATAAGTATGTTATTCATTAGACTTTTTTTATTAGCTCCAGCTTATGGAAACAGCACCTGGTTTTCAAAGGAGTAAATGTCTATTTCTATTAGGATATATTTGCCTTGTTTCAACAGATCTCAGTTTATGAACAGACAACCCATGTCTCACTCAGTTTTCCTTTTGATTTCTTAGTTAAATAACAAAGCATCTCCCAGGCTTTTCAGCTGTGAATTCAGGAAGCAAAGATCTTTATAAACTTCTCTTTTTCTCCATTAAAGATTTAATTTTAGAGATTAATTCCTACCATGTAGGAAAGTCAATAATCCATTAAAATTGAGAGCTACCTATGAGATTCTTTAAAAAACAACAAACAAACAAAAAATTCTCAGCCTTGAGGCACTAATTGCTTTTCAAGAACTGAAAAGATTATAACAACTTTAACAGGAGCACCATGTACTTTTTCATCCTACTCTGAGGGTAAAAGTCAAATAAGCTGTAATTCAGCATTCTTGAATCATCTCTTGGTATGTTACAGATACTCCCCACTGATTATTAAAAGATAACTGTATGTATTATCTTCGTAGTCTTTGGGAAACATGCATAAGCACTGACAGCTTATAAAGAAAGAAGAGGCCAAAAAACATGAATTCAAAACTGAGACACTTCAGAGTAAGTGACATACAGCTCCCTGCACACACCGAAACCCAGTGACAACTGGTCCCCACTTTGTTGATACAAAAATGGCAGCAGGGGATGACTGAGCAACAAGGGAACACTAAAATAACTATACAGGAGATGTGATCCAATTTGCAGCAGTAATAATCTGGCCTTACCTGAAAGCTCCTAATAGCATGCTATTTGAAAATCTTGGGGTTGGTTTGGGGTTTTTTAAGTAGTTTTTGTCAGGATTCCCGTATCAAAGGATAGATTATTGCTTTGGGCTTGAGAAAATACAAATCCCTGTTTTTAAACTGTTCATCATGGGCCCTCTGCAAAGCAACTGTCATACTTCCAAACTCCTCACATTCCTTATTTTATAGATATAGATATCTCCATATTCCTAACCCATTTTGTCTGTTGCTCATCATCAAATGATCACTGCTTTGGCTTTGGTTTGGTTTTTACTATAGAAGATACCTAAATAAACTATTTTTGTTTTCTATTTCTTATAAGTTGATTTTTTTTCTTTTCCAACAAGGGGGAAAAGAACTGTAATTTCTAAATTGGTGCTCTTTATTTGACCACAAGTAAAGCAAGGTGCCCATGGAACAACCACAGAACTGCTCTACTGGTTAACTTCTAAAGCTTACTGGGTCAAACTGCAACAGCATTCCTTTCACCATTACCACCTACTTTTTCAGTCACCTTTCTCAAAACAATCAAAATCAATCCTAACAATAAGGCTTTCTGCTACAATTATGCCAACTCTTTCCTCCCATGACAAAGGTGAATAATTACTCTGAAGTGATTTTACTCACATCTTCTGATCTACTACAGGTTATTGCCCTTCATGCCACAGCGTTAAGGCACTTTTGAAAACCCCCTATAGGAGATTTGCTTCCATGTATCTGCTCAAATAATTCTAACTGAAACCGGTAAAACACTGGCACAGGTTGCCCAGAGAAGCTGTGGCTGCCCCATCCCTGGAAGTGTCCAAGGCCAGGTTGCATGGGACTTGGAGCAACCTGGGATAGTGGAAAGTGTCCCTGCCCATGGCACGAGAGTGGACTTAGTTGACCTTTAAGGTCCCTTCTATGACTATGATTCTGACTATGACTATGATATAACTAGGTTATAAAGGCACAATTTTATTTTTCAGAATCTGAAAAGTAGAATCTGATGGGTCCTTGTAAAAAATACAATTTTAAGCTATTTACCATGCACATAATAATTACTTAATAGTTTAATTCCTTAGCTCACTCTTGGTATTTCAAAAACAAATAGTTAGTCATGCAAAATGGAGTCTGCTAAATAAATTACTTTTGCCAGAAGCTCAGTCAATTCATAATCCTGGGTGTGGCAGACAAAATGATTTGTGTCACCTACAAAGCAGAACTATGAAGAGGAGCAATTTTAGAACTACACCTTAACACCAGCATTAGAAAAATATCAGCTATTTCACCCAAGATTCTGTATTGGCTAAAGATGTTATTTAACTTTATGGTGTTTTGATCAATCTTAGTTGTTTGGAAAAAAAAAATCACTTCTCTCAATCTGTTCTAACATCTATTTTAATTTCCATACCTTTAGCTGCGAAGCACTGTGACTTCAAACCACCGTATATGCCCACCCTCTTTTATGCCACTTCAATTCAAGTTGGTCATCAAAAAATAGAAAACTCTTACATCTTATTTTATCTACTTCTTCCCTTCCCACTTACTCTCCCCATTTTCAGGGTTTACTGGTTCTCCACTGCCAATATTTCCTTTGATAGCATCTGTGCCAAATTTAACAAACTTCACTGCTATGTTTAAAGGCTCTTTGGCTATCTGTGAAATAAACTCCTCATTCCAAAGGCACCCATTGCTTTTGATAAAATATTATGATATTAAATATCACTATCTTTCTTCTCTCTATAAAGGTAATTCCTATGGGAATGAATTCAGGCTAAAATTGTAAGAGCTCAATAACATCCAAGACAACCTTGAGGGCTCAGTGAATTAAAAGGAGTGGTTGTGGTTCACTCTCATTTTTGTGCCTCACATCCCTGCCCTTTCTCACTTCTTTAGTTGGAGCAGTGCCTTCCTTTGTGCCAGCTCAGAGAACTGAAGCAGCTCAGAGTCGAAGCAGGAACAGCAAAGAAGCCTTTCCCTTACTGTGTTACCAGCACTCACAGGGCTTTGTGTCCATCACTTCAAGTTACCACCCTTAAATTTAATTTTTTATGAAGTAACTGTTCAGCTAAACCAGTTTTCCAACACAGCAAACTCTCCAGCTGTGTAGGCACCAGCACAAGAGTGGAGAAGGAATGACAGAGCAGAGGCACAGAGGGAAGGGCTGCCCCTCCAGCAGCAGCACAGCCCGAGATCAGCACAAGTCAGACATGGAAACCACAGCTCAGGTGTCCGGGCCCCAAAAGCTCAGCCTCCACACAAGGCAGTCAAGTGCCAACTTCCTCCTCCTGTGCTTATGGCTTCTCAAGAGGCAACAAAAAGCCACCAAGACAGTGATGGCAGGTCAGTTATGTCACCACTGTTACTCCAGAGCCTGGAAAACAACCACCACCCTTCCCAGCAGCAAAGCAGGCACCATAAATTTGAGCAGGAAACATTTCCCTTTTCCTAGAGAGAAGGGAAAGCACTACCAGAGAGCTGAGTGGTGATGGTATTAACAAATCCCCCAGTGTGGTTTAGTCTTTTGTCTAGTAACATTCTAATCTGACTTATATTCCAAATACTCCTCCTAAAATCAGCTTTAGAAAAAGGAAAAAACATGAGATCCAGACAATTACTCTGTTTTTTAGTAATTAGTTTACTTAATTGATTCCACACTATATAAATCTTCAGAAGAGATAGTTCATGGTATTTCACTCCAAGAGAAAGTAGAACAAAATCATCCATGCATCCTTAGAAGCAGGAGTTTTCCTAAACCCATAGAAACATCAGTGCAAAATGAAAACTCTCCCAAAACACCGATGAAAGCAAGGTCATTGCTACTGTTCACCCTGCCATGGCCAGTTTAGCACTGCACTTGCAAACCAAAACAAAACAGTCGAACCACCAGCACCAAGTGTACATCTCACCATATCAGAAGTTCCTTCCCTTCAGTATCAGCTTACAAGGCATTTTCTGAATGTTTTTTCCATCTTTTTAAAAATAACACACCAGCAGTAAACCCTCAGCATATTAACAGTTTGGTGTTTCGTTCAGATGGGGTGTTAGCATTAAGATAAGTTGGCTACTGTAGCTAAAAGAAAGCTATTTCACAATTATGAAACACTTAGAAAGAAATTCAACATGAAAGGCAGCCTGAATGTCATTTGGGATACTCTGCAACATCCAAATCCCAGTAAAATTGGGCAAATTCTGGACTGAGGCATTTTGGCGAGTATTGATTTGCGGTGCTCAAATGACCTGCACTTTTACTCAGGACACATCAGCAATACTTGGTGCCTTCCTTCCAAACAAGCAAGAAGTGAGGTACTGCAGTGGCAGCTGCTAATTTTAAAAGAAACTGCAAAATGAAGTAATTGCACGTTATAAACTGGAAGCCTAATTGTGAGCTGCTGGTACTTAAAATATACCCACAACACAAACGAATTACTTTCCACCATGTAACAAATACTCTCATTTGCATTCTAATCACCACAGAGTATTTCAGTATTTTATGAAAATTCTTTTGAAATACAAAAGGAGAACTTCGAAGAGATTTTCCCTTAACAGAACTTAGGTGGTCATAATTTTAGGTACTGCTAAACAAGATGGATAGTAAAAACACGTGCACAGCTCTGCTAAAACTGATTGTCATGAAGATTCTGCCCAAATCAAATTGTTCTATTAGGTACAAACCAGTATTTAATCCACCCCTGAGAGGCAACTGGACTGGGGAGGTACAGCACAACCTCTTGGCAGCGTGCAGGGAGCCGGGGCACCAGGAGCCTCCTGGGAGACCAGGATACAGAGAGGGCTGAGGGGACTTGAGGCTGCCCCTGTGCTGGCTCTTCTGAGCGGAAACGGGTGGAGACAGGAATGCTTCCGAAGCAGAAACCAACCACCACTGCACACCCATGGAGTACAAGAAACCTTGCCAAAGTATCTACCAACAGCTCATCAAATAGCCTCATCTGAATTAGTGACATTTATTACCACTTGGATCTTATTAACCTACCTGGTCAAAGTTGACAATGAAATAAAGTGTATTTGGCTTTTCATGTACCTTGCAAAAAGATGAGTTTGAGAATAGCTTCTTTATACTCACAAAAGTTGTACTAGAGCAAAGGAAAATACACTCCTTTCTGAAAAGAGGATTCATCCACAAGTTAACCATCACCTTTAATAACTGTCCAAGCAACTAACAGAATGTAGATTTTATACAGATAAATCACCTGAAACAAACTACACTGCTGAACACAGTAAAATAAAAGTTATATTAAAAAATAATGCTTATAGCTCCACATGTTTCATTTGAGCGATCCAGAAATCAAAATCAAATACAATCGAAATTGCTTAATAACATGCTGCAGGGTTTGGGGTTTTGTTCAGACATTATTTGAAAAGTTCCTAAAATACATCACTTTAAGCGAAAGTACTCTCCAAATTACCAGAACAACACCCAACTTCATCCATTATCAGTGTTGGCTCCTAGCAAGGAAGGCTGACCATGGACTGGGTTGCGTTACATGAGTGGCCAGCAGGTCAAGGGAAGTGATTACTGCTGGGAGGGCACATCTGGAATACTGCATCCAATTTTCCTCTCTCCCAGTACTGGACCAAATCCAACAGAAAACCATTAGGATGCACAGGGGGCTGAAGGACATGACATTAAAAAAAAAATTGAGGAAACCGGGTTTAAATAGGCTAGGAGGGGAAAAAGGGTGGTGGTGTAAAACATCCAACTGCTCTTTTAAGTTTAATAAAGGGGGATCCCAGAGAAAAGCGACCCAGAGGCGACGGTTGCAAGTGGCTGCAAGGGAAACTCCCATGTTTTTAAGGGCAAGAGTTTCACTGGGCAATCGGTTTAACACTACAACCAGAAGTTGCCCATAGATGTTGTGGAACTTCCACCCCTGGAGATTTTGGAAATACTGAGTGGACGCATTGAGCAACTTGCTCTAATTTTGACATCAGCCCTGCTTTGAGTAGGAGGTTGGACTACATGACCTCAAGACATCCCTTTCAACTTATATCATGCTGTGAAATATTCTACAGCAAGATGTCATAAAATATTTTTATTAAATATCAAATCCATCAGTTATTTTCATTTCTAGATCACAGTTGAAAGACATGACAAAGCGTTAACAGAAGCAGTATTAAAAAAATTACAATGCTAGTGAAGTACTAGTTTTTAACACAAGTTGAGCTCCTCACCTACTCAGTTGGTAAAGCACCAACTCTTCTGTGGGCTGTAGATCCCCACACCCGAACACGGAGCCTCTGAACTAACAGAGCCTGGTGTCCTACAGTTACACATCTCTGGTCTCGAGAGTACTAATAAATCCATCTGTGAAACCAGGGCACATCACATCTCTTTGGGGGAGCCTGATTTATCATATGTGACCCCCAATGCACTTTCTTCCTCAGTGGAGTAGCACATAGATAAAATACCTATTTTTATGAAACTTGCAGAAAAACTTTCCATCTCTAAACTTGTACCATCTGTCCAATTTGATGGAAGGCAGGCAAAAAGTACAAGAATCATATATATGGATGGACTGATGAAATCTCATCAGATGCTGTGAACATATAAGCTTTATTTCCTTAATAAAGCATGCTTAAAAGAAGACCCACAAGTTATCTCAGCCTGTTTCCATGGGCTAGATTCATACTGTGTTAGAAAAATGTGTATTTATAAAATGCAAGTGTCCGTCAGCTGCACTCTTCAACCATGAAGCCAGTATCCCATTGCTTTGGGCTGACAGGAAAAGTTCTCCCTCTCATCTTCCATAAACCTTAAAGAGAGCTCTGACACAGAGTCAGTGGCTGCTGCCCATCCCTCCTGCACAGCTTGCCCATGGACCATCTGTCCCTCACTGGGGAGAGCAGGAAAAGCAGCTCTAATTGATCCTCTGGGTTCCCAGGTCAGGTTAGGTAAGGGCTAGAAGTTAGAGTAACTGAAAGGAAGTGCTCACCTTGGTGTTCTCCCCAGAGGGAAGAAGCTGGTAACTAGCCACCAATTACACTCCCTAATTCCCTCCTCTAATCCTCACATCGAGGAGGGTTGGCTAACTTGTATCAGCTCCCTGTTCTCCTTATCACACCGACAGAACATGCTAATTACCACCTACCCGTGCTCCCTAAAAGCACACACAGACAGGGACACGAATTCCTGCACTCACTCTACCATTAAAGGATTCTCTCTCTCTCTGGATCAAGGCAATAGTTAGCAGAAAAAACATTACAGGCTGTTTCGGGTCCTTGCCACTGACCAGTCCACCCCAGACCACCAGTCTGACCCTCACAGAGGATGCAAACCCTACCTTTTTATGTAACTCAAAAGAGAGTATTACACAACCATCAATCCCATTCAACTTTTCATATTTTAATATAAATATCCATGCCTTGCAGATCACTCTATTCCTGATTTCCTTCTGGTTTTAGTTTCTTTACGAATATACTTCTCAGATTTCCATGCTCTAAAAGTAGGGCTCTTCCATGAGACAGTAGAGAGAAGCAGAACTTCGAAAAACCTATGGTCAAATGTTTTAAATATTCTTTTCAGTATTACTTTAACATTTAGCTGTTGACTGCCTTAACTTCCAATATCACTCTTGCACTGTACATCAATAACACAAAGATCTCCTTGTAACAACAAAGTCAAATTCAGACCAAGAAATGCAAGATTTGAGCTTCAAGATTGTTTTCTTCCAACTACATTTATCTGCATTCAACTGCTTATTTATGAGCAGTTATTTGCAGCGTTGATATTACTTCATGTTCACATAAGCCTGATGACAAAAAAGGCTCCCAAAAACTACGATATAAACCAGAACATCCCCATCATATTCCCATTCCCCATTTCTTTCCAAAACAATTCCTTGTTTCATACTGTCAAATTATCATCCTTGCCGAATTACCACTGACCAACTGGATGAAGAACAAGTCACACTGGAAATTTAGAGCTCAGCTCTATCATGGTTTTTTTGCTGTTTCAGCATGTTTAAAGTATGGCCTGATAATAAGTTGCTTTAAAAAATAATAATTAAAAAAAACCAATCCCGCATTAGGGGAGGAGGAAGCAATCTCAAAAACCTTCCACAGTTTGTTGTGTTTGAAAGGTATTTCTGAAACTTTCACCCTTGGTCTAGAAGTGGATCCCACTGACTCTGTTGATAACCCCCTATCACTGAAAGAAAGGGAAAGTCACATAAAGAACTTTACAGCAAAACCCCTCAAAACAACTAACAACTCTTAAGTGAAAGTGGAGGGAAGAAAACAATAAACACAACATTGACATATATTTGAATAAATTAATTCAGAGTAACAAATGTGACTGTATGACTAAATAATTGCTCAAAGAATGTCCTGCAGTCATAGGAAATGCTGAGGATCTTGGCTCAAACTTTGCTCTCTGCTCATCCCTTAATTTCACATGCAAAATTGTTGAAACAAAAATAGCTTAAAAGGGACACTGACAGGGATCCACTTCCTACCCACTTCACACTCTGCAACAAAATTTCTGAGTAAGAGCAATCCTGTGTCACAGGATGGATGTTTTCGGCAGAGCTTAACTGGAGGACATTAAGATGGGGGTTTGCCTGATAAGGTGCCTTTTCTGCTTACGGAGCTGAGAAAGCACAACCACAACACAGCAGTAAATATACTACTCTGCTGAGTTTATTTTTATTCAAATTCTCATTATGTAAAAAATTTGCTGCACTAGGGAAAACAGTTAAAAGCTTTTAAGGGTTTTTAAATCCAGATGAGAGAACAGTCGTGTACAGTCTCTTCAGTCAACACTTTCCTCTATTTCCAGTGCTGTTATTTTATGTTCTAGTCAATCTTTCTCAAACATTATTCTCTTTGCTGCAAAATCAAAATGGAAGACTGACTGTAACAGCACTATGCTAAGAATACTTCATTTGCCCTTTTATTAATATAATCAAAAGTATTTTATTTTTTCAAGTCCTTAATCCAATAATCCAGAGACATAATAATTAGGATAAAAACAAGAAAAAGAGTGAAGGATTTTAGGAGTTAAAAATATTTGGTTTCCATATAACAAGCCTTATGGCACAATGCACTTGTAAATAACCATCATCTTCAATGACGTCCACATTAGCTGTGGGTCTAAAACAAAACCATCAGGGCCTGCTTTGCTTTCCTTTATTAAAGTGTTCAAATTTAAATGGATTTTGCAGTTGCAGGAAACATCTCCATCTGCATACTCACAGCTTGCCCTCTACCCCACCCCCGAGGGAGAGGCTTCTGCAGATCCTCACTGCATTAGCAACCAGAGCAAAACATGAGACACACGGCACTAAACTGCGTAACCTGGACGTCTGTGATGGATAAGGAATTGCATTTAATCAGAGTCACTCCAATAAAGTACAGTTGCTATGGCATTTAACTACAGCAAGTGCATCAAACACTTTCCTTATCAAGTACATGGTATAAACCGAGACTTTGTTCCCTGTCATTTCACACCCAAGGCAGAGGAGCAATAATTAAGAGCACAAAATACATAATCTAGGATTTTACATTAATAATTTTAGAACACACCAGAGCCAAGTGCATATTTCAACTGAACTGGAGATTTGGATTTTTTGTTAGTAATTTTGTATAGCATTCACAGCAGATACAAAGTATTAGAACAAGTTTTCAAATAAAAGATAACCTTTTGCATTTGGAGGGGAAACAGTTTCAGTGTACACTTTACAACACACCATTTGGAGGAGCAGAAGTGGACCTGTTTCCCCTGTATCTGCTCACTGGCACAGTGATGCCAAAAAAGGGCATCAACTGCCATCATGCTGCATCTTGCAATCCCTGATCTGTGGTGAAATATTCTAGCTTTTCATACTGTCAGTGAAACACAATTTAACACGCCACTGACGAGAGCCGGGCTCCTTGGAAGCACTTCACCCTGGAAGCACTATTTCCAAGTACCTTCCCAAATCAGACTGCGAGTGCAAACCAGTGCAGCCAGAACCAAGACTATCTGCACCCATTTCCTTGCCCAGGCTCAGACGATAAAATAACCATAATAAAATACCAGAAGCTACATCAACAAGTTTTGAACTGGATATATTGCAGTGATTTCTAACATTAAAACAGTAACAAGGATATTTTTACACTGTAAATGGGATTTCTGATTTACATTTAGAAGGTTCTTCCCACAGCAAAAAAAAGTGAAGGCCACAACGCAAAACTCTGTGAGAGAGGCTTATCTCCCAGCTAAGCTCAGGCCTAGATGAAAGCTCCCACCCCGAAACACACGATGACTTCATTTTAACAGGCCTGCACAATTCAATGACTATGTGCAAAAACCTTCAGCTATAAAAATCTGTAACGTACAGCTGAAGGCTGTGAGGAGCCCTTGCCGAGAAATGCACTAGTTTACAAGAGATCAAAGAGAGAAATTAATGCTGATAAAGCTTTCATGAAGTCATAGCCTGTAAACCTCATTTAGTACTTCTGGTCAAAAACCATGCTGAAGAAACAGGCGTTGTTGGAAGAAAGTTGACAAAACAATTAAAAAAGAGAGAGTTTTTCACCTGCATCCCATACGTTATTTCAGGAGTAAGAGTTTTTTTAACCTCTTTTATTAATAAAAGAATATGAAATCCTCAGTAAGGTCACTGAGCATGCCAGGTTTCTAACCCAGTCACTAGATACACCATCACATAGCATCACCGCAACTCATTTAGATCGCTAAAAAAATCCACCTCACACTCTTAATCCGGTTAGTTCACATCTTCAGTAGTTCACGATTTTTGCAGTTCGTTCACCTCGCTCTTTAGGACTGATGCTACCCAAAGCAAACACACACGATCGTTTTTAGCGAGACTTAATATTAAGTCTTCATAACATAAAATAGTCTTAGAGCTAGGACGGCTGCAGAGAACTTTCACCTGCACACACGTTAATGCAGGCGCTAATCTGGCCGGCTCTGCAGCACAGACAGCACGTCCTGAGCAAAGCCAGGCAGGGGCGGGCACTCGTACTGCTCAGATTCACTTTT